>NC_057918.1:12652501-12962228 GCF_018873765.1 Telopea speciosissima | reverse complement strand
AAACCAATATTTTGATACTAATACCATTAGGAATCCCATCCTAAAACCATCATGTCTCATTTATTATTCGATATCAAAATCAAATTTCAGTATCTTTCAATTTATTAATGGAACGATCCGATACCAAATTTTAACGGGACAGTTCCCCATTCTGATTAACCCACCAGGCATGACTAGCCCAACCATCATGTCCTGTTAAAACTTAAGGCCTCGACCATATGTACAATACAGACATAAAGTGATGGAGAAAGGGGGCAATGGACCACATCACCGATAAGAAAGTGGCCAAAGTAACACAATAATTACACCAAAGTCTATCATGGAACCCCTCTTCACTTTTTAAATATCTAATCGCATTGTGGTGGGAAATCTGTCACAGTTATCCATGTAGGCATATCCCATCATTTTGGTAACAAAATAAACTATCATTCCATATAATTTCCAACCACATGGACCCTCTTTAATTTTACCAAAGATAGTACAGAAGTCAGCTACTATTATTTTTATGATTATTATTAGCCATAAGGCTATCATAAGAATGTGATAAACTGACAACCACATACCATGTTAGGAGAAGATCGTTAGCTAGATATAGAAAACATGAGAAGGATTAGTAGAGGATTAAAGTAAGCAATCTCCCACTCAAGGTTTGTTTGCAATATTTTTTTTTGAGGTGGGAGGAGAGGGAGATAAGGCTATGTTTGCATTGCATATCCATTTATTTGTGTGTGTGTGTGTTTTTTTTTGCCCTTTTTGGAGTTGTTGATGGCATCATAGTTTGAAAACCAGATTTTGAAATAATAATGAATAAAAAAACTCATCCATGCATGTTGATGCCCCTATGCGTGCTTTCATTGGCCTCTGCAATGGTACAGGGATTACACAATCAATATCAATGTCTTTCCCAATGAATACATACATATAACGAGGGGTTGGGCAAGTTGATTAAGTCGAGTAAAAAATCATGAAACTTAGTCATGAGTCATGGCGAGTGGATACATTAATAAATGACCAGACCAGGTTTGAGTTAGTTCGAGTTTTTATCAAATCAATGTTTTTGATCAAGTCATGTGAAACTAAATAGAATTTAGTTTTTTTTTTTTTTTTTTTAAATTTATTGTGCTATATACAACTCTTAAACAAAAAGTTTGTGTTAGAATTAAACATAACCCTAGAATTTTTGTTTGCTGTCTTCAATATTAACCCCTTTTTTATTCTCACTTGTGAAGTAATCTTAGTCTCAATCCCTCCTCACTAGGAGAAGGAGAAGAAGTAAGATATTAAAAAAATAACAAAAAAATGACTCGTCATGACCAGTTTTGACTCACCCGACTCACCAGGTTTTTTAAAAGTGTGAATCGAGTTGAAAAACCTGGTTTTCCGACTATGGACAACACATTAATTTTTTTTCCCAATGAAAACAAAATAAACTAAAATTAAATAACCAGAGAAACTACAAAATCTTTAACCTCCTTAGATACCTCATGCCTCCACCTCTCAATCCTCGCTCACTCGGATGAATATCAAGAAAGAACCACAACAAAATTGTCACACCTCTTTATAGTAAAGTTGGGCCACATATAAAGATGACATATCAATTTTGACCATTGGATATCTAAGGAATGGTCTTGTTTAATCATATGCCAAATTCTTAGCTCTAATTCAATCATTTACCCTCTCATGTAATAGTATATCTTTGCATGTATGTACATCCATCCCTTATGGTCCAAGAGCTTTCGTTAATAGTCCTAAATTTTTAATGCTTTGTTTTATCATATGACAAAATTTGTTTATGTTGAAATTTGACATGTCAGCAACGGACCATGGGTCTACCTATCTACCAAATTTAATATAAACCCATTTGGCTACAACCTAACACACGTCTACATAATGAAATGTGGATGGAGGCGTCTATGGATCCTTAGTCCTTTTCCTTTTTACATTTTTTGTTTGTTTGGGTTATTGTGATCACTTTTGTTGTATCTTCTCATGTTTTAGATTTTATAATTAAACCAAAAAATTAATAAATATATCATAATATTTCCTTCTTAGTCATTGGGAGAATTTTTTTTTATTTATTTATTTCCAAAGTAATATTGGTCTACCACTATGAGCTTGAAACTTTATGCTTGCTTTTGGTGGTTGAGCACTTGAACCCTCTTAGCAAAAATTGGATTATTAACTACATTTTGGAGTTTTATTTTTTTATTTTTTAACATTAAAACTAGGAAGATGATTCTTTGAACAAATGGCATAAGGGAGTGCACTAATGAGATGTGATAAAATAATATCGTACATCAGAGGACAACGAGATCATTTCATAAAAGGAGCAATGAGATGGACACAAAGGGTGTTAGCACTTAGCACATCCTATCCCAATGATTCGGAGAACTTTTTCCTCTTAATTAATGAATACGAGAAAAAGAACACTGTCTGGTCAAGTGGTTCCTATACCTAAACATAGATGCATGCAAAATTACTGTTCTAACCCTTGTGAAATAAAAAACCTATCTATATTAATATCCTTATGCGTGCTCTCATTGGCCCCTGCATTGATGCAATCACTAAATCTCAGTCAAAACCAATCAAAATCTCCGAATTATCTAGATTTTGGGTTTGATCGAAACGAAACTCAAGATAAAAACCTATGATTGAAACTCAAGTTTTGACCCTCACCCTGAGTTTCGATCTAGAGAGGCCAGGATCAAAATCCAGTGTCGAAACTTTGAAACAAGATCCAAGACATCTTAATTTCAAATTTGACCAAAACCAACCTGGAAACTAAGATTTTGAATCTTAATTAAAATACAGTCGGCAAATAAGACATGGCATATATTAAGACCCAAGGATGTGGTGGTTAGAAAACGATATACTGATGTGTGTTGGTCTGTTGGCGTCTTCATCTTCCCTACCATCACCACGTGAAATGCGCATGATTACATAATATCATATTTGGTAAACAATGCGCATGAGATTAAAATACTACTCAAAAGTAAAAACAACAAATCGAAAAAGAAAAACAGCTCTAAGCATACACACTATAGCTTTAATAAGTCGTAATCACCTGATGGCTAAGATTAGGCAATCAAGCCTTTTTTTACTACCCAATTATGGGCCCACTAAGTTTACACATTTGTCTCATATCAAGTAGGTTGTATTATAGTTAGGTTATACGTGGTAGGGACCATTCAACATTTTCCATAATATTTTTTTTTTTGTGGTAAATTACACGTCACCTTCTGGTTTTCAAATGAAACTTAGATCACCTTCTGGTTTTTGAAAAAACTCAAATCATTCCTTCTACATTAACGGTGTTAGTCTGCTGTTAGTTAATGGTGTGAAAGGACTATTTTATCTTTGTACTAAAATATTAGAATTAAATTTACAATACTATCCTTCCTTCATCTTCAACATTGGTGTAGGGTAATTTAGGGATTTAAATTTAGTTAACTGGTTGACATCATCACTTAACAGTATAAAGCTAACGGTAGGAACTAATTTATCATATTGGGGGTCTAAATCAAGAGGTGATTTGGTTTTTTTCAAAAACCAAGGGATAATGTGTAATTTACCCTTAATTTTTTTGGTGAGTAACATTTTCCATAATTAGATTGTTTCATTTTGGAATTCATTGCATTTGGGTCCATGAATTAAATTGATGCTTCGAGATTGTGACTGTATGATTTGTTAAATAAAAAAAATTATGTATGAGGTCATGTTAGGTTTTACTCGCCAAACAAGTAAACATCTTCTTTTAATTATTTTATTCTCGTTTTGGTAATAAGTGCTAAGTAGTAAGTAATCCCGCCATCGAGATGCATCCATTTATAGATTTCGCTTTAATACTCTCCACGGTTATCTAAAGGAAATTATTTAATTGCAATTAGCAACTATAGATAAAAGAAAATAAAATTTGTTTTTGGAGAAGGGGGATTGCTACAAGGCTACGTAGTCGTTGCACTAGTGTGAAGGCCAATGAAAACATGCGCACGGGCATCTTATAGGGATGTAATTTTTCATTTCGTGAGGGTAAGGCGGTCATTTCATCTTTCCTGTGTCTGGTTGCACACAACCTTTTGTTTTTAAAAAAGGTATCTTAAATGGTTCATCATCATTTTAAATTTATGTAGACAAATGATGTGGTAGTTCTAATCGTTGGATATAGAGGATAGAGATTGGATAAACCAAGTGTCAAATTTCATCCGGCATCCAAGGGGAGGGCGAGGTGGTCACTTTATTGCTCCATATGAGAGAGCATAGAGAGCACTGATAGGCAATGTTCTTTTTCCTTTTAATCAAATAGCCTATTCTAATCGTCTCTGTATATTTACAATACTTTGACTCCTATTCTGTGCTCTTCCATATTCTTGGATTTTTTTCTTTCAATTCTCTATTTTAACCACTAAGTAAATTCTGTAACCGACATATAAGCAAGAGACCTAGGTCCACAAAATCAACATTATAATTGAGTGTTTCTCAGATTTCATTACAAGAAAAGATAAAAGAGGGGCGGAAATTTTTCATTGTCATGTACTCACGTATTCGTCATCGGTGATTTAATGCTATGATTGGACTCTTGAAATAATGTGTCTGATCATTAACTCTTGTAGTATTGCCTCTTATTAACAAAAGTCTAAAATACCCCTTATCGATGGAATTAGAGGGTGAAACTCATATTCTGCGACTTAAGAGATTCATTTTATACCATGGTGGTAAAAACAAACAAGAGACTTAGAATAAAAAAGGCTTAACGAATTAGGAGTGAAAATTTCCTTCTCAGGTCCCATTAATCCAATGGTTTAGGTCGGATATCTTCTGGATGATTCTAATCGTTCGCTTACTTTTATTTAAAGCTATGCCTAGGATTGAGTTCCGTTTGGCATTGTTCGGAACTTAAAGTCACGTGCCCATGTTAGAATCAGAACGTAACGTTTTCGTTGGCCTTTTCCAAGTTCCAACACCAACCATTGTTATTATGTACGTATTAATTCAAAGAATTCAAATTCAGCGAAAACCAGCTTTTTTTTTTTCGGTTAAAAGAAACTTATATTAGTAGAATAAAAGAGCTGACAACCAGCTTTTCCTTTTCATTGTTCTCTCAGATCTCTCTGACTTCTGGACGTTGAACGGTTGAACCTGACTAATAAGCCCAAACGAATACGGACGAAGTATCACCAAAATCTGCTAAAATGCGCCAGATCCCATCAACATTCGATTCCGCGATCGGGATTTAAAAAGGGACACTGTCCTTTTTGTGGGTCCATTTCTTGGATCTAACGGTCGTCAACTTGCGAAACGTGAGTTTTTATTACTTTGGGGTCCACTTTTGGAATGCCAGTTATGAGACTCTCTCCATTTACTGTCTATCGTCTCTATCGAGTTTTATAAACTGCGCCTCTAGTCAAAGGTCGCCACCCTCTGGCGCATTTTAGACTCCATGTTATTGATTTCTCAAAAAAGGAAATAGAATAAGAGGATTAATAATTATTACTAATAGATTAATCAAATAAATAAAAAAGAAAAAGGAAAACGTTTCTTTCTGTTTTTTGAAAAAAAGGGTTAACGTATTAACGTGTCGTTGGATTTGATGACGTTTGACATGTCACCTACTGAACAAGTGACCGAGACCAGCCGCAGCGGTGATTTCGGGTTCGGGGCAATCCCGGCTCCCGAGTGATGTGGAAGAATTCACGAAACACGAGGGAGGGAAGCTTTTTGAGACTTGCTGGGGACATAAATGGAACTAAGTTCAATTTCTATTCTCTCTCTCTCTCTAATGAGAACGCAAACCCAGTACAACGAGATCGAAATGATTAATTTAAAACAGGAACTTGCCCTCCCTTTTTTTTTGTCAGTATTTTTATTTCCCCTCTCTCTCTCTCTGGCCTACGCAGGCCACGGGGCTTTTCCCTCCACATCCCTATTGTCCGGACTTCCAGTAGAAAACTCTCATTTTCCTCAAATTTTTTTTTGGGATTTGCCACGTGTATGCTCTTGTCCATGGATCGAGCAACCAAGTTGCAGGTCTAAGAGCTTCTCTTTTTCAGTCCACTTCGTTCCTTCTCTTTCATATCTCTCCCCATGTGAAAGGCAAAAGAAAGCAATGATCTATCTCTTACATGTTTATCCAATCTCGGCAAATCTCATCAATCGGAACGGCGACGATCTCAACTGCTACTTGATCTTCCACTGCTGTTGTACTGTTCGATTATTGTTTCTCAATTTACAAGAAAACTTCTGTCTCTCGCTTGTTCTTCTTCGTCCAATAATTCTGATCGAGAGTTTTAAAATTCGACCGTTGTTTATAGAGATCCGTCTTGTTTGGAATTGGTGTGATCTCCGAGGTGTTTTGGTGAGACATCGTTTTGGATCCGATCAGGGAAGTGGCAGCGCCGGACGATGGCGCTGTTCAGAAGGTTGTTCTATCGAAAGCCGCCAGATCGGCTTCTGGAGATCTCCGAGAGGGTTTACGGTATGTTTTCCTCCTTTGTTTTTTCCCCTCATTCTTGTTAGTAAGATCTGGAAACCTTATCAGCTGGGGAGAATTATGGTGCATTTCGGAGGGAATGTTTTAGTGGTTACTGCTTTTTAATTACAAACTCCTAGATTTCCCCCCTTACAAGTATATAATTCCCTTGCACATTGCCTCTAATTCCATTGCATATTGCCTCCACCATTATTCATCCAGAAATTTTTTTTTCTAAGTTAACTTGTTGAAATTTGTAATTTTCGATGGTAAGGATGTGCAAATTCATTTTTTACTGAACTATTTTTTTTTTTTTGCTGAGCTTGAGGGGTTATTAGGAATTCGGAGAACAATCAGGCATTTCTTTGTGTTCGAATATCCCTCATCCTATTTTCTGTCTCTTGATATTCATGTTTACTTGCAAATTTGAAGAGACTCGGGGAATTCCCCATTTATTTGGTAGTATGCAAGCAAGGTCATTAGAAGAATTGAAGTATTCTATCCATTGGACCTTTGGAGGTCCTTTGCATTCGCTTCTTACAATTTAGGATTCGGATATTCTGTACACAAGATTAGTGAAGCTGTCATGGTATTTGGAAGGGTTCTATTGATACTGTGATGAAGCCCTTACCCACCTCAAAGAGAAGCTTCGGTGATTTCACTGAATTTTCTTGTTGCAATTGTAGATGCTGCATGTCTTTCTTGACAGTAGCTGCTTTTCACCTTTGGTTTCTTTCAATGATTTTTCCACATGGTTGCTGAATGTTTCAATCTTTGGTATAGGTAGATTGGATGGAAAATTTTTGTAACTAAATCAATTACTTTGTGGTCAAAACTGGGGGGCTTTTATTTTGTTTTAGGTACTTTGTTGTGTCAGAAGAAACTGAAGCTCTCTCTCTCTCTCAAAATTTAGCGCTTAGTGACATTCTTGGTTTCTTCTTTGTGTTGGAATCTGGCAACTGTTTCCTCTGCATTTGCCATGTAATTTCTTCTCCTTAACGCATGTGGCCCTTTGTTTTCCTCATGAGTACAAAAAGTAGGGGGTTTGTGTAAAAAATAGAGAAGGATTGTGGTTTAGCAGGAGATGATTAATTGCTGAACTTCTTATATTCAAGCCTTCTCTCAAGTCTTTTAGGATAATTGGATTTCTTTAGTTGTGAGAACTTCAACAATCTAGGATAAGGCTAAAGTTTCTCTTCACCAACGGTGAAAAGAATAGAGGTTCATAAATCTCCCCCCCCCCTGTTGTACAAAGTCCGACACTGCCCTTAAGAGTTCCATCAAACCTCAATAAAGACAGATAATCTCTTCACCATGGGTGAAGAGAAACTCGATCCTTGGTATAATGCCAATCTTATAATTATTTTCTTATCTTTTTCTGTTTCACAAGAAATTATTACCATCAGTGCTCAAGATTGGGCATTGCTTTAGCAAAACTTTATTTCACTGGGTGAATTTCCGGAGTAGTCCCTCAATAGGTGCTAGTTATTCACGTTCACAGGCAAATATTTTAGTAGAAGAACAAAATCATCTAGCATAGAAGGAAAAAGTGTAATCTTCATCTTGGAAATACACATTTTAGACTTTTAGGGTTCAGGCGACTTTTCTCTTTCTATTTCTTCCCCACTATATTTTAACTACTTTCTGTTGTAGACTGCAGTTCCATTTAATTATTTCATCTAAATTTTTTTAAATTATGCAATATACATAGTTAATTGTAATGGATCATGATTTAGCATTTGCAAAATCTGATTGTCGGTAATGCATGTGGTGCAGTGTTTGACTGTTGCTTCTCCACGGATGTTTTGGGAGAGGATGAGTACAGGGTTTACTTGGGTGGAATCGTGGCACAGCTACAGGACCATTATTCTGATGCCTCTTTCATGGTGTTCAACTTTAGAGAGGGAGAAAGGAGAAGCCAAATATCAGATATATTGACACAGTATGACATGACTGTCATGGACTACCCTAGGCAATATGAGGGGTGTCCTTTGTTACCATTGGAGATGATCTATCACTTCTTGCGGTCAAGTGAGAGCTGGTTGTCACTGGAAGGGCAACAGAATGTGCTGCTGATGCACTGTGAGAGAGGAGGATGGCCTGTGCTTGCTTTCATGCTTGCAGGTCTTCTGCTATATAGGAAACAGTATACTGGGGAGCAGAAGACTCTTGATATGATTTACAAGCAAGCTCCTAGGGAGCTCCTTCATCTCCTGTCTCCTCTAAACCCACAACCTTCACAAGTGAGATATCTCCAGTACATCTCCAGAAGAAATCTTGGTTCTGATTGGCCACCAGTCGATACACCTTTGAATTTGGATTGTCTTGTTCTCAGAGTACTTCCCATGTTTGATGGAGAAAGGGGTTGCAGGCCGCTAGTTCGTGTTTATGGTCAGGACCCTTCAACTTTGAATAATAGAAGTTCGAAGATTCTTTTTTCAACTGCAAAGACAAAGAAAAGTGTTCGTCACTATCGGAAGGTAATGCCGAGTTCCCACATCTGATACCTAAAAGATGAATCTTGTTGGTACTTAATAATTTTGATCTGTAAATGCAGGCAGAGTGTGCACTTGTGAAAATGGATATCCATTGCCGTGTTCAAGGTGATGTGGTTATTGAGTGCATCCATTTGGATGAAGATCTGGTGCGTGAGCAAATGATGTTCCGAGTTATGTTTAACACATCATTTTCCCGCTCAAATGTATTGATACTCAACCGTGACGAGGTTGATTTTTTGTGGGACTCGAAGGACCAGTTTCCGAAAGACTTCAAAGCAGAGGTATGTGATTGTTTTTCTTCCACGGTATTCTTTTCTGCTGATACTATATAAGGTTTATTGATCCCTGTCTTTGAACCAGGTAATATTTTCAGACTCCGAAGCTGTTGGTTCTAACATCTCTTCAGAAGTGGCAACTGAAGATGGAGATGAGACAGAAGGGGCTTCAACAGAGGAGTTTTATGAGGCAGAGGAGATCTTCAGCAATGTTGATGGGCAAAGTGGAAAAGGGGATCCTGATATGCAAGAAATCTCAGAAAGCATGTTCTATGATGTGAATTTCAAACCAGAGAGGAAGGAGGATATTGATCTCAAAACAAGTAAAAGGAGTGCAATGGATGAAGCGAATCAGAAACAAGAAAGAAATCAGGACTCGGATTTACAGACAAATGAAAACAAGACCTTTGATGATGGAAACCATAGATTGGCAACAAATGAGGATGTAAACCGAAAACTAGAAACGATATCCCTGACCACTAATGTGCAGCATGAGATAGAAAACAAATCAGTGACTTTTAGCATGAGTTCCAAACAGGGGAGGAAGGAGGGTATTGATCTCTTTGCAGTTAATGAAATGTCTGAAGGGAATCAGAAACAGGAAATGGAGGAGGATTCTGATTTACATATAACTCGAGAGAGAACTTTTGACGATGAAAATCACAAGTTGGAAACAAATGCAGATACACATGGAAGACTTGAACCAAAATTATCGATTACCGATGTGCGCAATGAATCGGAAAGCAAAGCAGTGATTTCTAGTACGCACAGAAAACTAGTTGAGGTGGGAAGTAAAGTGAAGGCACAGAATATTGATACTCAGAATAAGAAAGATTTGAAGGTTCTGCAGCAAAATCTGGACACAGATATTTATATTCCAAAACTTGAGAAATTGCTCCCACCCACATCTAAGAAGCAGCCAATTTCCAATGCAAAAATATCTTCTGACCCAGTTCTAGCTAAACAAAAGATTAAAAAGCAAGAATCTGAAGGAATTTCTTCGAAACCAACAAAACCAAGGACTGTACCTCGATGGATCCCACCAAACAAAGGTCCTTTCAATCATTCTGTAAATGTGCCATCTCATCCTCCATCGAGATATAACAGTGCACCACCTGTTCTTGCCATTACTTTTGATTCAAATGATTATGGTTCAAGCGAGTCTCCTAAGTCTTTTCCATCTGTTTCTGCTGATCCTGAAGATGTGGTTCCATCTGACCATCTACCTAAACCAACTAAAGAAGAACACAAAATTGATCGAGTTGCACTTTCAAAATCTGTGGAGGATGCACCGGCTCCCAATCCATCGCCATTACATTCACCATCACCACCTGTACCTCCTCCTTTACCTTCTTTTTTGGCAGGTACTTCTGTCCCATCCCCACCAGTTCCTTTCTCTAGCACTTCACTGCCTTCTCTGACCCAAAGATCACCTCCACCTCCATCTCCATCTCCACATATACATGAAAGAACAACATCCCCGTCACCTCCTCCTCCTCCTCCATGTAATAAAGTGCTGTCTATTTCCCCTCCCCCTCCCCCTCCTCCTCCTCCTCCATCATCTATGAGCATGCATGCGACTTCTCAAGGTCCTTTTCCCACGAAAAATGCAGTTGGATCAATTATGCCTCCTCCTCCCCCACCACCTCCTCCTCTACCCCCGTGCTATGGTGTTATTCTCTCCCCTCCACCTCCTCATCCTCCTAGTAAAACTTTTGATGGGTTGGTTACCCCTCCTCCACCTCCTCCACCCCCTTGGAAGGTTGAAGCTTCTTCAAATAGCTCTCTTGTAGCACCAACACCTCGACCTCCACCCCCTCCACCCCCTCCACCCTCATTTTCCAATGCAATAAAGTCCATTGGAGTCCCATGCCCCCCTCCCCCGCCTCCCATTAATGGACTCCAACCTCCTATGTGTGGAGCTCCACCTCCACCTCCACCTCCTCCACCGCCCCCTCCTATGTATGGACCTCCACCTCCTCCGCCACCACCTCTTACGCATGGAGCTCCACCTCCTCCGCCTCCACCGCCTCCTCCCTTACGTGGTGGTCCACCTGCACCAGTACCTCCCCCTCCACCACCACCACCACCACCACCACCTCCACCTCCTATGTATGGAGCTCCACCTCCTCCGTCACCACCTCCTATGTATGGAGCTCCACTTCCTCCACCACCACCTCCAATGCATGGAGCTCCACCTCCTCCACCACTACCTCCAATGCATGGAGCTCCACCTCCACCACCACCTCCTCCCTTACGTGGCGGTCCACCTGTGCCACCACCTCCTCCCTTACAAGGGGCTCCACCTCCACCACCCCCTCCTCCATTACGTGGAACTCCGCCTCCCCCTCCTCCACCTCCTAGCGGAGCTCCACCGCCACCGCCGCCTCCAATGCGTGGGACTCCACCTCCACCACCTCCTCCTATGCGTGGTCCACCGCCTCCTCCACCTCCAATGCAAGGAGCTCCGCCACCACCACCCCCTCCAGGTGGGGCTCCACCTCCACCGCCACCTCCTGGAGCTGCTCGTGCACCTGGTGCTCCTCCCCCGCCTAGACCTCCAGGTGGTGCACCTCCTCCACCCCCGCCCTTTGGAAGTAAAGGAGGAGCTCCACCTCCTCCAGCTGATGCAAGAAGTTTAGGAAGGGGTCGTGGTCTAGTACGTCCTGGAGGTGCAAATCTGTCTGCTGCTTCACCTCGAAGGTCATCATTGAAGCCACTACACTGGGTGAAGGTAACAAGAGCAGTGCAAGGAAGCTTGTGGGCAGAATTACAGAGATATGGGGAACCTCCAACGTACTGCTACTTTCTTTTACAAATATTATTTTTCTGATTTTGTTATGATGTTAGTGGATTTTTGTCTTTGCTATGATCATTTCCCCTTTGATCCTCTAGCATAAGTTTGCTCTGTTTCTGGGAATTTTAGGCTCTGAAATGTGTCGAGGCTTGTATGGATTGCAATGTAGTTTCGTTTTCAATCCCATCATGTTCACCTTGAAACTATTGTTTTTAGTTATGTTTTATGGTTATTTTATTGCTATTAAATATCTCATTTTCTTTTTCACATCATTAATGTTGTTCACTTCTTTTATGCTAGTGCACCTGAATTTGACGTTTCAGAGCTTGAGAGTCTCTTCTCTGCCACTGTTCCGAAGCCGGTTGATAGCTCAGGGGGTAAATCTGGAGGGCGACGCAAGTCAGTCGGGTCAAAAACAGACAAAGTGCACCTGGTAATTAATTCAAATAAATACTTCTAATTAGAAGTTTCAGTGCTCTTAACATTCATGTTTTTATCAGACACTAAATTTCTTTTTCTCTGAGATGCCTAGCAGTAACATCTTGTGGTTCTTGTGATTCATCTCTTTGTTGTTCTGAACATCTTTATCTCAGCTACACTAACTGTGCTTATACATCTCTTACTGTCTTTTGTAGATTGATTTAAGGCGGGCCAATAATGTTGAAATTATGCTCACAACAGTTAAGATGCCACTTCCTGATATGATGGTAAGCTACTTTTGCTTTCAAGGTCATTTATGCACTAGTGATTTCTATTTCTTGAGGCATGAGATAAAAAAAATGTTCGTGGGGGAAACATAGAAGACAGTAGAAATGCTTGTTTGTTACCTCCTTTAAGTAGTTATATTTACAATTTAATATCAATATGTATGGTCTTAGATCAGCCAATACCCTAAACTTCAAAAGCTAATTAATATGATATCTAGTATCAATACTAAATCTTCAAGCCATTTCTAGTTTTGTCATTGTGCATAGGATAAATAATTCGTTATTTTCAGAAATGAATGATACAACTTCTGCTTAAATAGAATCTTGAATACCAACGGAATTGCTTTTAGTTCCAAATACGATATGTAGTTTTACAAGATGGGGAGTTTAGATTACCATTGGGGTATGCTTGGAGGACCAGGGATTTTTTGGTATATTTTTCTTTAATTTTGTGTAATTGGGGATTGGGAGCTGAGCAGCAGTCATAATTTGGTTTTAACATCTATTGAATTAGCTTTTGGTGTCCAGTGTTAGTCAATATATGATGTACTTTCATTTTATCCACTATTCCAAAATTGGACCTATTTGGCGGTGCGTAGGGATCATTCCAAACCTTTTGTGTTCTTTTCTGTCATATCCAAAATCCCACGTTGTGGATATTTATGCCTGTAATAGAAAATGGTGCATTTTGGTGTTGATCCATGTATTTAGGATTTAGGATCCTTGGGTAAACTTAGCTGCTGCATGTGCTATTTCGAATTTTTACTTAAAAACGATTGAGTAATCAAACTTGTGATTGTTTTATTACTTAAACCCCTTTTGTCCTCTTGATCCCTAGAAAGGAACCCATCCTAAATCCCCTAAATTTTTTTAATCATCTTATGGTATTTGTAGCATTTACGAATATGGTTTCCATCTTGTGCCAGTTACCTTATATTACAGATTGATTCTTAGTGTCTCAAGGCTTATTATTAATGCCGATATATTCAATATTTCTCACTCCCAAGTCCCACCCCCTTCGTGTCTCTATGTTCCACATGCTATACTATGCTTTAAGCTTAACTAAATGTTTTTTCTTCTTTAATTGACCCTGTTAGCTGACCGCGTAGATGTTTACAGAGTGCAGCGTTAGCATTGGATGATTCAATTTTAGATGTTGATCAGGTGGAGAATCTTATAAAGTTCTCTCCTACAAAAGAGGAGATGGAACTTCTGAAGGTGAAGATATATAGACAATCCAATTTTCTTGAGCTCTGAATTCTAATGAATTTTCTTTGTTGCTGCCAGTTAAAATAAGTTTCTTATGTTCTTTTTCCATGATTCTTTTATATGGCAGAAGTTATCTCATGCCTGAAATGTGTTTTGAATATTTGGTCTGATATTCCTCTCTTTGCTTTGATATCTGTCTTTTGTTGTGCAGGGCTACAGTGGTGATAAAGAAAATCTGGGGAGGTGTGAACAGGTCTGTGAAGTCTGTGTCCTTGTCCAGATAATATCTTACTTTTTAGTGGTAGATTTTTCCTTTTGATCTGACATTTCTACCTCCCTCTGTAGCAGAATATTGGTAAATAATTATGAATGTATGGTGTCGGCTTTGTTATTTTGCCGTAAATTTGCTTTGAGAGGTTTTCCCGACTCTGGAGTTTGGCAAATGGAAAATATGGTTAATGTATGGTATGGGCATGTGGCTCCCATTCAGGGATGTGGGGACTTCACCACTTGATGTATTGATTAGTGGCCCCTTGTATCAATCCCTGCTGTCCAATGAATAGAGTACCAATTTGACAGACCATAACCTGAACAGTTCATATCCATAAAATTATATCCTATACCGCATTTCTGGGAAGATTATCAGATACATGGACAACAACAACACAAATTATTTCATTAGTTGGTGGTTTGAATAATTCGGTTCATGGTTTCTTTCTTTTCCTATATCCTATGCTTAACCGCATTTCTGGGAAGATTATCAGATACATGGACAACAACACAAATTATTTCATTAGTTGGTGGTTTGAATAATTTGGTTCATGGTTTCTTTCTTTTCCCTTTTTTGTGACTCGTATCCTATATGCTATATCTATTTTATCACCTGGATTTACTATACATTTCCTTCTATTTGCCTTTAAAGGAGAGGACTAGCACTATCTCTTTGCCTTGATTTTTCATTCCTGGTAGCTATTCTCGGGGATCTGATATGTAACTGTGGAGAATCCTTTAGTCTATATGCTGATGTGCAATTTATTGAATTTGACTTCTCTCTCTCTTGTTTGTTGGAAGCTTTTTTAAAGTCTTCTAAATTATCAAGTGTATGATGTTGTCATATTACTTTCTCTTTTATGTTTCTAGTATCTCTTTCTTGATGTTTTGGTTATATTGAAACATTGATAGTTTACTTTTGATGTTGTAGTTCTTTTTGGAGTTGATGAAGGTGCCGCGGGTGGAATCCAAATTACGAGTGTTTTCTTTTAAGATTCAATTTGTCTCTCAGGTCCAGTGCTGCCTTTAATATTTTCTTAGTGTTGGAAAGTTTAGTTGTTGTCTGATTCTTGACCTTTTTTTGCAGACTACGGATTTTAGAATGAGTCTGAATAGCGTAAACACTGCATGTGATGAGGTATTCTAATAATGGTTTTGACATCTTACATTCATCTGATAAAATTAATCTGACCTTAGTACTTCACTTTTTGGAATGTTAAATCAGGTACGAAATTCAGTCAAATTAAAGGAAATTATGAAGAGAATCCTATATCTTGGGAATACGTTAAACCAAGGAACTGCAAGGGGTATGTTACTTTCTGAAATGCTCTGAAGCTATCTTCTTCTTAAAATTTTTCCAGTTGTTTGGATATATATGGCACTAAAGAAGGCTACTGCATTGCTTTAATCATTGACATATTTAACTTTTGTAATTATGCTAAGACTGTGGCTCATCAAAAGACGAGCATAAATATTTTGATCAAACTCTCAGGAGATTGGAACCCCCTGGTGAAAATATCGTCGAGCTATCATGGACCATAAAATGCAAAATATGTATATGTACCATCAAGAGTTGTTTTGAGATGGTTTGTTCTCAGTTTTGTCTATGGTCTTTTCGATACAAACATTGATTAGTCAGAAAATCCTCCTTTATTTAAGAGGGTTTGGAAGGTGAAGGTCCCAATCAAAGTTAAATTTTTCTCTCAGCAGATCCTAAATGTGGACCATTCGAGATCTGGAGGATCCAAAGAGTTGCATATTATGTGAGAGGGGGATGGAATCTGTTACTCACCCGTTGCTTGCTTGTCCCTTTTATTCCTTGTCTATTTGGTGTGAGGCATCAAGTATGAACAGGTTTGATCAAGTATGAGAGACATGCATATTTTGATTCTTTTGTGGATGAGTCTTGGCTTGGGTAGAAGGGACATGACTTTATTAAATCTCCTCAGCCATGGTGTGTTGGGCTGTTTGGAAAAGAGAAATTCCACAATTTTAGTGAATCAATATATATATTTATATATATATTCTTATTTACGTCCTTAGAACTACAGTTTTTTGGCGTCTAACTGCAGGGTCTAAAGAAGTGTAAATGAGGATCTTACAGTTTTAACTGGTGGTCCATATTTTTTTGGATGAGCAAGAAGGGAAAAAAAAATAGAAAATATTTAGCAAGGATACAAGAGATGGAAAAGACAAGACGCAACTCCCTGATAAACATCACCCAACAGCACCTTTGTAGCCCACAACTGAAGAAGCAAGAAAACCATCTACAACCATAGCAAGCACCCAAAACTTCCCCCACTCAAGTGGCAGGACAAAAAAAATGTAAGAAAAAAAGGGGGGGGGGGGAAGAGTGGGAGAAAAGTGGAGAACAATTGGATTTAAATCTTGGTTCTGGTGGTTGTTGATAAACATAGCTTTAATAATTTTTTTTGTTTATTTATTTTTTCCTCTCCTTTTCATGTGGTGAACTGGTGATTAGTTTATCTGAATGTGTACAGGTTCTGCAATTGGGTTCAAGTTGGACAGCCTTCTAAAACTCACTGATACACGTGCTTCTAACAGCAAGATGACTTTAATGCATTACCTTTGTAAGGTATGGCTACCTCATGATTTTTCATTTTATGCAGTTAGATTTATTTTTTTTATGCAACAAAGTCAAGTTCCATTCCTGTTCGGCCATAGCTCTATGTATTGGTGCTCCGAAGAAAAAATAAGTAAATCTTGGACAGAAGCTAATCTTAACAGAAAATATTTCTGTCAAAGAGTTTCTTCTTCCTCTGGGTTTTCTATGTTGGTTTTGTGTGTTGGGATGAGTCAAGAGGGGAATTATCAACTAGTGTGTATTCTTAAGGTAGAACCTTCCACACAAACAATGATTTCTTTTAGCTTTTTTTTTACACATCTTTCAGTTGTGAGCCATCTATGGCCATATTTATCATCTTCCGCGGGGTGGGAAGAGGAGAGGGTTTCCATGTACACATGCACAGGGAGAGTGAGTGAGTGGGGGGGGGGGGTATTGCTTCCATATCATCGTGAATGCCTCTGTAATGTCATCATCACAGTTGGAAAGTTGTGCGGTTGGTTGATGATTTGACGTTGAGGAAGAAGTTCCAAGCTCCAATGGGTTCATCTCAAGTCGTTGGGGACCTGATACAGGGGATGATGATAAGTAATACTTGCTTTACTTGAGAGAAGAAATGGAACATTTTTTATGAATTTATCACTAACAACAATTTATTGT
The DNA here is from genome assembly GCF_018873765.1 of Telopea speciosissima. Lineage (NCBI taxonomy): Eukaryota > Viridiplantae > Streptophyta > Magnoliopsida > Proteales > Proteaceae > Telopea > Telopea speciosissima. The sequence goes on along the minus strand of NC_057918.1, from coordinate 12,944,762 downwards.
AATTTCATTGACTCACTTGTTGAAGGAGAAACACATCTTATCTACCGCAATAAATTCGTTACAAGCTCATAGCCCAATCTAATAAATACCTGGCAATATTAGCACAAATCCTGGGAAGAACTCATTAAAAAATTCTTCTATTCCTTTCCTATCACAACACCCAAATAATAACATAACGTAGCAGGTCCCATAAAATCTCTCCTTCACAAAAATGGCATCCATGCTTGATGCAGGTGCACCACAACCTAAAAAGGCCAGCACAAGAGGCCAGATCAAGACAACTCAGCCCTGTTCCATGGCTTAGCCTGGCCAGGCTATTCTCAGTCTTGCCGTGGACCCATTTGGGCATCCAAGATCCAGCCAGCAGTCCCTAAAAGCTGACTGTTCAATATGTTCCTTTCTAGTTTGTCTTTTCATGTTCCTAGGTTAATTAATGTAATGAGTTTTACTTTCCTAGGTAGGATTAATTAGTCTTTTAGTTTTCCTATCTAAGTAGTTATTATTGCTTGGTTATAGTTTTCTATGTCTTGTTTTTGTTGCTTAGGTCTAAGGGTTTGATATCAATGTATGGGTTTTAGTTTCTAGGTGTTGGAAATTCTATTTAGTCTTGGAATTCCATCAGTCCATTTAATTCAAGTTGATGTAACCAAGGGGCAGTTTGGCCTCCTTTTTCCCTATATAATGGAATTGTGGGTTGCTGTTACGGCATCCAGAACTTTGTGAAAATCCTCTCTTTGAGAACTTGTGACTTGTGAGAATCAAGTGTGCCTAGGTGGGACTCCTATGGCTGAGCAACTAGTGGGACTCTAGCAAGGTTTAAAATCTCGTTTCGTTTCAGTCTGACCGAAATTTCGATGACGTCGAAATATGGTATTTTTTCTATGAGTTTTGCTTGGCCATTTGTGGGTGTCAAATGCCAAAATGACCAAGATATCCGAATGATATTTGATATGTCACATATGATCTTTAAGTAAAAACCAAGCAGTTACATATAAATTGAACAAAAAAAATCTTTCAGTAATTCAGTTCAATGATATGTGAAATGTCACATATGATCAGAATTGATTCTAGCAAAGAATTAGCAATAAACAGTAACAGTATAACCAGATACAACAGTATAGCAAGGTTTAAGATTCAATGACTCCATGTATCGCAAGCAGTATGACCCGGTACACTACCAAATAAAAAGGTGAGGAAAAGCATCTATATATGTATATATATATATATATATATATATAAAACAGAATAAGACGCCTGCCCAGTCACCAATGCAGACCAAGGCATCCAAGGAGGTCGCCTTACCTACATCCATTAAGGCAGGACATCGCCTTGACACCCTGAAGGTGCCTAGACGTCTGACAACTATGCCGCTCTCTTCTTCTCCAGTCCCCTCATCCCAGTACTCTCTCTCTTGACAAATCTGCAATGGAGGGCAAGTAAATGCATTATGGAGAACAGGGCCTCTCTGTTCAACTCTGGAATAGAGAGGATGGGGACTGATGTGTTTAAAGAAACAGGTGCTCTGAACTCTGATTGGGTACTCTCCTCCAATTCCGCTGACCCGTACCCTTCTCACTTGTCTATATTGTTCATCAATTTTTTTCTTTCTATTTACATATATTATATGTTGAGTTTTTATTTGATATACTGTTTGTTTTATATCCGACTATTTTCATTCATTTGATTTCATAAAAAAGGTGTTTCTTATATTTATGTAGATTGTTGAGTAAATAGGCCCAGTTGTAATTTAAAAAAAAAAGAAGAAAGATTTTTTTTTTTCTGTTATAGTCTTTATAAAATAAAAATATATAAGATATACATAACTGTTTGTTGTGCTTTAGAGACGCTCTTGAATTTAGATTTCTAAATCTTGTTTGTTGCGCTTTGGAGACGCTCTTGAATTTAGATTTCTAAATCTGGCACTCTCCCATTCCTGTTCACTGGTGCTCTCACTCTACGTTTGGGCAGTTAGTTCCTGACTTAGGCAGAAATAACAATTATTGCTAGCTTCCACCTTTTATTCTTAACATTATCTAAAGTTAGAGCCTTATCGAGTGCCACCGCCAACCAAAAATGGCTACCCTTGTAGGAGCTCCCCCATCCATATCTAGCTCAACTCCATTAGTCTTCTTTCATTCTCACTATTAAACCCCTTGGCTAAGAAATTATAATTAGAGGCAACTGAGAAGCAGCCTCCTGAACCACCTAACCAGATCCTTGAATCCTTGTCCACATCTTCAATCTCAGGATTGTATGACATGGCTAGCAGATTATGCACTTCCTCATTCTCTCCCGCAATCAAGTTTCTCTAGGTAAATTGAACTCTTTGTTACGACTGACGTATTAGCATTCTGCATGAATGCGATAGTTTTGAACGGGCTGAGATCAAAATGTCATGCTCAGACTAACATTCAGAGACCATGAAAAGCTCCCAAAATCAAGGGCCATGTAATGCTGTCCATGAAATTTGATTGTATTCTCTGAGGGAACTCAAATATAGCAAAAAAATTGTTGGCTTCAGGATTAGCAGATTAGTTGCAGGAGTTCTCATTTCATGCAAAGTTGATATGCAGAGGTGGGTCACTATGTCAAGTGGTGCATTGAGACTTGAGATTATGCTCTGGGCATGATGCATTTAGGCTTTAGGGAACCTTCATAATTGTGATGCAGGTCCTTGGTATATTAGCATTAAAGGTGGCAACAGTCTCTTACTTGTGCATATTATTGATTCCACTCCTTTAATGGAGCATCGCACGAAGACCTATATCTTTGAGGTGCATTTTTGAATATTTCAAAGTGTTTTGTGGTCTCCAAGTTATTTACCCTGACACTCAATGCTGCTAGAAAATTGCTGTGGTGGAGTCATTGTGTTTTGGAAAGGGTCTGCCCCCACAGAAAATGGAAGGAGTATTGTGGCCTTTTTCTGTTTAGTGCATAAGGGAAGGTAGGAAAAAGAATATTAAGTAATTAACGGAACTTTTTCATTACAGTCTTGTTTTGTATAGTTTCTAACAGGTTTCCCTCAAGGAAAAAGGGCAGTGACTTGTGAATTAAATATGGATTTCAGCCAAAAAGGAGGTAGTTGCACACCTTTTGGGCTGGTTTGGGTGGTATCAGCTGCTAGTACACAAAGAACAAATGAGGGCGCTACACTCTGTATAGTTAGCAAAAATGAGAACGATAAAAAAAAAATGGAAAACGGACGGTACGGGTTTTAAACAGTGTAAAATTCTGAACGGTACAATCAATAAACGGTAAAAAAAAAAAAGGAAATAGACTGCACGGGTTTTAAACGTGTAGATTTCAAAAAAAAAAAAAAAAGGGACCAAAAAAAGGCAGTATACTCATATATATTGAGGAATTATTACCTGCATCTAATGTTCCTAAACAACTATAACATCCAACATTAATGCATATATATTCCAAAACCCATTATAATTTCCAAGACATATCATCCAAAGTACAATTCCAAAATTCATACACCATAAAAAAACATGTCCGAAGTCCTTTTAAACAATGTGGCTAGGCTATGGTGTTGTTCATTGTTGTCTACACAACCAACTCACTCTCGAAGTGATGCATGTTCAGTTAGAGTTGGGAGTCATCGTTTTAGAAACCCTTTCAGAAGATACATCAGTTTGTAGTTCAATTTGGGGTTACGTGCATTGAACAAGAGTTAAAGATGATAGTGTGAGAAGTGTATCCCTTCGAGTCAGCTTTACGTCGACGAAAGAATCAGGTTGATTGTAGTTCGGTAGAGAGAGATATGGCCACTTAAGTAAGCCATTGTTCAACAAGTCTAAGCTCTTGAAAACACCAAAAAAAGGGGGAACGTGTTTTCATAGTTGTTACGACATCTAGACGAACCAAGGCGATAGTAGGGGGCTTGGATGCAAGGCGACCAAGTCAACCAAAACGCCGCCTAGACGACCAAGGTGACACTGGATGCCAAGGTGGTCACCTAACCGACGCCTTGACAACTATTCGTGTTTTAAACACGTTTAAAATGGGAATGCTTGCTGTTTGCTGTTTTTCCCGTATTGTTGGGAAACAAATGGCAAAACGCGTTTAAAATGGTAAAAAACGGGAATGCCGTTTTAAGTGCATTTTTGCTAACTATGGTTTGGAGTACAACCTGGGCAGTGGTTGTAGTTGGGAGGTGGTCGGCTGGTTATAGTCTCTAAATTTTGGTGGGTTCTCCCAGAAGCACCTATTATATGTTTGTCCTGACTCTTGATTAAGAATGGATCATGAAAGGCACTTGATGCAATTAAGATTGTCCAATTGTGCTAATTGGGCCTCAAAATACTTTATTTTGGCCCAAGGTTGGGTTCTGGACCTTGAGCTTCTTATTTTTGAGTTTATTGATGTAATGGACCTATTTTATAAGTCCATATTTAGAGTCGTAATTCTTTATACAGGATCAAGTATATAGTTAAGAAAGTGTGGGTCCCATGTGTTGTTAAGTGAGTTAGTTTAGTCTAGAAAGAGTATTCTATTGTTAAGTTTAGTTAAGTATTTTATGTCTTATTTTTAGTTAGTAGTTTATGTTATTTGGAGTCTTATGTCTTCTATAACAAATATTTGATCATTTAAAATTAGTTTTTGTTTAGGTAACTTGAAGGAATAGCTGTTTACTTCGTTTAGGAGTCCAAAAGTGAGTTTATCTTATCTTTATAAATAGGGTTGTTACGAATTTATGAAATTTTGGAATGGAAAAGTAGATTGATTTAGTTAATATTGAGGTTGTGCCTCTGTCTCTCTCTCTCTTTCTCTCTCTATCCCTTCTCTCTCCTCTCTAATTTTCAGATTGCATAAATACTTCTGGAGGTTGTGAAGATTTTCATTGAAATGATTCATTGTTCAGAATATTCAAACACTCCATGGATGATGACAGTTCAACCTTATATTGCTTCCTTGAATGTTTGAGTCCTGGGCTGTTGTCTTAGCTAAAACTTTTAGAAGGCATTGCTTTGTATCTTTGATACTGTAGCCCTATTATCTACCATGAATTTGTCCTCTCAATTCAAGATGCTTTTTTGCTTATCATATCCCAATAGATTCTAGAGGCGTTGCCACCAGTTGGTTAATCTGATATTCAAGATTATATCTTCTATAAAACTGTCTCAATTTCCACAAGGTACTTGAGGCATTGCTTGGTAATGGTGGATAACTGATAAACTAAAAGTATACATTGTCAATACAGGTAAAAATAAATTTAGGTGTAAAGATCTTGGTATTGGGAGAATGGATCAATAAATACATGAAAGTAAGGCATATGTAGGGATGCTTGGCTGCATGATTTCCCCCCCTCCCCACCGCATGTTAAGGCATTGCTTGGTAATGGTGGATAACTAATGAACTAAAAGTATATATTGTCAATACAGGTAAAAATAAATTTAGGTGTAAAGATCTTGGTATTGGGAGAATGGATCAATAAATACATGAAAGTAAGGCATATGTAGGGATGGTTGGCTGCATGATTCCCCCCTCCCCCGCGCGTTCTAGGGAAGGGGTTTCATAATGCTCATGGAAGGCGTGCTTTGCTGTTGATGTGTATTTTGTTGCTGGATTGGGTTTTTTTTTTTTTTTTTTGGGGGGGGGGGGGGGAGAGGGTGTTTACCATTTATATTAGTTTTTCCTCATTCTCCTTTTTCCTTCCCCCTCCCCTCCCCCATTTTGGAGGATTGGCTCCGCTCAAAATGTATACTTCTCACTTACTCCTGAATTAATATATATGTATGATAGGAATACACAAATATCCTAATATTATGCTGGTATTTATTTATTCTAAGTTTTTTTTTTTTGGTTTCCTATATTATGCTGGTTTAAGTTGTGCTATTGTAACCTGTTGGTTTCGGGTTTAAAACTTGGAACAACCTCTCCTGCGAAGCAGGGGGTTAACGCAGCGTAGTGCGTACATTTGCCCCTCCCAGACCCTGCAGTAGCCGGAGCCTCGTGCACCGGGTTACTCTTTTATTGTGTTCATCTGTTTGGTTGAACTTATTGTTGTTATCTGTATATTGTGTAATCTGAATGTTCAGTGTTGATGATCTCAGGTGCTAGCCTCCAAGACACCTGACCTTCTAGATTTTCACCAGGACTTGGTTAGCCTGGAATCTGCATCAAAGGTTCTATCCTTTTCCTTTCCTTAATCTCCAGTTTATCTCAAAGACTGTTATTGGCATATTATAGCGTCAGGACCTTTTTTTTCCCCCATTCAGATACAATTAAAGTCCTTAGCAGAAGAAATGCAAGCCATAATCAAAGGGTTAGAAAAGGTCAAGCAAGAGCGGGTTGCATCTGAAAATGATGGTCCTGTGTCAGAAGTTTTTCGCAAGGTATTGTGGTATATTCTGTTGTCATTATTTTATTACTGATTATCTGAAGGGTTGTGAGTTCTCACACATTTGTGCTGTATCATTGACAATCAGTTGACATCCCAGTTTTCTAATTTAGCAATTCTATGTCTACAGTTGACTTATGGTTCAGCTCGTTCATTAGTCTTAGTACTGATATTTCCTTTACTATAGAAACAGGATCTAAGTACTGATGCGATCTGGGGTTTGAAAACCCTGTTATCTTTCGCTGAAGACCCACCCAATTATACAATAACCTAAATTTGGAAGAAAATGGCAATTCTGTGAATAATTGAAGATATCTAAGGAGGGTTGCAATTTGGTACTAAAACAGAATCTTAAAGGGTTGCTTTGGAAGGCAATTATGGGCTAGGATACAAGGGGGAATCCTATTTAAAGAACGGGCAAATTTGGAAGGAAAACTAATTGAAGGGCATAAGTGGGTTAGAGGTAAAGGTAGGGGTAATATTGGTAAGAAGACAAAAGAGGTTAACACTTTAAAGATATGGAGAAGGGATCATCTTCTACCTCCAGCTGAAACAGGAGGAGGAATACACAATCACTCTTTAAGGAGAGAACTCCTTCGACACGTTTCTGCTGGTCCTGCGGTTTCAGGAAGAGGTCAATGTTGAAGAGGCATTTCGAATGCTCACCAATAACAACCCAAACATACCTATTAAAAAAAAAAAAAAAAAAACATCAGAAAGAAAGGAAGTAGTTGAAGACTGAAACTAAGGCTGGTGGTAGAACAGAGATGAGCTTTGTTTGTGTTTGATCTGACAACAGGTGAGGTGCTAAGGCTTGGGGTTCTAGGGATTAAATTGCCCTAGTGGAGGAAACTTCCTGATTTGGAGAGAAAAAGAAGGATAAAAGAGGATGGGTTCAATCATGTAAAGCTGCAAGTGTACCCACAGAGGTTAACAGCAGGAGAAAAGAATAACAGAAAATGAAGGAAGAAGGAAGAAGAATGAGGAAGGATAAGAACAGAGAAGAGAAGGTCTCGTATCAGGAGGGAGGCCCTTATAATAAGCTTCAGAACCAGTCCCAAGGTAACAAAATCTCAGCACCCAAAAGTGATCAGATTTGAATAAGAGATAATGCACAACAGGGAATATCTTCAACCAATCTTTCAATAAATGATAGAACAACTTCAAAACTTACTTGATATTGCACTGATAGAATAGAGGAATAAGATAGAAGAAGAACAAAGATATGATTTGAAGAGTGTCACCCCAACCCAAGGATAGTATCTCACCAACCACCCTAGCATCTCACCAGGAACTACGTCTCACTACAGTTTCTGTCACAGAATGATAAAAACCAAATTTCATTCAAATTCTTAATTTTTTATTAAAACGCTTACAAGCAGCTCCTTTTATAGAGGTTGGGAGGGATCTAGACCCTCATTGGTACTTCCTCCTAGACTTAATGGCCTGTACATTTCCTGTTTGAATTTATGTAATAAGGGTACTTTAGGAACTAGTTTGTTGTCTAGTTGTCTTATATTGTATTTTCTCTTATTTACTTTTTACTTCCCTATGGAGGTGTATGTAATTCCTTAAATCTTACTAGGGAAGTAATATAGGTGTGGTAGAGATAATTCTCTAACACACAACATTCCACCATCATCTCTCTTCTTCTTATCCTCTTGTTCGTTTTTCTCTCTCTCTTTGGAACTCTAGGTTACAAAGGGGTTCCAAGGAAAGGATTATTATGTGAAATGTTTGAAGAAATCTTGCAAAGAGCATGAATTAAGACCATGGAGACACCAAAGAGGATCTCATTTGAAGAAATAGACACTTGGAGCTCACATCAAGCAAATCCAGCCAAGTACCAAGTTACTGCCAGCTTTTTGGTACTCTCTCTCTCTCTCTCTCTCTCTCTCTCTCATCCAGCCAGTATTGAAGCTGAGGTGAGACTCTTTTGGATCGCCCTAGGGTGTACTTCAACCCCTCATGGCCTTGCTCCATGCTTTTAAGAGTTGCTGCTCCACAACTCACTTTTCCTTTGGTTTGTAAGTTACTGCCAGCCTTAGTTTTTCTCTGTTTTGCATGTAATATGGGTCTGTGATGCCTTCCAACTGCTTGGTGTTGGTGAGGTATGTTGTTTGAGCTTCTCTATTGGTTGTGTGATGAAGCTATACTTTGAAGAATGTGGTGGAGTTGAATTTCTTTGAGACGTTGGTCTTATATTGGTTGCTGGACTGTGTTTACCAGTGTTTGAAAGGCTTTTTTGAGTTGAGAATATGCTCCCCATTTGACTTTGGGTGTCAACCTTACTTTGTTAGTTTGTTTCTTTATCATGTCTGGGATCAGTGAATCGACAGAGGTTGTTTTGAGTGGTGCTCCTCCTACTCTGGTGGTTTTGGAAAAAATACCTAGATTTCCATTGTAAAGTTGGACAATACCAACTACTTGGACTGGGCACATACTGTGAAGTTTTCTCTCCGGAGTAGGGGGAAGCTAGGGTATGTTACAGACACCTTCAAAGCCCCCAATCCAAATGACCCAATGGATCCAAAATGGAAGATTGCGAACTCTACGGTTATGACTTGGCTTATCTTCTCTATTAAGCCTGAGATTGCGTGGAGATTTATGAGAAAGGAAACTACCAAGGACATCTGGGATAGTGTTTCCAAAACTTTTGACCGAGTTGGTGGCTTGGCTAAGGTTTATCAACTTCTCCTGAAGATCATTACCATGAAGCAAGGGGATAGGTCTATTTCTGAATTTTTTAATACTATCATTGGTCTCTGGGAAGAGTATGATCCTTATAGGGATCTTCAATTATCCAGCCCAGAAGATGAAGCAAAGGTTTATCGAACCCTTGAGAAGGAGCGTGTTCTTATTCTTCTTGGTGTCTTGAACTCGGAGTATGAGCCCATCCGTATACAAATCTTGGGCAGGTCTCCTCTTCCATTTTTAGATGAGGTGTGTAGTTATTTGTAGAGTAAGGAGACTCGTAGGGTAGCCCTGGAACTTGCTTCCTCCCTTAAGCCATCTTCTCTTTCTTCTAGCTTCCAAAGAGATAGGCATGGTGGTGGCACAGGCCAAGGGTCACCCCATGTATACGATAAACATAGGCATAGTTGTAACCATTGTGGGATACCTAGGCACACTAGAGAGAGGTGATGGGTTCTTAATGGCCGTCCCCCTGGTATACGTGGTGGTCATCAAGGGGGGAGCTACAACACAACATGTGATGACTGAGACTGATACTTTGGAGTACTCACCTAATATATAGGCTGATTCAAGTTCACTCACCAAGGAGGATATTACAGCATTTTGCAGGGTCATGTCACAACTGGGTATCTCACCTTCTACATCTACAATGCCAGATTCCTCATCTTCCGCTTTGTAGGCCTCCACATCCACTCCTACCACAGCCCCATCTTTGGTCATTGACTCTAGTACCACTGACCACATGACTGGTACATCCTACTATTATGATTCCTACTCCGTTTGTTTTGGTAGGGATAAGGTCAGGTGGCTGATGGCTCCCTTTCCTCCATTTCTGGTAAGGGTAGTATTCCTGTTACATGTTCCATTTCCCTTGATTTTGTTCTTCATGTCCATGACTTTGCCACTAATCTTTTGTCTATAAGTCACTCAACTAATTCCTTAAACTATTGTGTCACTTTTTTTCCTTCTCACAATCTTTCTCAAGATTTGGTGACGAAGAGGATTATTGGCAGTGGACGTGAGGAGAAAGGGCTCTATCTTCTTGCCCCTCGACCACCTTTTTTGCCACAGCTCAGTCTTATGTGTGTGGCCGTAGTCATAGTAGTTATGTGGATTCCGTAATACTATGGCATCAATGCCTTGGCCATCCATCTTTTGTAATGAGGAAACAATTACCTCATTTATTGTCTTCTTTTTCTTTTTCCCATGTCTTTCAATGGGGACCATGTATGTTTGCCAAACATCGTCGTTCGTCTTATTCATATCATGGTAATAGATCTATTGTTCCTTTTCATATTGTGCAATTGATGTTTGGGGACCCTCTCCTACTACCTCTTTATTTTGATATCGCTACTTTGTTTCATTTGTTGATAATTATTCCCACACTACTTGGACTATTTTGCTGAAACATAAGAGTGATGTTGGTGATGGCTTAAATTTTTTTTATCAAATGATTCTTAGTTTGAAACTAAAATCAAAATTGTTTGTTCTTATAAAGGGGGGGGGGGAGTACATGTTTGGTGGCCTCCAAAACTTCTTTATTGATAATGGCATTATCCATCAGCTAGCTTGTGTTGACATACTCCAACAGAATGGGGTAGCTGAGAGGAAAAATCTTCATTTATTGGAGATGACTTGGAGTCTTTTATTTGGCATGCATGCTCCTAAAACTTTTTGGTCCGATGCTCTTCTTTCTAGTTTTATTGGACTATTGTCCTACTAGCTATGATGTACGGGGCGGAATTGAGTAGTTGAGAAGTGTCGTATAGCGAAGCTATGTGTTGCAGAGATGAGGATGTTAAGATGGATGTGCGGCAAAACTAGGAAGGATAAAGTGAAGAACGAATGTATTAGAGCTGATGTGGGAGTTGCCCTGATCAGCTCCAAGCTCCAAGAATGTCGTCTAAGGTGGTTTAGACATGTACAACAAAGGCCGGGGGACGCCCCAGTGAGAAGGAGTGAACTGATTCCGATTGAAGGAGCTAAAAGAGCTAGGGGCAGGCCTAAAATGACCATAGGTGAGGTTGTGAAGAATGACATGCATAGTCTAGGTCTTGTGCCAAGTATGACCTCAGATAGAGCCTATTGGAGGGTAAGAATCCACGTTATCGACACTATGTAGCTGAGATTTTCCTGATTTTCTGGGCTATCCTCTTTCCTCTTACTTTCGTCTTTTAATTTTCATTTCTCACTTTTCTTATCTCATTTCTTCATTTTCTTCTCCATTCCTCTTTACTTTGTTTTGATAGGATCCATGGTAGCCGACGCCATTTAGTTGGGATAAGGCTGAGTTGTTGTTGTTGTTGTTGTTGCTCTTCTTGCTGCTACTTTTCTCATCAATTGCATGCCTACAAAAATCCCTGGTTCCAAATCTCCTTTGACAACCTTGACTCCTTAGGTTTTTGGTTTTTCTCTTACTCCCAAGGTCTTTGGGCATGTTTGTTATGTTCATGTTAGCAAATTCTCTCGAACTAAACTTGACCCAAATGCTACCATCCTCTTTAGGGGGAGAATAATGGGAGCGAAAAGCTTGCTGATGGCATTCCCTTTCTTTCTCCTCTACCCATTTCCCCTTATATTTTTAACATTAGGAAACACAAAGAAGTAGATGGGGTTGATATTGGTGATCATTCAGGTGGTGGTTATGGTAATAATAAGGTGCTAATTGTGTACAAGAGAAAGAAAAAACAGAAGGCGGCCTGCCAAGAGTCCTCTTTGGATCCACATCCTAAGAGACATCCTCCTCAGTCAGGTGACATCCCTTCTCTTCCTTCTGATTTAGACCTTCCTATTGTTGTTAGAAAGGGAAAGAGAGTTTGCACTAATTCTATAGCCCAGTTTGTTTCCTATGATGCTCTCTCTCCCACGGATGTTGCTTTTACTATTGCCCTCTCTTCTGTTTCCATTCCCAAAAATGTCCCTGAGGCTATGTCTGACCCAAAGTGGAAGCAAGCCATGTTTGAGGAAATGATGGCTCTTGAGAAGAATGGTACTTAGAAATTGGTAGATCTCCCTTGGGGAAGAGTTCCAGTTGGATGCAAGTGGGTCTACACAATCAAGTATCAGTCAAATAGTGCAGTTGAGAGGTACAAGGCAAGGTTGGTGGCCAAAGGATAGAGTCAAGTGTCTGGGATTGACTATCAGGAGACATTTGCTCCTGTGGCTAAGCACAATTCTATAAGGGTTCTATTATCATTGGCAGCTAATAGAGATTGACCATTATATCAATTAGATGTGAAGAATGCCTTGGTCCATGGTGACTTGGAAGAGGAAGTGTACATGCAAACTCCACCTGGCTTCAAGCTTCCTTCAGCTGAAGGGAAAGTGTGTCTTCTCAAGGAGGCACTATATGGTCTCAAACAGTCCTCAAAAGCATGGTTTGAGTGGTTCAAGCAGGCTATTTTGAAGAATGGGTATTCCCAGAGTCAAGTTGATCACACCTTATTTATAGGCAAGGTAATGGCACCATTACAACTCTAATTATCTATGTTGATGACATTGTAGTAATTGGAGATGACAGGTTTGAGATAGCTAGGTTGAAGACCTATTTGGCCCAAGTGCCCAACAATTTGAAATAATATCTTGGGCCCTTGAAATATTTTTTGGGAATTGAAGTGTCAAGGTCCAAGAAGGGAATCAACATATGTCAAAAGAAGTTTGTTTTAGATTTGTTGAAAGAAACAGGGATGCGGCTGCAAACCAACAAGTTCTCCTATTGAGCAGAACCACAAGCTAGGAGAAGACTATGGCCTCTCTATTGTTGATGCAGGGAAGTACTAGAGGCTAGTGGGGAAGCTCATCTATCTGTCTATGACTCGCCCAAATATTTCTTATGCAGTGGGAGTGGTGAGCCAATTTATGTATGCTCTAAGAGGGGGTACTTGGATGTTGTATACCGCATTCTCAGATACTTGAAGTTCTCTCCAGGGAAAGGACTATTGTATGTTAGGCACAACCACTTAAGGATAGAAGGTTTCACAAACATAGTTGTCAAGGCGGCGCCTAGGCATCCAGGCGCCTTGGTCGCTGTAGGTACCGTGGCCACCGGATGCGGGTTTCTCTGCGTTACAGGCGGGATCCGTTGGGTTTCCGTGGCCCCTTGGTGACGAGGGCTTGTCGATGGCATCACATCTCAATGTATTAACATAAGGGGTTGCAATCATGCTTCATAAATTAAAATAAATGGAGTCGCCACCTAAGATTCGGGCCTAGGACCTAATGGGTGTAGCCCCATCTGGGGTGAGTGGAAAGGGCTACCTGATTCCATATGGTCTGGTCAGAGATTCTGGGTAAGTGGTCAGGTTACAAGCGTGGGAAGGTATTAGCACCCCATCTTGTCCGGTTAAACCGGTCTTTCTACTAGATGCTAGATTCCGAAAATTCTCCCTTAATAACACGTCTTATACCAACATGCAAAGCTATATCATGATGCATTAAACATAAACATAAGAAAGAAAGAACAAAAATAATTTACTATGTACACTAAAGTGAACTATTTTAATGGTCTGCATTGTGCCAGAAATAATAAGAAAGAAAAAGACAACTACCTGTCAAGAAACAAAAGAAATAAAGGAAAATGTACCAAATATGAAATACATGATGTGCCACGGCTCAGGTGGAGATGGACGATCGGCTTGCCTTTCTCTTGTCGGACAGAGTAAGGGCTATGTGAGATGGATTTCGTTAGTCAGACTTCAGGTAGAGTAACGACTATATATGAGATTTTCGTTACCCGGACTCGGACAGAGTAACAGCTAAAAAAAGCTCTGACTATTTTGATATGGACTAAATAATGGTTAGAAAATGGACAAAATATGGGTCAATGATTGGGTAAATGTGAGACTTCGGACCAAAACCACCTTTAGGTAGGGTAATCGAAGGATCTACCCATAGGAATGATGATCAAAGCTAACAAAAGGTAGCTAAAAGGGATGTGGGAAGGCTCAAAAGGAGCAAAATGGGGGTGGGACCCGTCCTTGGGGCTTTCTAGCTTGAAAAATGAGGGTGGGGGTCATCCCTATTTATAGGGGTAATCTGGTCACTTGGCTGACAAAGGCCTGCAGCACTGTACCTTCTGCGGCGTCGCAGGGCTTTGCGCGGCGCCGTGGCTTAGCCACCCATGGCACTGCAGTTCTGGCATCCCCTCAGTCCTCAGGTTTTGGGCTTTTTTGGGTTTTCAGGGGTTTTTCTGGGGTTTTCCCTCTCTTCTGACTCTTCATAAAATGCCGGACCAGTAGATATATGAGCACTGCATAACAGATCTATTCAGCTCTAGACAGTTAGCATATGAGAGAAGCTTGCCTTTCCATAAATGAAGCCTTTTACGCAAATGGTCCAAAATGGGGACAACCCATTTTCAAATTTGAAAACTCTAGTATTGCATTTCCTTTTGCTTTGATTCTTCAAGTATTGATAGGATTAAAATTTGAGAACTCAAGTTATTGCCAAGAGAGAGAAAACAGATTACAGTATAAATTAGTTGTTTAGCAATAATAAAGAAGAAGGTTCAGTAACTTGAATATTCAGAAGCAACCATACAAATTGAATTCAAAATTTGGGCATTGATTTTCCTTTCCAGGTCTGAGAATCAAAGCTCCAAAGCATTAATGCAGAACAGCAACAGGAAGAGTTGAATCATGCCTGCAAAAATACAAATACAGGAGCAATTGGCTGCAAGCCATGGCCAAATCCTAAAAGAGAAGAACCAAAGCAGCCAACTCTATATTCAAGTTAATGTTAATGTATACATTTACGTTGCCCTTACTTAACAGTTCGAGCTTTTAGGCTAAGAGGTAAGCCAGTAACGCACATGGTATCAGAGTAGGGAGGTTGAGTGTTCGAATCCTGGGAAGTGCAACGGGGTATGCAACACCTCTTCCCCCTCGGTGCCATGTGATGAGTGATCCCACATGAGTGTGTGTCAGGTGCAAGGACCGTGTGTATACAGGCCTGCACATGTGCTGGGTGCTGATGTATACATTTATGTTGCCCTTAACTTAACAGTTTGAGCTTTTAGGCGAAGCGGTAACGCACAATTAATTCAAAAACCAGAAACCTACTTGTCTCTTACAACTTGTATTTATAGAAGAATAAAGGGTCCTTCTTGGCATCAACTATGCCTAGTGAAGGGTAACGCTTCACTATTTGCCACTTGGAAGTACATGGGTTAGTCTATATGATAGAGGACCAGACAAGCATCTCATTGGTACAATTTAGTCCAAAGTAAGCAAGGAAAGTTGCTCAAACTTTGATTCAAAGTTTTAAAAAATTATCAAAATGCCATCAAATGGAGATGAATATAAAAATACAAAATGCAATCTTTTGTAATCTTAGCTACTTCCTCTACTCATTTTAAGCTGAAATTGGACCAATGAGATGCTTGCCTGGTCCTCTATCACATGGACTAACCCATGTACTGCCATATGGAAAATAGTGAAGCGTGATACTTAACTAGGCAGAATGACGGGGAAGAAAACCCAAGAATACAGAAAACTGCTAATATAATTCAAGAACTGAACTGACTCTCAAAGACACCTTTTGGAAACTGACAAATTGTTTTTCCAAAGGGAAGCTTAACTTCCAATCAATGAACCCAATTGGAAATAACCCAATTTCAAAGGTAAGCCCATAATTTAAATCCAACCCCAGGAAACTCTAATAAAAACAACTGTGGAATTCAGAATCAAATTTTTGGTTTATGATGTATGCAAGTTGATGTGGCATAAGATCCCCTTGGGCCTTGAAGGAGTAAAAGTTGGCTATAATCCAGTTTTGTACAGTTAAAGACCAAACATATAGAAGTTGATCATCACTTAATAAAGGAGAGAATGTGATGTAAGGCCTGATTTGTGTTTGTAAAGGATAATGTGATGTTGGACCTAATTTGTACGAATGGGTAGCCTGGAAACCAATATGCAATTTTCCTTGCCAAAAGGATGAGTTGTGGCCATCATTACTCAAGTAAGTTCGGCATGTAATACCCATGTGTTAGTTTGCAAGAATTACTGTGATATGGATGATAATTTGGTATTTTATATCTTCTTTTAGGAGATTAATAGTCTTCTTATGCAAGACATAATATGGATGATAATTTGGAGAAGAGACACATACCATGCTCTTTCCCTTTCTTGTGTCCTCTTGTTCTCTTTCTGCTTCATGTTCTCCGAAACCCTAGATTAGATGACCTTGGAAAACAGCTAAACATTTTGCTGATCCAACAATAACTTTCAATGGTCATTCATCGGAGATCTCAGTGTCCTCTATATTGCATAAAAAAAAAGAGTGTCCTCTATGGGATTGAAGTATTAGACCAAATTTTAATTCATTAGAAGTAAAAGATTCTGCATTGTTTGCTTCATGTCTCGAAGAGCGCTTTTGTATTTTTTTTTTCTTTGTTTCCCTTGATAAATTTTGAATATGCAATTGGATGTTTGGTTTGCTGTCTTAACAAATATTTGTTGATTAGACATTGAAGGAATTCATTGGCGTTGCTGAAACTGAAGTGGCGTCCTTAACGTCATTTTATGCTGCAGTGGTATGCCACTAAACATCTAACCATCTGTTTGATGATATGTTTAGTGATGTCTATTCTTTTTTAATGGTTCTATTTGATCATGTTTGGTGGTGAGCAGGGTAGAAATGCAGATGCACTTGCCCTTTATTTTGGTGAAGATCCTGCCCGTTGCCCTTTTGAACAAGGTATGC
Source organism: Telopea speciosissima (assembly GCF_018873765.1). NCBI lineage: Eukaryota > Viridiplantae > Streptophyta > Magnoliopsida > Proteales > Proteaceae > Telopea > Telopea speciosissima. Next base: position 12,928,018 of record NC_057918.1, on the reverse strand, counting down.
ACAATATCACAATTCTTCTATTGTCCGTGTTCTTATGTGTAGAATACCTAGGACCTGTAACCAATAACTCTAGAGAGAAGAAAAGAGAGAAGAGAAGATGGAAATTGTAAAATACTTGAATTAATTAATTGATAGGTAAGCCCCTCTAGGGGAAATTACAAATAGACTAAACTAGGCGATGTGGGACTAAAACCCACATTGCCGACTGTACCTAATAACATAATAAATAAACTAACCCCAAAACGACCAGAATACCCCCACGGTATTCTGGATTACATATTCCAACACTCCCCCTCAAGCTGGATCGTACAAATAAGAGAAGAAAGAAGATCCAACTTGAACTAAAGAAAAAAGAACTCCTAATAACGCTAACATTATGTATTCTCCAATGACTAAATATAGGTGGAGTGGTTTCTGGCCTAAATGGTCTCCATGCTTTTACTATTTTCTCTTTCCAAAGCTTGTGGTTATCGTTCAACTTAATGAGTCACTGAAGAAAGCCAATATTATGTGTTCAATGTCATCATCTATCCTTCTAGTAGGCTTCAGCCTAAATGCATTTTCCAAACTTGGAGAAATAAAGCTTTTGGAGGTACCAGGCTTTGTGATTAAAGGGGTTGGGTGTTTGTTTTTTGGGTGGGGGGGGGGGGGTGGAGGGGGGATGGAGTTATCACATTGTTTGATGGAAGTGGATTTTTAGGTCCAAATGACTTGGGATCTGGAAATTAAGCCATTTCAGTTGATTAAGTATGCTCTTATGTGCAGAATGTTTTGGAGATTCTGTTGTGATTTTTGTGGCATTATGGGGGAATGCAGTAGGTCAGAAACATATTTGAGGGCACTAGGATTATGTCTGCCCTGAAGAACATAATGAAGTGCTATGAAGACTCTGGTAGGATGGTTGACCTATAATCTGGGGAAGAGGAAGAATTTAAGTCTTAGGAAGATAATCAGTTAGATGGTGGAAAGCTGGGAGGACCTTTTTTATGATTATACCACCCAGCCATGGAGAAGATGATCAGATTTGATTAATTTATTTTGGTGAACAATGACAGTGTCTCTTTGTATCATCTTTTCTCAAGGGATGTCCTTGATGGAGAATTGGAGGAAACTTCTTCCCTTCTAGAAAACCTATATTGTCACAAAAATTGGTTACCCTAATGATTTATCACTAGGGAAAAAATACGAATATCCTAATGAGGATGCTAGACTTTTTAGGAGGTTGGAGCAAGAGCAATATCTTCAATGGAGGCTCGCTGAAAGCAGCAGTACGATTTGGATCAAGAGGCACTCATCCTGTGAGTGAGTGGAAGCTATCTATCTTTCAAACAAAAAGGTTGTACATTCTCTTGGATTGTGTTACAAAATATTGACTCTTGACTTCCTGGCAAGGTTCAAAAACTCGTCTCGAGGAGGTGTCTCGACCAGGTCGCGATCTCGGCGAGACAGTGCATTTTATTTTTTTTTGGGTTTTGGTGGGAAAATGGTCATAGTTTGCTTTGAAACTTTAAGAGAAGCTTGTTTTAGGCTTAATAAACATATTTAAATCTTCAAATTGTAAAAAAATTCACCCAATTTTGTTCTTTGGATTTGCACCCTTGGTTGGCAGTAAACATTGAACGGATCCTTATGTAATATTTGCCTATAAACATTGTTTGAGTGCTATGAGACATAATGGGCAAATAAAACAAGTAAATTATGCAATAATGGATGAAGACACATAATATTGAATAATTATTTAAGAAATAGTTAAGGACTAAAATAAAAACTACAAAGTACAATGATGAGTGAACAATGCATATTAAATAGACACCCAAGTACAGTGAACAATGCAAATGTCATAGACACCATAGTCTTCCCAAGGGCTAGGAAGGAAAGCCCAGCCTGAACCCCAGCCAAGCTTTTGGGATTGCCAAGCCCGAGCCCAACACAATCGAAATTATTCAAGCCAACAGCTGGGCTCTGGTGGTTTTGAGTTTCGTTAACATGTTGCAGGATGTGACAATAAAATCAAGACAGAAGGCCTATTTACATTGATATGTGTACCATCATCCTATAATAAATAAACATAAAAGCCTCAAACAACAATATCTTCCTTCTAAAATAAACTCACTAGTTGGCTACATAAATCATTGACAGGACTAAGATGTATCTTAATTGGACAAGACTAGGACATATCTTAATTGCTATGTGTATTCTTTTGGTTCGGGTGTTGCGGGCTACCTAAGTCATCAATGCAAGCTCAACCACCCCCTCCCCCGTCCAAAAAATAAATAAATAAATAAACGAAAACCTCTGGCTTTTCTCAGGTTGGGAGGGGGTTTAAATAAAACCCACCCAAGCTCCCACACCTATCATTATGGTCAGAGCAGCATTTTTGGCAGCTACTCTGGAGGCATTTAGGGCCTGCCAGTTCACCTGTCTCTTGAGAGGGCTGGAGTTGCTTAGTAGATCTGGTTCTTATCTTCCAACCATCATGCATTAGTGGCCCACTTATCTCTTTCTGTTAAGATTTACTTTGATGGGAGCTTACTAGCCAATTCAGATCATGACGACATTGGGGGGGGGGGGGGTTAGAAAACACATGAGAATATTGTGGGTGTTTTAAGGTCCAATATTGTAGTTCCAGTTGCAGCTTGAAAGCCTTGTGCTTTGATTGAAGGCTTTTCCATCCCTAAATTGGTTCATCTGGAGTATGACACTTGGCTCTAACAATCTAATGGATGTTTTAATGCTGAAATCCCCTGGAAGAATGCTCACCTAATTGAGCATTCTAGATCATTTCTAGCTTTTGAGGATCTCTCTCATTCTGGTTGAGGGCAGGCAGATATAGTGACACCGTAGGTGATGATATTAGTACAGTTGTATCTTTTACAGATCACATGTATTGGGCCATATCCTATCATGTTGTGGTGTCATACTGTATTGGGGGGGGGGGGGGGAGTTCTCTTTTAAAACAAATTATGTTTATTTATTGAAGTAAAAAGGTGTAAAAGATCTTCAAGATGGGAGACTGTGATTCTGTGAATGGTGAATCTTTTCTTGTGACATCTTGTCTGTGTCTTGTTTCCAGCAGTGGTAACAGTTAGTTCTACATCAGATTTTTTTATGGAACTTCTAGACCAGATTGATGTTTGTCTAGCCTTCCAAATGTCCCTTATTTACTAAAGATGTGGTCCTTTGATCCATCAGTTTAGACTATGCAATCCTCTCCTGAACATGAAGGCATTATTGCCATAAAATCTCTTCGAGTTCCGGTCAGTTGAACTTTTTATGAGCTGGTGGTTGAAGTAGGTCAGCTGGAACCTGTTGAAGCTTGGCCTGGAATTAGATTCTTTTACTAATAATATTAGCTAATTTAGGCTTTCCTCTTTTTCTTTTTTTTTTGGACGGACGGGGTTGGTTTGTATTTCCACATTTGTTACTTTATTGTAGGCTAACTTTCAATTGAAACTAGAATCTGGTGGTCGTTTACTGTTATAATGATGATAAAATTAGCCTCTGTCTGCACTTACTAATGCTGAACTGAAATTTGCAGTAACTGCAACTCTCTTAAATTTTGTGAGGATGTTCCGGAAAGCACATGATGAGAACTGTAAGCAAGCTGAGCTGGAGAGGAAGAAAGCCCAGAAGGAGGCGGAAATGGAGAAGGCAAAGGGTGTTAGCCTGACAAAGAAAACTGCAACATAGCTCCAAGTGCTTTCTCCATAGCTTCCCACACAGGAACCCAAGTTCCCCTATGCAGCTGTCGGGGGATGTGAATAGAAACATACGACAGCAAAATTGAACTGCTTCAAACTCGGCCTAATGCTCATTTTCAGGAATCTTGCATTGGTAAGCTTTCTAAAAGGATATACCAATATTTTTTTTTGTACTTATCTGATGAGTGATGTCAAATCAGATGAGCTAATCTGAAGCTTACTGCGCTTCAGGCCCTAAATGCCTTGTGTGGCTGGTACCACGTAGGAGTGAGGGGCAAAGCTATGAATTGAGCAATTGCTAATACCTAACTTATCCATCACTCTGATTTGAGATTCAAAAATAATATGTAAAGCCTGAGACCTCTATGTATATATTAGATGATTGTAAACTGGAAACTTACCACACTGTATGAAGCATGTTGTCCTAATCCTGAACCATCTGATCCAAAGAGTTGATGTTCTATAAACCTCGTAGGGAAAAATGGCTGGGAAAAATCCAACCTTGAGGCTGCATGTGACGGACACTTCTCCAGATAGAGAGCACCCCACCTGCAAGGACAGTTGTGCTCTTTTGTGTCGAAGTAGCCAATTGTGTTTCGACATGCATCTCCTCCTTGCACAAATGTGCCAGGGATCAAGATCCAATGGCTTAGTTTTTTACTGCAGGCTTGTGAGAGTGTGATCAAGCTTTGTGCAACAGCATACCTCTCCCTGAAGGGCGGTTCCCATAGTGGAATCCATCAATTGAGGTTCTGGCCTCACTAGTCACTATCCTGTTAGTAGTCAGTCTAAGACTCTGAATCAATCCTATTAATTTGTTCATGATTTTGAGTAAATCTTCTCTCCACGTTTGGCAGGTATTTTGGGAACCAGTGCAGATGTCCTTGCATTGTAAAGCACAAGTCTGGGATGTATCTATGAACTGTGTACATAGCTCTAACCCTACTAACAATTGATTCTTTTTTCATGTAATATAAAAGGTAGTTTTGTTTTTCTTTTTGTTGAGATTTTGACAGGAGCAACATCATGAAGATTTTGTATAGAAGTTGAGAAATTAAAGGAAAAGTGAGGAGGCAGGCATTCTTACTGTAAGTGTAATATAGCCACATGTAGGTTGTGAGTTGAGAACGCTTTTTTTTGTTGTTTCACTCACCATTTGTTAGAACATTTCTCATTTCACAAAAAGAAATATATATATCAAGTCAATCTATCAGGTGCTGTCTTTGATTCCGTTGCAGAATGCTGAACTGCTCTCATGTAAGGTGGAAAATTGTTTATATTCATGTATGTAGTTTGTCTTCAATATTGATAGTTGATCTTATTCTAGCAGGAGTGCATGTTCTGGGTGACAATAATATTTAAAACTTTAGTAGGTGAGAAATCGAAGTAAATTCTTGTTGGAGGATCCTAGTTCTGTTGTATACTTAAAACTTTATTAAATTAGAATGCAACTTTTTGAGCTATATTTATGCTTGCACAATAAGATCTGAAACTATTTTATATTATTTGTATGAGAGGTGCCTCATGAGAGGAGTCGGTATCAATTTATGCCGAATTGCTCCACATATAGTTCCTCAAACCACATTTTCTAAGCCAAACAGAGCCAATCCCAATTGATTTTGAATTTAGTAAAGACCAATGCTGTGAAAGTGAAACTAGGGCCAACCACAAACACATAAGTGAGTCAAGGAACCTGGTAATTGGTTATTTTGTGGATTAAGCCTCTTGCCAGAAATATGGCTGTCACACGTACCCAACTAATTACATATTGGGTCTTGAACCAATGTTTTGCTCAGAGCCAAGGCTGTGTGAACCATACTGAACCCACCCATTTGAGCCCTAATTACATTTCGTACTTAAATTTTACGAAATGGTTTTTTTAGTTCTGAATTTATACGATGATATGTTTAGGTTGTTCTGAGAAACCAGCTTTGTTCCACGAGTAATGATTGTTTAATTCTAACTACAACTTCATTTGCTAAGGCAATAGAATGTATAAATGCTCCTACCTTGTACTGAACGAGGCTTCCCTTTGGGCTTTGGGTATCACATTTGGATAGTTTTGTTTTGCTGATTTCCATTGCATCTTCTTTATCTGGAAAGCAAGGATTATTTTTATTCCTTCATACTTTGTCCTGTAAATCAGATGAAAATTTCTTGTTTGAACTAAAATATTCGCAAGGTCCTATGCTCTCGTGAAATAAGTGATTTTTTTTATTCATTTATCATATTAATTTCTGTTTTTACCTTCTTTTCCTCTCTCTCTCTCTCCCTCCTCCTCCTCCCCTCCCCACCCTACCCAAACAAAAAAAAGGGTGAAGGCTGGATTCAATCCGAAGGAGGAGAGATACGTTATCAGATAGGAAATTATCTCCTTCAGTTTTTTGTCCGGCCCAGTTCCCCAGTTCCTCTAATAGGGGGTGGTGGACTTCACCCGGGTAGACTGTTTGGACAGGGGTAGGGTGGTCATTTCAGTACCCCCTTGTTAGAAGAACTGGGGAACTGGGCCGGGCAGGGAATTGGAGGTGATAAAGATCTTGGATTTCTGTTGTTTAATCATTTCTGAGAAATCACTTAAAAAGAGATTTTCAGTCTGACATAAGTTTTTATGAAGTATATTTTGTATTAAAACTTAGAAATTACCATCTCTGTGTGGTGTATCCAAGTTTTGTGGAGTGCTTCCATCTGTTTCTTGTTGAAGCATCATGGTTCAACTTTAAGCATTTGACAATTGGTTTGATTTCTGTTTCATCGAGAATCCAACAATGGGAACAATGTTAGTCGGAGAAAATTTCTTAGTAAAGGATTTTTTTTGTTTTTGGGTAACCTGAATTGGAGAAGGTTATTAGGGTTGTGAACTTTGGGAGGGATGCAGAAATCAATCAATATTGAATAGTATTATTAATTTTGGGGGGTGAATGGTGATGGTTATTGGAATTCCAATCTTAGAAGTAATATTGGGGGGAGAAAAGGATTTGGTGTCTCAAGTAGGAAAAGCGATGAGATGCAAGTAATCATTCATGGCCCTGGCATAGTTGAATGGCCTCTTGCAGTAGAGGTGAGGAAGGAGCAAGAATGCAATGGCAGTCGGACCATATTTATTTACAGTAAGAAGTTGGGCCTAAATTATCTTGAGCTCAGGCAAGTTATCAAATAATCAACTCATCTGTCATGCCTGGCTTCAGTAAAATCTGGGCATCCAAGAGCGATATCTTTGCTTTCGCTTAATCGGCTCTATAGTCTGCACATCCGGGTTTTGAGCGTGAGCCCGTATTGTCACAAAGCATTCGTTGCTTCAAAAAATAAGTTAAAAATTTTCCAAGGGGCTATCCATCATAATCTACCATTATAACTTGAACTAATTCTAGACTAGAATCTAAAACGATGTGGAAAAGAATGGAAATCATAAAAAAAATAATCACACAATGGGCATAAGGATTTACATGGTTCGACAAGATTACTTATGTCCACGGTGATATGAGATCTGCATCACTATCAATGGAGAAATCAATAGGTTATGGTTGTTCGGTCTCACACCTCTCTTAGATTACTTAGAGAGAAAGTACACTCGTTACAAATTTATAACAAAATCCCATACATGCAATTTATTGAAATACCAATATACTCTTATGTCCTCTAATCCTCTTTACTGAGACTTGACTTTTTACAAACATCATAGGATCATTATTGTCCAGATTCGTGGTCCATCATCCACTTTATGCTATTTATGAGCGACTACGAGTGAGTGACTTTAATGTCGTATGATCCAGTTTTAAGTGAATGCGATTGAAAAGATGGATGTTGGCTACGATCATCTTTGTTTTGGGTAAAATTGGATTTGATATTATTGATTTTCTTTAGTTTCCCTTTGCAAGCAAGCTTTGTGTTGAAGTAAAGCCCTCAAGACTCTGGAATAATAACACTCTTGAAATATTTCATGTTTAGATTTTAATACAAAAATGGGGCCTATGAGCTTCCATGAATGCAACATTAAGAATCTCTTCACAAGCTGTTCTTTGGATTGAGCTTCGGTGCTTCTTCAAAGGTGATGGATAAGGAGAAAAATGGTTTCTTTAAGTTCAAATCATGACCCACCAGTCCACCACCCTTTATAAGTGGGGTGGATCTATCAAGAAAAAGAAAATGTTGATTAGTTATGGTTGTTCTTTAAATATTTGAAAAAAAATGGTAAAATGTAACAATCCAAATGGCACGAAAGTGACAAACCTTAGGAGAACAACTAGGTAGGTAACATTATTTTAAGCTTTATTTGGGTGGTTGCAAAAAGAAAAGTTAAGTAGTGCAAGTGCTACTTTGCTTAGAATGTTAGCTAACAGACTTAAAGGAATCTATCACATTCATCCTTTCTCGAAAAGCGTGCATTATTGCCTGTGACTTGTGAGAGTGAAACTTAACTCGCTTTCCTTGACCCTTAAGTACATAGCACCAAAAAATTCAAACACACTTTTTAAGTATGTCACGGATTAGACTGTAACCTTGCCCCCTGTTTAATGTTTACTTTCAAGGAGTTGTACAACTTGTATTACAAGGCAGATCACAGGTTAATACTCTTTCACTCTCTGCTTTTCTTTTCTTTTCTTTGTTAAGAGAGGGAGTTAAAATAGCTCTCTATAAGCCATGGGGAGAGGGGAGAGGGGAGAGGGGAGAGGCTTTTCATCCTTGTGATTTCTATTGTGAGTAAAGATTAGCCTCAAGGGTGACTAAAGATATTCCCACGTGGGTGAGTGAAGGGGAGACCATGGTCCTTACTTCTTATAAGGATTGAAGTCTTCATTCCCTCATGAGACTTTTTAAAATTGTGAGGTTAAGCTAGTTTTGGTGGATATTATTTCCCGATCTCATCAGTTGCCACAATGAAACCCAACTTCTTTCCCTTCCATAATGGAAAAAAATTGCTATGTTGCTAGTGTGCAATTCCCCTCTCATTAATTTTTCATTGTTTTCTCACTTTTGATCTCATGTGAATAACACTTTTGTAAGAACACCTATAGTTGCAAGAATTGGCAAGTGAATGAATATGAATATAGGTTTAATTGGTACTTTCATGATATTTTTAGAGCAGGAAAAAGTTTACTACTGTAGACTTGATAATCAAAGCCCATTAGTGGTGATAATATTTTATCGCCTTTAAAATCTATCTTTTTGTGGCGGTAAAAATTATCACCACTAAAGGTTCTGCCTATAACCAGTTTCTTTTAGTGAGCAATGGATAATAAAATTCGAATGAATTTAATCATCGCTATTGGTAAAAATGTTTTATCGTAATCTATCATTTCTTGTTGGGTATAGCCTTTTGCAATCAGTCTTTATTTGAATATTTCTATTTTTTCATCTACACCCTTCTTCCTCTTATAGATACTCTTACGTCAGATGGACTTTACGATTTCTAGTGGATCAACAAGCATTCAGGCATGATTGGAATGCATATAATTTATTTTAGAGCACATGGTTTATTTCTAGCGTTTTGCATCTACATCCTTTATATTCTTAAAGTAGGTGTTGGAATCTAAATCAGAGTTATTAGATACTCCGTAGAACTCTTCTATTTTTTTTTTAATCTTCCATGAGAATATATTGTATTTAAAGTCTAATAACCCTCCAACTATGACGAGGTTGTTTTTGGATGAATAAAACATCAACCTTTAGTGCACTATAAAACACAAAAACCAACTGCAATAGTAAGGATTTCTCAAGTTTAAAGACCAAAATAACTATCGAAAAGAGTTTTATTTCTTAAACAACTAATGACAATTTATACAAACCTCTTACATGATTCAATTCGATATATATATAAAATATAAATATTCACATTTATATTTTTCACAAAAAAAAAAAAAATACTCTCATTTATATTTTAAAATATATAACGTATCAACCTTATGAACAAAATATCTAATACCCGATTTTCTAAAAATGGTATAGCAGTGACACAATTTGGGTCGTATCTTTTTCTTTTTCCTTTTTTTTTCCGGGTAGAATTTGGGTCTTTATCGGGTAAGACAAAAAACATGACACATGAGATTGCAGAGAAGTGTGTAGAGATCTCTTGGATGGGAGCTGTCACCGAAGCTGTCTGTTGCGTTGAAGGGGAACCCCAAAGTCCCAAACCCGTGAGGCTGTGACACTACTGACCACCCCCAACCAAACACATTACTTTCTTAACTTTTATATAACAAACAAACAAACAAACAATATTAGAGTTGTCCAGTAGGTCCCACATAGAATCCTAGGTACCATGTGTCCCTGACTCCAGTCCGGATATATCTCCACCATTGCTCCATGGAATGGTTGAGGAGAGAGAGACAGAGATAGATTTGGAGTTGCTTCCTTCAAAATCCAATACAAAAAGATCAATTTATCACTTGCCAAACTCCAACTGGTGCCAACGATATAATGCCAAAAGAAGGCACTCAGAAATGGAATATAGAAACCCCCCCCCCCTTTTTCCATCTCATCAAATGTTTGAGAAATTGGAATTGGATCGTAGCGTTTTTTTTTTTCTTTTTTTTTTCTCCTTTGAATCAATGATTATTCATGTTTGATCTTCTCTTATTGCCACTGTTTTTTACTTCTTTTATACAGTAAAATAGTAATAAAAATTTAAAATTAATCTCTTTGTAGCAAGATCCTTGAATTTATTGAATAAAAAAATTTCATGAACTAACAAATGATGTAAAATTTTGACTTCTTCCTAATAACATTTCTAGGGTTTCAATGATTTTCGGCCCATATAGAATCAGAATTAACGGAAAATTGATCCAGTACCATTTCTCTACTCTTGAACTTTTATCTCATATTGTAGACACTTCATGTTGTCACCTTGGATGTGTGCATGGCGTAATGATCTGATACCCTTAGATAGAGTATATAAAATCTATTTTATGGTTTATCTCAAAATGATCAAAAGTTGTAACTTTTAAAAATGATCAAAATACCCTTAAAAAAATTGGCCTATTGAAAATAAAGTCAAGCAACATTAAAATAATTTTAAATTTCATATGCAATTTTTATCATTAAAAAAGTAGTTTGCAAACGAAAGAAAGATTTTACTTTTTGGCATCTTGGGACTCATTTTCAAATGGATTTTCTAAAATATTTTTTTGTTAAGGTAACTTCTTGTCTTTATGCTACTAGATATTATTTAGAATAATCTTCTCAACACATTTTGAATCACTTAATTTTGACTTACAATTTGAAAGCCATGAAATTTTAAAGATTTTAGTATAAATATGTTTTCCCCCATTCAACCCAGATTTTTCGATGTCTAAAGAAAATCTTTTAACGTCTAAATACCCTTTATACTCCAACTTAAAAATTTTTGAAAATAAGATTAAAGGGTAAATGAATAAAGATGTCAATTTCTAAATACACCATAAGATGTTTGAACTCGACACTCTCAAAGGAGAAGGATGAGACCTTCCAAAATGATTTAACAAATTTTTTTTTCCAACTTAACAAAAAAAAAAAGAAGACTGCCAAGTGATATAATGCTTGCGCCACACAAAGAAAGAACAAAATGACCATCCGCCTCCGATAAAATGAAAATTCTCACCTATGTTGGATGTCCATGCACATCCTCTCATTGATTCCGTGCTAATGTAGGGGCCATGCAACCGGCTAGGAATCCCCCTCCCATTAACAAAACAAAGCACCAAAGAACTACCTAGCCTCTTTGGAAACAGGTCTAGGTTCAACCACGAGCATGGAGTTACAGTCCAGATTAGAGTGGGATTAGAAGTTAACCATCTCCTAAACGTTCCAAATGGCCATAATTGGCATAAATTATCATAATTGGCAGGGCCACTAGATCCAAAGGTCTTCTTGTAAACCAAAACAATCCCATTTGGACAAGTGAAAAAGGTTAATTACTCAGTCCAAAAGCAGTGCAAAAGGTCACAGATGCTATCGTGTAAGAGGGACCATCTTCCCTCTGAACCATTTATTATGCTTCTCCCCCCTGTCTGTCTGTCTCTCTCTCTCTCTCTTTATCTATAATAAAGCAAGCATGAAAGAGAAGCATTGATGAGGATTAAGAGTCATTTGAAACGTCCAATAGGAATCAACCTTTAAAGCCCCTACCCCACCTTTGTTCTGATTCAAACTTGCATCAGACACTCTTAGAACTAATCCAACGGTTACAAAAAGCCCATCCCATATGAGAGCCTACGAGCATAGCTTAACCCATATTAGCTTCATAATATTCTCCCTATTCCTTTAATGGAGTTTACTGATTTGGAGTTTGACCAGATTAGAGAAAGAGAGAGAGAGAAAAGGGTTTTGTAAGTTTTAAAAAATGGGTTATTAGAAACTACAAGCAGATACAACTAAACAATTATGAATGTATTTGTATACTGTGTCTACTGACGAGACAGAGATGATTTGTACATAGAAAAAAAGATGTCTACACGAGAAACAAGGAAAAAGAAAAAAAAATAAAGGAGGTTTGGTTTGGAAGAGTAATTATGAGCTTTACAAAGGAAAACCCAGTTCCCTCTCACTCTCTCTCTCTCTCTCTATTTACTCTCAGAGACTTGGGAACAGATGTTTGCAGTTTGCTCACATTGAAGAAATAACCCAACTTGCATTTCTTCTATTGTATCTCTCTCCATGGCTGGAGAGATGATGAAGTGAACCAGACAAGCTTTTCTTCACTGTCCATTGCTTCCTCTCTCTCATCCCAAGACCAATCATCATCTCTCCCCCACCTTTTCTTCTTTTCTTTTCCTTTATTTTTCACTTCTTCTTGATTAGAACGGTGGAAAGTAGACATGCAATCCTCTTGTTTGTTGTTAGTGCATCACATCTGTCCCTGAGTAGTAGTAGCAGTAAGCAGTAGAAGAGGAAGGGAGGGTGAAAAAAGAAGAAAAAAAAAATGAATAGCTTCACATTTGTTCCTGAGCAGTAATAGTAATAGAAGGCAGAGGCAAAAAAAGGGAACTGTTTCAGTCTTTCATTTTGGTCTTTTATACTCTGGTTTCATTCTGGTTTTGTAGTTTCTCTCTATTTTGCATTTTGTCTGCAACATTTCAGCAGGAAATGAGGAAGCATGGATGGCAGCTTCCCTACCATCCTCTTCAGGTATTCATAAATCGTTACTTTTTTTTAATCCTTCTTTTCTCGCATTATTCTGCTGGGGATGCTCATTCCGCCCTTTATCTTTAGGTGGTTGCAGTGGCTGTGTTTCTGGCACTGGGGTTCGCGTTTTATGTTTTCTTCGTTCCGTTCGTAGGGAGGAAGGTGTTTCAGTACATTGTGATGGGGCTTTACACTCCTTTGGTCAGCCATTTTCACATCTTTTTCCCCCAATCTATTTTCCTTATATGTGTATATTTTATTTTCTTCACTTGTTTTTTCATCGTTCATGGCTTGAGATCTGCTTGATTTGCTTTTGATGGGTTGTTATCTGATTCATGAGCTGGCCCTGAACCTATGACCTGTCTCTTAAATAGATTTGTCATTAGCATTTTCCTCTTTTTACCTCATTTCCTCTGACTAACCTTTCCGAATTTTTCATGAACTTGTGGCCTTTTTGTGTTTATTGACTGATCCTTGAGGTTCCGCATGAACTTGTAAATTTGGAATGGGTAAGGGTTTCTTGTCTTTTAATCTCTTTGATGTATCTTTGAGAGATCTCTAGCTTATTTAGGTGAAGCCACAAGAGCTATTTATCTCATGTGAGTGTTCAATCCTACTACTGTGGCATGTAGTGTTAAAACATTGGGATGCCTATCTCAAATAATCACAGTTTTTAGGATGGCTGTCCCATATGTGAAATAATTAGTCAGTCCCTTGTATAGTTGCCCCTTATTGTGCCTTCAAATTCATGGCTAGTTTTTGAGAATCTCTATTCTCTTAGGGGAACATTTGTATTCGTATGAAGCTTCATTCTGAACATTTTCATGGGCTCCTTTGGAGCTAATATGATCTTATAACTGGAATATGGTTGATTTTGAGCCAGTAGAAGTTAATTCTTCCAACCATAGAGTCAACTAAAATTCCAGGCAACGTAATCTAACTGGACTATAGTGATGAGATTGGCTTTAAACTTCAGGATAGGAAGATCATCGAGGAGTCTATTTCTTTCAAGTTGCCGTGTTACAATTTTTTCTAATAGAAGCACATCTCAAATTGTCCGCGCTGTGTCATAGTGGACATGTGTATGGCATTTACATACTAGGCTAATGCAAAGCAGATAGGCATAGTCACAAGGAGAAAGTTTTCCTTGACCGTACAGCCATCTATGGCTATAAATATCTGCTATTCTGCCCCCTATTTACAAATGGTCGAAAATACCTCTCACTGTTGCGTGATACCCTATGGACACCATCCGAACCCCTCAGTCAAGAGACTGTGGGTGAAGGAAAACTTGGTCCTAGCCATAATGCTTAGCTCCACTTTTTGGTATTAGAATTGGCCTCTCAGTCCCTGTATAATTTGTGGCATACTTCAATGCTGAGTTGTGGATGGGCAGCATCTTGGATCTTCCTAGCAGTTGCATAAATGAATGGTTTTAACTGCTGCTAATTGCTTTATTTGAAGGCTGAGGAAGAGTAATGCAACTCTTCATTGGACATAGAATATGGTGTAGTATTATTGGAGTTGGTTTTGTCTTCTTGGTTGTGGATGGGAAAGAGGTAACCGGTATTGAGATGGGCTTCAGTTGAACACTGGATGGAACTGAAGCTTGTAGGTTTCCTTTTAATAAGCATCGTCAGACATTTTCTTGTATGGCAAACTTGGAGAAAGATGGCATTAATGTTATTCTTTCATACATACAGCATTTGTGTTGGGATCAATTGTAATGGAATTTGTATTAAATAAACTTGCATAATGCTTCTTTCCAAAATAAATCGTAAAACCACTTAGCATTTCTGTAGTAGCTATATCATATGTGTTTGATGCAGTTGGGATTTGAGATAGTTTGCCTGTTATCCATAGATGTTTCACATTATTCATTTATGAGAAATATCACCATCTTGCTTCCGAAACTTCAGGAACGTATATATTATGTTTTTTATTTCTGTGGAAACCCGATAGGGAGACCACCTAATTTTCAGTAAACTTTGGAATCACAAAACTTCAATCTTCATTTCCTCCACCCCACACCCCCCTAAAAAAATACCGATTCAATAGGGTGAGGAAGAAAACTCTAAATCACAACTGGTTTATGTTTGAGATGGTCATGGCAGTCTTCGTTCCTTTTATTAATGGCACGTATCTAATCGTAACCGTCATCCTCCACCAATCACTTTGTAATCTGATTATGCTGCTGCTACCTGCTACACCTTCCAACTACAAACTAACGAACTCCCTTTTGTTTCAAGCGAATAACAAGAGTTAGGGTTTAGATAGACCTATTAAGCCTCAACCCTATTGTTTCTCTCCCCCTTGATTGTGTTTTCTGTTAGATCATTCATGCTCAACCCGCAAAAGAAGCTTGAGATGGATTCCAGCAGGGGATGGGAACAGAGGTGTGGTGGCATTTGCAGATGGGCTGCAACAGAGGGACGACGGTGGGGGGTGGAGGTTGTGGTAATCAGTGGTGTTTGAGATACCCAAACACTGCCTCACAGGGGTAAAATTGGAAATAATTCTGATTTAGAACAACACCTGTTAAATAGGAACCCCAAACATCCATTTTTAAATTTAAGGTATCCAAAACATCCTTTATGCAAATTTAGGGCACCTCAGATGTAATTTACCCAAAAGGAAAAAATAAATGCATACACACACAAACCAAAGGAGAAAAGCTCTTTCTTCCTAGGTGCTTTTGGAATTAAAATTTTGAAAATAAGCAACTAGCATGACAAGGGGAAGTGATCAATACATGGCAAAATACAAAGCTGATAGGGACTTAACTACTGATTCATGGCCGACCCAGGAGTTCCCTATCCAATGAATAGTCTGTGTCTGCCATATCTTCCATATGAATGGCTGAAATAGGGATTTAATCTTATGACTCTGAGGTTTGAATTCATTCGTGAGAGTTCTGTAATATGTACACTCTTTTCATGTATTGTGAATTTTAGTATCATCAGAATCCCCTATGTTAGATGTTGTCTGGTCCCTTCAAATTTTTTATGTAACCCAATTGAGTTCACTTGAAAATGCATACTATTTTAGTCTTCATCCCCTTTCTTTCTTTGATTCATATTATTAATACATCTACTGCCAGATTACTTGTGTCTTTGGTCTGTACATTTGGTGTGCGGCTGCTGATCCTGCGGACCCAGGAGTCTTCAAGTCCAAGAAATATGTTGGCACTGCACACTGTGGAAAGCATAATCAGCACAAGGAATCTAAACTAGGAGGAGAATCAACTTCTTCAACATATAAAACTAATACTGGAATGATTGGAGAGAAGCCCTTGGATGAGAGTGTGACGGGCATGGAATCCATTGGGGAGGACACCACTGATGAAACTGACAAGAATTCATCCTCTCATGGGCAGTCTTGTTGTATGGTTTTATTAGGGTTCTGTACATGTGCTTTTATGTGTAACTCCTGCAATCAACGTGAACAATTTTCTGAGCAAGAAATGAGTGAAGAAGGCATGTTCTACTGCAGTTTGTGTGAGGTGGAGGTATGTTGAAGCATTTGGTACCCACAATGATGTTTATATTCTTTGAAGAAGTTTTATTGTAATAGTATTATATGAAGGAATCTTGGGACCATGTTCTGTATATCTTTATGGTTGTCAATCGATTCCCTGTATTTGTGCAAATGTAGGTTTCAAATCCACCATGTTATAGGTTTGGCAAAGTAGATCTTCAACAAAATTAACTAAACCACACGACTGATTCTATCTGTTCCATGGAACAGATGTTTCAAATGGTCCATATTATCAGTTTTATACTCACCGGCTGCATTGTTCCAATTAAATCTGTTCTGCAAAGCTCTAGACTGCTCATATTGTTATTTGTTTCCATCCTAAAGGTTGTCTTAAACTTGGACCTTCTATGTAAACTATCAAGTTCTTCACTGCTTTCATAATCTCTTTGTTTTAAATTTTAAAATTGTTTGACTATCTGGTTTCCTATCAATTCTGGTGGAAAAAAAGGTTACTGGTTTGTTTCCATATCTTTTCTATCTGAAACCAAATAATAAAAGGTTTTGTCTTCAATACAAAATTTGGCAGGATATAACTTCTATATGTCTGTTCCCTCCCCCCCCCCCCCCCCCCGGGTTTCTTCACTTGCTTAGAAGAACATCAACATATGCCCACCCAAAAGAGGGCAGGCCAGGGGGGATGGGGAAGAGTCTTGTCAATTTAGTTGCACTTGCTGGCTCTAGAATTGCTCAATAAATTAGTTCTATCATTACATTATGGATTTGATATAGGATATGTTCTGATTTGCTTGAGCTGTACTGCAGGTTTTCAAGTACAGCAAGCACTGTAGAGTTTGTGATAAGTGCGTTGACCGCTTTGATCATCACTGCAGGGTATACAGACTTTTGATTTGCTGGGAGTTCTCCTAATTCCTGGAAAGACCTCTAATGACTTCTTCATCCTTGGTTTTGTAGTGGCTAAACAACTGTATAGGCCGAAAGAATTACCGACAGTTTTTCACCCTCATGATTACTGCTATTCTCTTGGTAAGCTTGGCCTGTCTTTTTGCCTTGCTTAGAATCTTTGAAAATATCAGACCTGAATACTCCAAGCTGCCTCTGTGCCTGTGTGATCCCTTGGTGCCTTCAATCCAGCTCTGTTCAAAACCTTGACACTTGGTCTTCTCTCCACTTCCTAAATACTGTTTCTCACCCAATCCCAGTTCCAACTCTCTTTGGCCTTTAGGAGACTATCCTCACCTGAAAGTAACACGCCATTTCCCAGAGTTGACCTGAATCAAAGAGTAAGCAATTTACTTTCAGGTCTTTTTTCATTTTGGTTGACTATTGACAGGTATATACGTTGCACCTTGGGCTTGAGATTGCAGCTTATTCTACAATGGTCGATAGGAATACTTGTGATGATCTGCTGTTTTCTTGAGCGTAACCGATTCTCTGTGGAGATCACCACCAAGTTGGGGAGCAGTTTCTCTTTGGTTTCCTTTGTTGTTGTGGTGGTGAGTGTTTGATTCTCTGTCATTTTCTTCTCTCCACTACTATTTTGTCATCTCTGAAAATTTTCCACTCACTGGGTGCTAAGTTGGATATTTTTTTCATCACACAATGAAAAGAACTAAGTTGTGTGCAGAGTTCCAATCTTGTCAATTAAGTCTTACTTTGACTGATGGATGTAACTTGCATTAAACAGGCTTCATGCACCATTTTGGCTATGATTGCTACTCTACCGCT
Source organism: Telopea speciosissima (assembly GCF_018873765.1). Lineage (NCBI taxonomy): Eukaryota > Viridiplantae > Streptophyta > Magnoliopsida > Proteales > Proteaceae > Telopea > Telopea speciosissima. Next base: position 12,909,998 of record NC_057918.1, on the reverse strand, counting down.
TGCTCAGCTTTTCTTCTTTCATGTTCTCCTCATCAAAAAGGTTAGCTCAGAATCATAACTTTGTTTCTCTTGTAAGATTGGTATGTTTCACCAAGGATGATGCACTTAACCCTCCATGTTATAAAGTTGGTGATCCACCTGGTATGGGTGTCAGTTCCTCCCCCCTCCCCTCTTTTCTCTTACATGTTTCAAGCTGCCAATAATGTGCTCGGTGCATGCATTTATATACTTGTGTCACAGGGAATCAGCACCTATGACTATATCGTTGCCTTGAGGGAGCAAGATCAACAAGGAATTGGAGGTCAGCAGAGCCCTCAAATGTCTACTGTCAGCTCCCTTACTGGTCTTAGCAGTGCAAGCTCCTTCAATACTTTCCACCGAGGTGCATGGTGTACTCCTCCACGCTTATTTCTTGAAGACCAGGTAGGTTTTAAAATCATGTTTCTTGTGGTAACATGACTACACATTAAGGCATAAGAATCCATATTTTGAAGTTGGCAAAGTCTCCAGTCTGAATTCCTGGACCATTCTACTGGACTGGGGCCCTAATAACTTCCACATTTGCAATGGTTAGAGAGGATCAGGACCCAATGATGAGTGGCCGGTGGCCCCTTTGAAAAGATCAGGTTAAACAAAATTCAGCATGGACAGTTAGAATGTGTCCTTTTTTATCATTCATGTAAATGGTAAAAAAACTTTCAAAATTAGTTCCTAAAGTTTGAAGAAGTGACTAGGATTAAAAATAATCTGTTCATTATTATTTGTATTGTATAAAATCTTTATGACGGTGCCTACTCACGTAGCTCCTGATCCGTTGAACATTTGAGATGTGGTGTGTTATTGGTGCTCAAGAAATGTTTCCTGGTCTGGTTGCCCCGGACTGGGCTTCTCCCAACCTTCTGCTTGATGATGCTACGCAGAGGCTATATTTGTTTGGTATAATTTCTGTAAATGATGAGGCTCAAATTGTTTGTTTGTTCCTTACCCCGAATGGGTGAGCTGATGGTGACACTTTTGGTTTTCCAGTTTGATGTTGTTCCTCCAGACACTGCCATGTCTGTTAGCTCGTCAGGTAAGAGGATAGTGGTAGACGAATCAATCAGGAAAAAGAATGCCGGGCCTGTAAAATTAAGTCCTTGGACATTGGCTCGGTTGAATCCAGAAGAAGTCTCAAAGGTTGCTGCACAGGCAAGGAAGAAGTCCAGAATCTTGCAGCCCGTGATGAGAAGGGAAGCCCCACTTGGTTTAGAAACAGACAGAAGCTTTGGCAGCAACAGTGACCGGATGTTCCAAAGGCCTGAGAATCGGAGACGAGCAAGTAAGCGGGTCCGGCTCCCAGCTGAACTTCCTCTTGAGCCACTCAGCAAGATATCTGCCAAGGATGCGAACAGCAATCTCATTGATCCAGTGGCAGATACATCCACCAGTTTGGCTCCTTTGCAGCACGAGGCACGGAGTGCATTTCGCACAAGCCGAGCCATGTCAGCCTTGTCTGGGGTTATTGCTTCTTCTCCTGAAAGTAGTCTGGATTCACCAGATCTTCACCCATTCCGTGTCTCCTCATCGGGAGCAGAAGAGGGACGAGGGCTCACTGCCAATCCTGCTGCTTTCTCTGCTGCTCTTAAAGGAATTCCATTGTCAAGGTCAACTAGTGATGGATATGAAGCATCAGGTGGTGAAGATAGTGACCGGGTTCCCTCCAGAGTAGTCCAAAGGTCAACAAACTGGAGTAATCTCCTCTTCAGCTCCAGGCATGAAGAGAGGTCAGTTAAATTGAAGGCATCATATTCATCAAGTCAGGCAAACAGCAGAAATCTTTGAAACTAACAGAATTATGTTGTCCTTTTGGCTTGATATTCTTTTATTCATGATCAAGAGTTCAATTTGTCTGTGAACAGTTACTAGTCTCAGCTCTGCTTACTAGAAATGAATATTGGGGTAAACTTGTCTCCTTCAATTAAGGAGAAAGGAGACGGTAAATGTACTGAGAGTACTCTGTATTTGTGGAGAATGGCTTGAGCTCCTTGAACTTAGTTGCGGTATCTTGTACCTGGTTCTTGCCATTTAGAATAGAAGAGAACCTCGTTGTTAGGCGTGTTGCATTGTGACTACTACTACTTTGCTCTTTTGAGTGGGTTTCTGCTTAAAAAGGAATTACTCATATCGGAATAGCTAATCATTCAGTAATTCTGGATCTGTATGAATAAAATGCTTTTAACATACAAATACTCTCCAATACTCAATAACTTAATAATGATATTTCATTAATCTGGCTTTGGGCATTCTTGCCCTTTTTACAATATAAGAACTCACTTGTTCTTTTGGGTGGGAAAACTAAAGCTTCTGGAATATGTTTCATACACAGGATGTGAAAACCAATGGAATGAAATTAAAAAAAGAAAAAAAAGCCTTTGCAAATGAAAAATGAAACTGTAAACAAATGTGTCCATCTACAAGAAGACCAATCAAATCGATATTGAACTCAGTGAAGCAGAAAAATGAGGTTGGGGGCTATGTTGCCTTCTCCTTACTCTTTCTGACCCTTCTTTGAGCTTACCACTAATTGATCTTGTTTTCGGCTCAGAATTTGATCCTCGAATCCCAAGCATGCGAGTCCTAAGCTTATTCGAAGCAGTTTCTGTACAAAATCATAACAAATCTCCTTCAGCTTCAGAGAAGTTCTGGCAAATTCTTCGAGTATGTAAAAGCGTCGAGGTCTTCTTCCCCCATGTTCTGTTCAAGGTAAACATATCTGCTCTCAAGATCCATCTGAGAACTTGACTTTAAACTTTTGAATAATATACAGCTTGCAATGGTGTCAAGGAGAATGAAGAGGGAGTATAAGTATGCAATTAACATCCCTTCCAAGGCTATGGAGGGGCTGAGCCTTTCAGAATGACTAAACACTCTTATGATCCGGTACTGAAACAAGGCTTCCACTAAAGCCAGTCCCAGATTGACAGGGAGAGCCAGAGAAAGTGCGGTCGAGACCCTGCCTCTGATCAGCACACAGGCCCTGAGGATTGCTAGAAACCCGCTGCAGTTATCTGTCCCTGCTATAACCAAAGATAAGTTGCAGACAATAAGAGTATTAGCAAGGATGACAGAGTAGAGGATGGCAGCAGCGGCTGAGACGATAAGAATGATAGAGGGTGAAGAGAAGCCAGAGGCATCAAGGATATTGAAGGCAAGGAAGAGCACAGAGAAGGTGGCTGCGTTTGCTGACATGATAACAAATGAGTTGCAGAGGTGGGTGATGAGAAGGGGAGTGTAAAGGGATAGGAAAGAAGAAAAGGAAGGTTGATGAGATACTTTGTGATGATGGAGAGCATGAATTACACATGCTTTTGCTAGAAGGAGAAAGGAGAGGGTGAAAGGGATAGATAAAATTGAGGAAGATATGGTTTGAGATAACTTCAGATTGAGAAGGGAAAAGAACTGTGATGAGGGGGGAAACCCAGCTGCATCAAAGAGTGTTTGAAGACGAAAATGAATGACTGAAAGGAGAGGTAACAACGATGGTACAAGTGATTCAGAGAGGAGAATTGAAACAGAAGCAGGGAATGCAAGAATTGCAGCAGTTGAGGTGAAGTACTGGTAGTTCTTGAGGAAGGTGTAGATTGTTCTCCTGATGATCTTGCTGGTTCTCTCCATTGGAACTGATGGCCTCTCTTTCATTGAGATTGAGATTGAGATTGAGATGGGAATGGAATGATGACTCAGAAGCTCAAAAGGGTACCTGTATATAAAACAAGAGAAGCTATCAATATTTATCCTTCTTCCCCTATAAAAAAAAGAAAAAAAAAGGGAAGTTCTTCAATGGATAATATACTCTCTGAGGAGGTGATGGTGGTGGTTTGGGGGTGTGTTTGGGGTTTGGTGTTTTAGTTGAATAGATTGGCCAACAACTAAACTGACACAACTACACAACTGCAAAGGTGGATTTGTTTGGGTTCAAGAAAGGGAATTGCTTAGGTGATCTCTATTTATTTTGATGCCTAGCAGTTGAACAGAGTAAAAAGCATGAGAACCTGACTTTTCTTTTCTTTGTTCTTGCAAAATACTTACAGAAGACTCGTGCAGTATTAATAAAAGCTTATAAAATGATTTAATCAATAATTTAAGGAATAATTTAAAAATTAAATCTCTTGGACTAGATGCAACAACACATGAATGTTTAATAAATTAGATTATTGGATGGGTTTAAGAGATTATAGAGAGAGAGAGACATGTAGGGTATTGTTTAGTTAACGTTGCTTAATTAAAGATATTACCTTTTGATTTAGTCAAAAACTAAATAAATATTGAAACCCAATTAGGAAGTGACATTAAAAATCTTAACATCCATATGGTAATGCTTCTTATTCAGTTTAATAACCTATTTAGTTAGTTACAGATCACCTAACTTTTTCATTTTTGTTTTTTGAAGGCAAAGCTACTGGTTTTGTGTTAAGAGTTCTCTTTTGCTGATGATGTCAAAGGGTCTCTGTTTTGGATAGCTTTTGATACACTCCAACCATTCCAATCACTCCAATCTGAATAATATGTAGTGGGTGATACTTAACTTGCAAGATAAAATTATAAAGAAACCCTAAGTGGAAAAGGGCTTATTTGGGTAAATTCGATATCTTAAGGGTATTAATGTGCTAATTAAATTCTATTGGTTGTTGATGGAATTAATCTTACGGATATAGATCATCAAGCCATCAGCCCTCTCAACCATTTGATGGGTATAACTGATGATGATCCCCTGCGTGAGAGATCATATCTGATAAATGTACTCATTGGTGGGCCCTCTAATTCTCCAAAGTCTCATTCTTGATAGAATTTGTTCTAATATATACTAAGTATGGCAGGCGCCGGTATTTTGAATTGACTGGAAACTTAGAAATTCAAATGGGAAGAAGCAAATATTGTCACAAATCAAAAGAATTGTACAATTTTCTACAAGAGAGGTAAGTTTAAGTTTTGGTTTTCTAATATTTTAGTGATAAATTAGGCAGAAGTTTTGATACACGGTCGTGCATGTACATGGCCTGTATGAAATACCGCCAGATGGGCATTTATGTCCATCTGAAATGACCATAAAACCCCGTACCCCCTATTGAATGCATTGCTGCACGGAATCTACGGTGTCCTAATACCTTCCCCATAAAATTAAGTAAAAAAGTGACTAAAAATGAAGATAAAAAAGCAGACCGGTTCCAAAATAGATCGTAAGAACCGGAGTCGATCATAAAATTCATGACGGGCCGGCTGATTCTCCTTCTCTCTCTCTTTTTTTTTTTTCATGGTAAGAGGTCAATTCTAGTTACCCAAAAAAGAACAGAAAATGAGAGACCAATTCTCATTCGAATTAACCAATTCTAATCCGATTTCTTAAACCATGATGTTGTGGACATTTACGGGTAAATATATGATGTGATGGTCCAGCTATTACTTAATCATTTTTTATCACTAATTTAATTAAGTGACGCACACAACCATTTAAGAAAAGATGTCCTTGTTGCGTATACCTAGTTTTGCCATGCAGAAGAGTGATGTTGCAAATTTGACAATTAGTTATCTAGAAAATGGTTGAATAGGTCTTATCAAAATTTAAACGTCAAATTTAATCAGTTACCTTCGTATCTAATGTGATGTCCTCTTATTTATGTCCATGTATCCATATAATAGTTTCGTGCATCCTCTTAATAGTCTTCAAATATTTTAATTCTTTGTTTTGCCACTGGTAAACTCAGATTGATTAAAAATTTAATATGTGAGTCGGTGACCTCAGGATTAATGCGTCTACAAAATTTCAATTAGGGTTGCAACAGGGTTAGGTTGGGCCAGGCTTTATAGAACCCTAACCCAACCCTAAGTCCCCTTAGTTGGGCCCAGGCCCGACTCGACCCTAATTCAGGACCAAGAAAATCCAACCTTGACCTGCCCTCAAGGTTGGGCCGGGGTGGCCCTGATTGGCCCTGATCATAGGGAGGGGCAAGGAAATGCATGGACTGGAATGAGCCGGGAAGAAAATTATCAATTTTACGAAAAATAATATTATAATAAAATGTATTATATCACTTATTGTCTTCATGTATAATATATTATATAACAAAATGTGGGTGATGTTTAAAGTTTATAATATATATATATATATTATATCAATATATATTTTATAGTATAACTTAAAACAGGACCAGGCCAAGCTTAGCCCAAGGCCTCAACCCTGGCCCGACTCGACCTAGCTCAGGGCCAGAAATTTTCAACTCTAACCAGCCTTCAGGGCCAAATATCTCAGCCCAGGCCCTGTTCTGGCTCAAGGCAGGTTCAGCCCGGCAAGGCCAAACTTGCACCTCTAATTTCAATCCCATTTAACCTGCCACATGACAAATATAGTTACCCATTAAAGAGATTCTTTCCTTAACATCTTAGTAGGAAAACCAGGTCCATTAATTAGTGATGATAAACATGGTTTGAACATGGTTTGGTCAAGAGGAGCCAAGTTTTGGTGAGCTATACTTTTCTTTTATCCTTTTTGTTGATGAGGGGGGAGGGGGGGGGGACCATGTGATGGTGGGGCCCCTTATGGGTAGGGAAGTTGCTGGGTCTTTAACATGAGGTAGGATATTTAAGCTTCTGTTGGATCATCACCTACGTACTGGTGGTGATTAATTGGGTTTTAAGGAATGTCAATGCTTAGTTTTGTTTTGTTTAAGTGTCAATTTTTTGATGACATTTCTTGATCTGCCTGTTGTTGTCTTATGAGGAACCATTTTATATATTAAGCCTCATTCTCTATGACCCTGACTGAGTCTGAGTCTTCAATTTGAACTTTGAATATGGAATTTAGATGCCCATCAAGATAAAATTTATTAACAATTATTAACAAACAAAAATAAAAATAAAATCCATATAGTATATTAGATTCTGAGGAAGTTGGAATAGGAAGGCATAACAACTAAGCAGTTCAAGTCAGATATTCTAGAGGAACCAGATTCAAGCTTGGAAGATGAGATTATGTTGCTTTCCTTTACCTCTCATAATCTATTATTCTGTGAAGCTTTAGGCTGTGTTTGGTATGCATTTTAGGTTTGTTTTTATCATTTGAAAATGCAAAAATTGATCTAGAATGCATTCTAAGAATGCATACCAAACACAGCCTTAGTCTGTAAATGGTAAATTACTCTTAACAACCATTGTAAAACAAGGCATAAACTAGTAGAACAAGAAACAAGGAGAAGAAGATGGTTCTCATGAAAGAGGTAAGCCAGCATATAAATGACAGAAAAAGTCCCTTGGCTGCAACATGGTCGCGAGGGTTGTTTGTTGCGCATTAGCATAATCATCTGTAAGAGATTATGAATATTTTTTGTTAAATGTTTAAGAGATTATGAAGAGAATTGATGGAAAATGTTGTCTATGTGTACCCAAACATATGTTATAAGTGATACCAATTAAGTTGAGAATATAGAACTTGTCTCAATGGCTTGATCACTTGAAATGAAGTAACCATGCATTGTAGGAGAGCTTTACACAAGAGCAAAAATCACGAATACTTGGTGGGGCTAAGTCATGCCACCAGTCACTCTCTTTAAGATCATACTCGCCTCCTATGATGCAATATAGATTATTGCGATCTGACCTCCAATATGAAACAACCACTTAAGTTTTCCAATATTTATTACATTCACTTACTGGGATACGTCGGGACACACTTAGGTTGTTCTCAATCTACAAGAGGAATATATATCTAAGATGTAATCTATACATAGAAGAGAGGTACCCCTTGGAAACACCAATCCAAGAGGACCCAAAAGATGTATCTCTCAAAGAAAAAAGACACAAAAAACCAGTCGTTATTGACGTTCAACACATTTTGGTCCGACGGCACAACAAAGGCCAGGTGGCACACATGGCCTCTGCTGTGCCGCCGGATGTGCACCGTCGCCCCACCGGTACTATGGAGGATTTTAATTATTGTCTGTGGAAGCCGGTGTTGGATTGTGTAACTGTATATAAAGTGATAGGTAATTGAATATAATATTTGTTTAATCATGCGAATGGTGATGAATATATGTATATTTTATTATCTAATATGAGTTTGGGAATGGGACATTTCACAATTTTACGCAATATGTTATTACTTTTGAATTATTTAATTAGTATAATAATGATGTGAAAATCACTATTCTATTTGTATATGAGATCGAATTATGTGATTGGTTGTGAAGAAGTGCCATACTTATATGTAATCACGCTGATTAGTATAATTAATTAATTCAATCCTTATTATTAGTGGGTTAAATAAGGTTTTGAGGTGGTTATTTCTGATTGGACCAAGTGTCCTACCTGGACTGCCATATGGCACATGGAAAGAATGAGGTGGTAACATGGTTAGTAGCCATATGACATAGAGCTAAGATGTCATCAAGGGCCAGTCACTTTGTTTGACTAAGTAAGAGGTTAGACATTTGTTAGTTCACAAGGATAGTATGAGTAGATATTTTCTAATAAGCAAAATAGGCAAAGGGGTTTCATTCGCATGGTTTGTTGGATTGGCTAAAAAAGAAGGAAGAAGAAGAAGAAAGAAGGAGAAGGAGCATAAAGTAGGGGCTCTAAAATAGGTAATTTTTTTTAGATTTTATTCTTTTTCTTGTTTAACTGATTTTTCAATATAGGTTCTCAATATAATTCACTCTGTTATTATAGGAGATTTAAGGGGTTATATTGAATCTATGGCTTAAAAGAGAAGTTGAGAAAAGAAGGAGGATTCAAAGAGGACTTGAAAGAGTGATTCGATTTCGAAGAGGAAATCTTATTTGTACAAGTGCTATTAGACATTTGAGAATTGTAATTGCCAAGAGAAGTAGAGGTAAGTGAGAGTACCTAACTAATGGATATTATACTATGTTTCAGTATATGTATAAATTGATAGTGATAGTATTCAACCAATAATACACTACTATGGACAACTTATGTAAACGATATAGTTATATTCATATATTGTGTGATGTGTACTTGTAACAAGCTTCAAGAGCTATGTGGAATGTGTTGTGATTATATGCTTTACAGTATTGTAATGAAAAATGTATGAATGATATGAAATGAAAGAATGATATGAAATAGACATTTAAATTGTTAAATGGCCATAATGATACAATGTTTATATGTTATTGATAGTATGGCTCTTGATATGCTTTGAAAAGCTATATTAGATCGAATGAAAATGAAAAAAAAATATTGAAGTGTATATTTTTCCATTGTTCCTACTTAGCAAGGGGGAGGAGTGAGACGTATTATATAAACGTTTCTCACTTAGTAGGGGAAGAGTGAGAGGATTTATATGAGAGATTATTGAAGTGAACAATGAATGTTAAACAAGTGAATATGCATGCTGTTTAAGATGTATAGCATGGTTTTGTATGTTGCACTCACTGGGTTGTTAACTCGCACCACATTATTCATCTTATTGTAACAAATCACAGACTTTCAAATAAAGGCAAAAGAGTTGCCAAAGCTGATCAAGAGCGGTTTTACTTATTGTGTACTTTTTGGTGTGATCTCATACATAAAGACGATGTATTTTGAAGTACACTAGACAATTGAATGTAACTTAATTGGTTTAAGTTTTTAATAGTTGTCATCAGATCTCCTTTGTAATTTGGTTAGTTGTGGCAAGAATGAAATGAATGCATATTAACCCTTAATGCTTTAAATGTCTTCTATTGTTTATATGAAATAAGGACTATGGTTATGGTTTCACATTGGTCGGTTCCAGCCAAGTTTGGTGATTTTGGGGTCATTACAACAAGCTTGGCTAAAAGATGTATCACTTAGAGAAAGAAGACACAAAAAAGTAGTCATTGTCGACATCTAGTGTATTCTGAATGGTTTCAATTTGGACATTAAAATTAATAAGTTTGAATATTTATTTATTTATTTTTTTTTTGGGGTTTATAGTTCGGTTGAAAATTGACTGATTCTGATCAAATAGGGCCCAAACCAATAGGATCAACTAGTTAGTCGATTAATAACTAAGTTTGAAATCCTTCGTCATCTTTCCCTCTCATTTGTAGATTCTTCTTCCCTTTTCCTCTTCTTAAATTTCAAATGTGAGACTAACATTGAGTGTGTTCTAAGGAATTTCTGATTTTCTTAACTCTTCGGACTTGATTTCTTAAAGTCCCATTTATGATGAAATCTCTTTAACAGTCACTTAGTTCTGTCCCATGGTAGGTTAGAAAATTCTGATTTTTTGTGAACAGGTTTCAGCCAAGATGGATTTTGCTACATGACAAAACAAACCATTAAAAGATCTAGAACAACCAAGAGAATGTATTCACCCAAAAAAAAAAAAAAAAAAAAAAAAACCAAGAGAATGCATCGAACTATGCACGTGCATATGAGGGAGGATATTTGATTAAATATGAGTATCAAATTTGACATGTGACTTATTTCAAACAATTATCTAGACATCCAATTGTCAATTCGATAGATCCATTTATCCATATGCAAAATTAGGTGTGCCCATTAAGGAGATCTCACTTCTAAACGATTGTGTGGCAAACTTTTTGTTAAACTATTTTTTCCTATTTCTGAACCAATTTGAGTTCCTCACCCTCGTTGGTGAGGAGGAAGGTAATAGTAAGGAGACTCGAACTCGCTGATGAGCATGGACATGAAGTGCACCACAGCTCACCAACTGCACTAAGCGGTTGTTGTTCAATCCGGATGTTTTCTTGTTGCCCCGTTGCAAAGTTTGTTTGGGCTCCTCGGCTTCTTCATTTGGGCCAATGCTCTACGTGATGCGGATAAAAAAAAGATAAATTACATGGACCTCCACTATACTAAATCACATATTCTTTGTTTTTTTGGGTAGATAATCGGGCTATTCCTTCACACGCGCCCAACGCCAACAGAAAAACAGGACACATAAAACGATACTGAAAAAAGATAGATAGCATGACCAACAGAAGATTTGGGTATACAGAACCCAAATTGACGAAACAGAAAATGACCCGATCTCGCATGCCATAGACTGAGTCCTCCAAAGAGGGGGATGGGTGAAATCACATATTCACTGGACCCCTCAATTATCAAATAATATTAGACCTCCTCTATTTAAAGAGGTCTATTACAAATAAATCCATTCCGTCAATTGTTCTCGGTTAAGTGGTAATGTTATCAGTTCTCAGGTTATTTTTTTTAAAATACCCAAACTACCTTGAGAGAAAGGATGGGTTCATTCTGCACATCCAACAAAATCTCCGCAAAACCCTAGCCAAGTTCTAACACCAAAGCGTTTCGCAGATTCGAAACTGCGAGTTTCTGCAACTTATCCAAGCGGGATTTCGCTCTCAAGACCGCTGCGATTTCCATTGTCTCCCTAAGCCTAGCCTTCAAGTTCCCGTTGGAAAACTCACCCGCTTCTGCGGAAGAGGCGACTTCAAAGAAATTGATTCTCTCTGGCATTTCGAATACGAAGTCGTGGTTTCAGTTCTTCAGTGATGGATTTGCCATTCGCGTCCGGCCTCAGTTTGAAGATATTATAGAACCAGAGGTATTAACTTTGAATGATGTAACATATCATTTTAGTCTTTGTGTCCTATTGTCATTGTATGGAGAGATAAAGCAAAGCCTAAGACTTATGCAGCTAGCTTTGCATCTCCTCCTGATGGGTGAGTGTACCGATTCCCCCTTCTTGCAATGCCAGGTGAGAGGAGAGGGATCAAATGGAGGGAATAGATAAAAGAGGGAGATTACCTTAGCTGCTTAGGTCGCTGTTGGAGGAAAAGATGGTGTTCACTCACTGGTCTTCAATGGAATAATGGTTGCAGGGAAGTAAATGAGTTTTAAACAAAAGAATAGGAATGGATTGAGGCTAAATTAGTGTTTCCCTTTTTTGGATTTCTTGCTCTTCGGGAGCAGATTGTGAGTAGAATACCGTTTGACACGCCACTCCGTGTTTTTCTCACAATGAGCAGTTTTGGTTCAAAAAGTGGTCAATGAACAAATTCCCACAGAGCAAAAATTTTTGGCTTTTGCCGCTCGTGAACAAAATTGCGCGAACGAAAACACCCTCGAATATATTGGCCTCGACTCGACTCTCACACACCTTTCTCTCTCTCTCGACTGAGACACACGAACCAGGAGGCAGACGCAAGAACTTGGTATGCTTCGGCCATGGCCTTCATCCTCCACTTCCCTGTCTTTCTTTCTCTCACACGACTTCTATCGTCTCTCTCTATAACGTGCTTGTGTGTGTGTCTTCTTCATCTCCCACTCCATTCGCTTGTCTGCAAATCCATTATTGGTTTGGGTTTTCAATCCCAAACCCTAGAACCATACAGATTAAATATCTAATCGAGCATAACCTTACTCTTCAACCGTTTACTTAATTTTTTTTTCCCTTTCAGAGTCCATTGCAACTATGCCTTCTTCAACATCTGCAACTCAAATAGCAACATGTGTTCTCCAGAATCACCATTTCTTATTTCCTTTTCTTTCTCTTTCCCTGAATTTCCTTTCCTGTTTCTGGTTGTGCGGGTTGTTTAAATTATGTTTGGCTTTCAATTGTTTGGCCTATTGGATACGGAAAGATCAGGTGTTTTTTTAAAACTAAGATTCTTGTATACCGATTATTGCTTGTAAACTTAATATTGAGATTGCTTGTATAATCAATCAAATATTTGTTTGGCCTATTGGTTTTCAGAGTATTGCGTGTATACTGCTTGTATGGCTTGTTTACTGAGATTTTTGTTTGGCCTATGGGTTTTGGATTTTTGTTTGCCAACTGTTATAATTATAACTCCTTTATGTACTATTATCTGAATTCAAGAAAGGCCTTGATACAAATGTTGTTGAAGTGTAAGTCTGATGAGAAGATTTGGGCTACCTCTGAATATGCCTATGTGAGAATAAATCGATCCGAATAGGGACAAAATCCCAAAAAAACCAGGATCTCCATATGGCGTTCAAGAACACAACTAAATAAATAATAGAAATAGGGATAGAACCACTAACCTTGTTTCGCATCCATAGTGATGATGATCGCAGCGGAAAATAAAGAACAAGATCTAGCTGCTTCCCCTCTATTCCCAAAGTAACTAGCCTGATGAGAATGCCGAATGCGTAAGGACAATGAACACTGAATATCTCCCTTTCTGAATGCACTCCTCAAGAACAATTGAGAACTAATAATTGTGATGGGTAGAGGGGGGACCTAGCTCTCTTTATATAGTAATTTTTAAAGGGCCTCTCTCATCATAGTCCCAGTAGGAATCTATCTGGCCCACACTAAGCCAGTCCACATTAGACTTCTAATACAACTTAATGACCTCCCTAATTTGACCAAAACTCTAATTAGCTTGGTTTAAGATATTTAATATTAATCCTAATGGAATTAAAATTCTAACATTCTCCCACTTGGACTTATATTAAATTCCTTATTTTTAAAGAGATTTAAAAACAGTTTTGACCAAAACAAATCACAGGCTAACAACCTTTTAGGAAAACTTTATGTGCACTGTTTAAAAACAAATTGGTCTAGAGGTCGTATTAGAAAATCAATCCTGTCCCATAAAGTTTTAGACACCGAATCATGGCGGTAACTGCATCTATGATCAAGCGACACAGAGCCTTCCCATGGTCACGAGAGCCCTCAACTCTACTAACATGGATGCAATGTGGTAGTGTGGCAACGAGATAATACTCACGTAGTGATTCCTTATGTATTATCTATTTATCAGTCTAAAATTTCTCTTCTTTAAGTGGCACAGGCACACTAGAGAAATAAACTTTGTGATTCTAACGAATCTATATGTCTCATCAGAAATAACTCGAGTTTTACTTTATGTGTTACAAGACATACCTTTAGGCTAACAACTTAATGCACCAACCTTGCTTAAGGTTAACACATTCCTTAAGACTTTAAAATAAAAAATATATTCATCATGTCAATAAATAAAACACTCATGTGTTTAAAAGAAACTGCATGCAATGACACGATATATATATAAATCAATATATAAATCAAAATTTACCATAAGGTAAAAATACAGATGAAAAGAAACTTTAAATTATAATGAAGCAAAATAAAACAAACTCCCAATTATAATGAAGCAAAATAAAACAAACTCCCACTAACTAACCACATCCCATGATGCAACTAAGCCCATGCTTATGACATGTCTCTCAAAAACACAAGGGCGAAGACCTTTGGTTAGGGGATCTGCAATCATATTATCTGTACCAATATACTCCACTGCAATGTCACCTTTCTTTACTCTCTCCTTTATGGTCAAATACTTGACCTCCATGTGTTTAGACTTTCTAAGTCCTTTATTGCTGTTTATAACCAACACAGTAGAGCTATTATCACAGTATATCTGGATGGGTCTATCCACAAAATCTACAATAGTCAACTCCTTTATGAGATTTCTGAGCCAAATAGCCCGAGTAGCAGCCCCATAGCATGCTACAAACTCGCCGCATAGTCAAAGTGGTCACCAATGTCGCTTTTTACTCTTCCATGATCTTGCCCCTCCTGCCATCAAGAAAACATAACCTAATGTGGATTTCTGTCATCCTCACGCCAACAAAGTCGAGTTTGTATACCCCACTAGCTTGAGTTCGAGAACGTGTCTATAAGTCGACATATAATCTCTTGTCCCCTTTAAGTACCTCAATACTTTCTTGCAAGAACCCAAATGCTAAGACTAGGATCTGATCGATACCGCTAAGAAGTCCCATCACAAAAGCAATATCCGGTTTGGTGCAGACTGAGCATACATGATACTAGCAAGTGTGCTAGCATAAGGCACCTTCTTCATTTCATCCCTCTCACTTCATTTTTCGGGCATGTGTCGAACTCGCTTTGTCACCCCGAGAACAGAACATTCCCAGGTTTGCAATCCAAAGATCTGAACCTCTTGAACACGATCAACATAAGCCCTCCGAGAAAGACTTAATAAAGCAGAAACGATCCCTATGGATCTCAATCCCAAGAACAAAAGAGGCCTCACCAAGGTCTTTCATGTCAAATTCCTAGATAAAAGTTGCTTTGTATTATGCAACATCCCTAGGTCATGCTTGCAAGCGTGATGTCATCCACATAGAATGAGAAAAACAGAATTTGGTCCCACTGACCTTGTAATATATACACTGATCCACTTTGTTTTCCACAAAATCAAATGAAGTCACAACACCTTTGAACTTGGATACCACTTGCTGAAGCTTGTTTGAGACCGTAGATAGACTTCTTGAGTCTACACACAAGATGATCTGAACCATCCACTGCAAAACGTTCAGGCTGAACTATATAGACTTCCTCATCAAAATTGCCATTGAGAAAGGCGGTTTTAACATCCATCTGATGTAGCTCCATATCAAAATGAGCTACCAATGCCATAATCACCCTGAAAGAATCTTTCGAAGAGACTGGAGAAAAAGTCCCATTATAGTCTACTCCCTCTCTCTGAGTGAATCCCTTGGCTACCAGTCTGGCTTTAAACCTTTCAACTTTTCCTTTGGAATCCCTTTTAGTTTATACACCCATTTGTAACCAATGGGCTTACAACCTTTAGGTAAATCAACAAGCTCCCAAACATCATTATGTTTCATCGATTGTATTTCATCTCTCATTGCATCTAACCACAAATCTGACTGAGAACTAAAAACAACGCTTGAATAAGTAACCAGATCAACCACACAACCAATGTCATAGTCATGTTCTCCCAAATAGACCTCATAGATAGATGATATAGTTGACTTTCTCTCCTAGTGGATGTCCGTAATGGTGCCACTCTTGCCTCACCTGAATCTGAGGAATCTCAATTTGAATCGCATCAATGATAGGATCCTCAACGAGATCCTCAATAAGAGAAATCTCATTAGGTGCTACATGAATGTCGGGGCGGTATCGATATCAGCTCCTAAACTCCAGCAGGTGTAACCAATGGCACAAGATGCCCCACATTATGCCTAATAGGTAGAAGAATAGGTATTGATGTACCAACCATATGACTATCTTGAAACGATAAACAAGTCATTCTTTTCGCCACATCAAATTCCGTTCGTTGTCGTGACTCCACAATCCTAGTACCTCCGTAGAGGATTATAAAATTTATATCCTTCAAATGATCCGGGTAGGCGACAAAGTAGCAACGAGCGCTTGGGATCCAAAAGTCGGATTGTACAACTTCACTTCACAGGCACCCCAAACTCTAAGATGGTTTAAAGCGGGTTTATGGCGGTCCACAACTTAAAAGGTGTAAGAGGAGCGGCTTTAGTAGGTACATATTAAGGATATAAAGAGCGATTTTCAAGGCTTCACCCCATAAGAACTTAGGTAAATTTGTCCTACTAACCATACTCCTCACCATGTCCATAAGGGTACAGTTCGCCTTTCGGCGACCCCATTTTGTTCGGGACTTCCTGGCATAGTAAAGCGACTAACTATTCCAGAGTCCTCAAGGTATTTGCAAAGCGAGCCCTTAAGCTGTCCGGCAAATTGCCATGTCCGCCATAATACTCACCCCCACGATCGAGATCTAACAATTTTAATAACTTTCCCTAATCGTTTCTCAACTTGAGTCCTAAAAATCTTGAACTTGTCAAGAGATTCGGACTTTTCTTTAATTAAATGCATTATCCATATCGGGAATAGTCATCTGTAAAAGTGATGAAATAAATTTTTTTACACAATGTGGCTGAATAGGGACCACCGATGTCGAGTGTGAATGACCTCTAACAGTCGAACTACGGATCGCAGTTTTCTTCTTTATTTTGGTCATCTTTCCCTTACAACGATCTACATAAGTTTCTAGATCACTTTCGAGAGTAGGCAGGATGTCAGACTTTATCAGCCTTTCCACTCTTGCCTTAGAAATATGACCTAGCCTCTTATGCCACAATGTGAAAAGACCATTCTTTAGGTAAGGGTCTTTTAGAAACAACGCTTTCAACATTACAGGAGACGTAGATATCAGTGGGAGACGAACACAATCTGTACAATCCATTGGGTATAAAGTAGGAACCAACTTTAGTTGAATTAAAAAACAAATTAACCATAGTAATTTTTATTTCAAAATAGAAACCACTAATGTCCAAAACTGAAACCGAAATTAAATTCCGCCTGAAGGACGGTATATAAAAAGTGTTCTTTAAAGTCAATTTAAAACCAGAATTTAATAATAAAATGACATCTCCCACGAACTCTACGTCAGAATGTCCATCATTTCCTACGACCAACCTTGATTCATCCTTGTTTGGCCTCCTCCGGTTTATGAACCCCTGTATGGTAAAAGCAACATGGTTAGTTGCACCGCTATCTAGCTACCAAGAACTGGATGGTGCTTCTGATAGATTGGATTCACAAACAAAAGTCAAATAATCATTATCTGATAGCTGCTTGGGCTTGAGTAACCAAGCCTTGTATTTATCGCAGTCCTTCTTCATGTGACCCTTCTTCTTACAAAAGAAGCAGCGATCACCCTCTTTCTTCAAAGAGTCTTTCTTGGGTCCCAAATAGTTAGTCTGATCGGATTGTTTATTGGCAGACTTATGAGTATGGTTTTTAAACTTTTTACTCTTACGGGCTTTGGAAGTAAACAGGGCAATAGGCTTTTTGTCTTTCTTCAATTTCTCTTCCTCGAGACACAACCCTAGAAATTAGGTCATTAATGCTCCGGACTCCATCTTGGGAAATGTAGTTGGTTTTTATGATGCCAAATTGAAGGTAGGGTATTTAAGGCTTGATGGACAATTAGGGCATCTGGAAGAAGAATGTCTAAGGCCTTGAGTTTAGTTTGGTAATCAACCATCCTAATAATGTAATTCCTAACACCCCCAGAACCATCATATTCCATATTAAATAACCCTTGCAGAAGTGTCCCAATCTCCGCATTCGATGAAACTTTGTATCTCTTGGAAATTGCATCTAGCAATTCCCTGGCAGTACATTTCTCAGGCAGACCACTTTTTAGGTGTTCCGGTATCGACCTCTTTATGGGCAGTATACTGAGTCAATTACTCTTTTGCCATGCAACATGCACAGACTTTTCATCCTCAGTACTATCAGCAGTTAGATCCATTGGTTTATCCAAAACAAGGGACGTGTGCACATCTGCCATTTCCATAGCAAACATAATGTCCTTTTTTCACTTCTTAAAGTTTGACCCAGTGAGAAGCTCAATAGTTACCATGTTATTGTTTACAGAGAAGGTGATTGAAAATTTAAACAATGAACAGATTATAATTAAAATGATGCAAGTACACTTGAAAACTTTATAAGCTAATGAGAATTTTACACACATCATTATGAAAACACCTTTGGGCTGAATTCTCAACATGCAATTGTAAAAATCCCTACATACCAGGTGGCCATGAGAATACAACTCAACTTTCAAAATCCACCACCTTTGGGTGTGCAGAATTCTAGGGTTAGCCTATTCACATGCATACTGTATATGTACCCCTTCAAGTACCAATACATGATCACCACCTTTGGGTGTGTGACCACACATCAGAGTTGAAGGACATCCCACAACTGTGTATAAGACCAGGTGTTTCACAAATCCAACAAAGAAGGTCGCTTTGGCAGCTGCATCCTGTCGAACCCATGAAACCCTCTTTCGGGATTTTCCAAAATTACTTACATCCTTAAACAATGTGTTATTTTATAATTTATGACAAGGGGCTTTAAATATCTTAAAACTAACAAAAAAAAATAATAATAATTCTGTTCATCAAGGTAGGTATTCCAGCAAGTCAGAAATTGGTTCGGTTCCCAATAGAACAAACCGATAAATTACATAAAAGGGTATGCATCAAAAGAATACCAAAAATATTTAAAATATGCATATCTGATCAAAACAGAGGGCACCACTGGACGCCAAATGGAGTCTCGCAGCCCCCAGAAAGCCCGGTCAAAGTTTCAGGCTAAAAGCGGTTGACTGTACTGGTTTCAAACCGATTCAATCAAACCAAATCAATTTTCTAGTCAAACCCGGTTCACCCAGGCCGGTCCATCCTGGTCAGCCCGAAACGGGTCAAAATCGGGTCAATGGGTCGGGCCTCCGGGTCGGAAAACAGGTCGACCCGACCCGGGTAGCGCACGTTAGCAGCCCTGTATTTTTGTCAGGGGCGCACGATAGCAAACCCCGAAAAACCCTTCTTTTTTTTTAAAACATTACCGGAGAGAGATCCACTCGCCGCTACCGCCGGCTCGTGCAGGCGCGTCCGGCAGCCGCCGGCAACGTTCCACCCACCGGAATGCTCAGCGTCCCGAGCTCTATCCACCCATGTGGTTTATTTCGTTTTATTCCCCGGGAGAAAAATCCCAGGCTGCCAGACACCGTGTTTTGCCAGGTAAATTTGAAAAAACCCGAAAAACCTTGATTCGAACCGAAAAAATTTCGATTCCCTTAGCATGTTCTATTATTTTGAATTCATATAGGTTCAAGAACGGATCTATGGAGGCTCTAATACCACATGTGAGAATAAATCGATCTGAATAGGGACAAAATCCCAAAAAAACTAGGATCTCCATTGGGCGTTCAAGAACACAACCAAATAAATATTAGAAACAGGGATAGAACCACTAACCTTGTTTCGCATCCATAGTGATGATGATCGCTGCGGAAAATAAAGAACAAGATCTAGGTGCTTCCCCTCTATTCCCAAAGTAACTGGCCTGATGAGAATGCCGAATGCGCAAGGATGATGAACACTGAATATCTCCCTTTTTTATTGCACCACTCAAGAACAATTGAGAACTAATAATTGTGATGGGTAGAAGGGGGACCTAGCTCTCTTTATATAGTAATTCTAAAGGGTCTCTCTCATCATAGTCCCAGTAGGAATCTATCTGGCCCACACTAAGCTAGTCCACATTAGACTTCTAATACAACTTAATGACCTCCCTAATTAGACCAAAACTCTAATTAGCCTGGTTTAAGATATTTAATATTAATCCATATAATATTAGAATATTAATCCTAATGGAATTAAAATTCTAACAGCCTATCCTTACAATACTCGTTTGAGTGGATTACTCTCTTTAGAGATAGTGGAATATCCATTTTGTTTCACGTAGGAGATGTACAAAAATGATATACTATCATTCAATCTTTTGTCTATATTGGTGGGGAAAAAAAATTCTTTCAAATTGAGATTGGAGAATTATCCACCCAAACCCACTTCAAATTTGTTGGTTTCTGACCTCAGCAGAATTGGAAGAATTCACGAGGCGTATTATGTGCTCTTTTTTCCCTTCCTTTTTTGCAGTTGCAATTCGATTCTTTGGGCTTTATGCAAGTCTGGTCAAATGAGTCCTGCTTTGGCATTTTTATGGTCTCTGAAGAAGAAGAGACTTATAAATGATGTATCCTCATATACAACTTTGGTTTATAGGTTTAGTAGAGAAAACCTATGGAAAAAACTTTTCATCTTTTAGAAGAGATGCAAAATGAGTAGAAATAGAAACAATATATAAGTGAAGATGATAATTTAGTACGGTGGCATTTTCATAATTATGCCCATAATTATTGGTTTAATGGTGTTATATTAGAGGTGATGGTGTTTTCATAAATATATAAGTGAATGATATTTTAGTAAATATAATGAATGTTGGAAGTGATTCTATAAGGTGCCTACATGTTTTTTTTTTGCGGAAACATTTATTTCTCCTAGTTACCAAACGCCAATCTACTCTTGTAATTACTCTCTGTGAGCAGAAATAAAAAAAGTACTTACGAATCAAAAGTACTTTTTGAGAGCAGAATTGTTACGAAACGTAGCCTAAACCCTCCGCTACCGAGGGTTATTTTGAGAGAGAGAGAGAGAATCCGATGTTGTAAGAGCCAATCCTTCCCCTTCAGCCCTTCCCGCCGTGCGTGAAGAAGAAGAAGCTGAGGCGGCAGCCTTAGTGACTAGTGAGCTTTGTTCGACCGCTTGCAATGCCAACACATGCTGTTTGACGAAAACCGTTCATAAGCTGTCTCGTCTACGGTAAGTTTGGTGCTTCTTTCTCTTTTGCTGCTGTAATTAATTGGAAGTGGACTTGGGGGGGTTTTCTTTGGCTGCTCGGTTTTCAATCGAAATCAAGTTTGGTTTTTAGGGTTTCATTTGATTTTAGGTTAAGACCTGAAATCAGTTTTATGAATCCATTGTTTATCTTATTCTTTGCAGCTTTGGTAATTTAATCTCTGGATTTTTTTTTCCTGGATGATTTTCTATTTTGTGTATAACATTGGATAGGCAATATGCGTGTTCATTTCTTATTTCATTTTGTTATAGTACTTGTGGTAGTAGTGGTGGTGGTGGAGGTTTGAGCTCAAATTTTCACTACCAACTATTAATACTCATTGATACTTGCACTGCACTTCATCTACTATCTTAAGCAAGTTCAAAAAATTTTATTTTTTTCCAGTAAAGTATCTGTTTCACTTACCCTTAGGTTAAGATTCAAACATCATGTAGACAGCAGCAAAGTGATACTTGCCATGTATAATCGTTGATATTGATGCTACCCAGCTGAACAATAATTGGAAGAGGTTGTGTATGCATAATAACAACACAATATGAAATTTATATGTGAGAGCTTTGTACCCTTGATTTTTAGTTAGCATAATGGAGTGACTCAGAATTTCTTATAATCTTTACATAATGTTAGGGTGTTTTGAAAAGAGTTTTCTTATGTATTTTCCAGCTGTCTTTTTGTCTCATCAAGACAATGTAACTCAAACTCTTTGGAAAATCTAAGGAGTTTACTGTTTACCCTTGGGTATTAAATTTCATTTGGAATTACAAGTTACAAGGACTTCTAAATGTCAAATAGCCTGATATTCCATTTGGTATTCAATCAGAAACACCTTAAATTAGATTAATGTCATATTCCCTTTACCCCCCCCCCAAAAAAAAAAAAAAAAAAATGCTAACTTTTTAAAAAGCTTGAGAATCACAATCAAGCATTTGGAACTGAATGTTGATGAAACTAGGTGATAGGTGCTTTTTGAGATAGTGTTATCTTGCAGATGTAAACTATGACATATTTACAACAAGTTCAACAATAGTTCTAATAAACTTTGGGGCCATTGAGGTGAGGTAATGGGCAGTCCTACTCATCAATCTCATGATGCATAAGTTCTTATATGTACTACATATGAGACATTAAGTTGTTGGGTCAGATTCTTATTGAATTTTCACCATACTGCAGAATCAATATGGATAAGATCCGGGAGAATAAGGTACAGAGATTCGAGGAATTCATTGACTGCCGCTTGAAGCCAGATCTTGTCCGTGCCATTGCTGAACGGTATGTTATTTGCATGTGTTTCTGTCCAGCTAGTCTTCTTCTATCCCCATGAAATGAGGGTCTTATCAGCTATATGCACTCATTTCAGTTCCATGATCACTTGTCAGCCTTTGACTGGGCATATATCTAACCACTTTAACTGATATTTAATGTCTGGTGATGTGGCGGGGGCATATAACCGAACGACAAACAGATCAGATGATCTTAATTTCTGGATGTATGATGAAATATTGAATGGCCAATGGAAATAATGCAGCAAAAAATTTAGTTCTAGGATTTTGATAGCTCACTTGTGGCTAAATCTTGAGTTGTACAGATAAAGACGGAATTGTCTAATTTGTTTTCCCCAAACTGAAAATAGATTCCAAATTGTAAGACAATGTTATGAAATCTGGTCTGGATGCCCTAGGAACAAGGATCCTAAACACTTTATGAATCTCTTCTTAGGAATGGTCATCTCCCACTATCAAGGAGGAAACTATTCTCCTCTGAGCAACCTCTTCTTATTTGAGTGCACCTGAGGTGATCCAACGCCTATCAGGCGTTGGATCATGAGGTTCTTGTGACAGGTTCTCCACATTGGGCACCTTTTTCTGTAATGTAATTTATGAATTTACCCATCTTAGGTTACTGTAATATAAATATAAGGTGGTGGTTAACAAACTGCGGACTAACAGTCTGGTCTTATTTTGCAGGGACAAGGTTTTTGAACAACAGAAAGTTTTGTATCCTTTCAAATATTTTCTTTTATTATTCTCTTCAGATTTGGAACATTGGATGAATTTCTTGCTTACCTTACCTCTTAATCAACAAAATACTTTAGTACTTGTGATCTTAAATGGTTCTTTACATGTACTGAATTCTTTGATATTTCTTGATGAGCTCATGGTGGAGCCGTTTCATAATAACGGATTCCTATTATACATCTCTGTTGTTTCGACTTAATTCCAAACTCTACTAGCTTGGACCTAAGAAGGAATATAGAGAATCTGGAGAAGAATGGTGTGACTGGCCTCCGTACTTTGGTCAACCTTGGTTCCGAAGTGTATATGCAAGCTGATGTGTATGTCTTTGAAACTCTTATTCTGAGCATCTTGCTGCTGTTTAACTTGAATATCTATGCAGTTGTTAGTTATGCATGCTCATGCTCATATGTATGTATTCCCCTTCCACAACAACCCCCCTCCCCAAAAGAAAAAATGAAAAAGAGTACCTGCATACACAATGCATATAACACACATATTTTCTGTTTTGGAGATGATCTCTCTCCATGATAATTCAGTTCAGATGTAGGGTAACTCTTAATGTATTAGGACCTTAATCAGTTCATCATGCCTGCCATACCTCTTGTAGAGGTTTTGTTGTTGTTGATGATGATGTATTACTACATTGTACTTCTATTTTCTTTAGTCGGTACTTATCAAAATATAAATAAAATAAAAGAAGGCACATGCATGTACACACACACACACACACACACAAGCCTGTGTGTAATGTCTGTTTAAACAATTACAAAGTGTTGGTTAGTTACGGAGTCTTAGTTGACAACTATCTTGAATTTATTACCATTTATAATTTAATTTGCTGGGTGTACTGGTCATTGAGTAGAGGCTTTGAGCAGTGTGATTGGTGGTTCTCTAAGTGATTTTAGGTGGAAAACATAGCTGCTATTATATATTCTTTTGCCTTTCCTGCGTCGCTGCAGGCCAGATACACGGCACATATTTGTGGACATTGGACTGGGCTTCCATGTAGAGTTTACCTGGTCTGAAGCTTTGGAGTTCATATCAAGAAAGGAAGAAAGATTAGACAGGTATGAACATTTCCTTCTTAGTTATGTTAAACACCTTATTGATGTTGAAACCTTTATACAGAGTACATGGAAATAAAAACAACCTAGAAAAATGTGCTAGAAATAAGCAAAAGGATAGAAGATAATGAGAGTGGTTGAAGTTTACCCGTCACATTTTAAGATCTTGAGATATAACTAAGGTTTTAAATTCCAAGGAGTTTCGGGATTTTGCTCTAATTTTTAAGATGACCCAGAATGAAATATGTATGGGTAGGAATATCTTAAATGCCAATAAACTAAGAGAAGAATAGGAGTAATAGGAAATAAGGGAGATAATAGAAATAAAAAAGCGTTATGACTTATTTGTTTATTTATTGATCCTTATGTTTGGTCATACCTATTGATTGGTAGAAAGATCAGGAGAAATAGGAAAGAAGGGATATAAAATTATAGGATATTATCAATTTATTGATTTATTTTCTCCTAACATCTCATTGGAACTCCTGAACCAAATCAAATTTCTGGAAAAACAATTCCAGGCCAGATTGAAATTTTGCTCATTACCATTGAGTTTTTCGAAGTGGCTATGCGCATAAAGAAAGTTATCTTCATTTAAGATTATATGTTCACTTTGTACAAACCCCCCCCCCCCCCACCAAAAAAAAAAAAAAAAAGATTATATGTTCATGGATAAGAACAATATGCTTCGATGACAGGCTTCTTAAAATTTTTTTTTTTTTAAAAGAATTCATTTTTTTTTGGGGGGGGGTTTTTAGCTATTCTGTTGCATGAATGGACACTTTGCGCAGTGTTCCCGTTCTTGTGTCAAACCAATATTGATACATAGTTTGACACTAACCTAGACTGATAGTTTAGAAGAAACTAAAGACAATATATTAATGCCCTCCTCCCCCCCCCCCCCCAAGTCAATTCCTTTACTGCATATAGAAAATGTAACTCCTCTTTCTCCCCCCTAGCCCTCCTATGCATTACTAAGTGGACACTTCACACTGAGCTCCTGTTCTTGTATCAAATTAATATTGATACTTAGTGTGACACTAACCTAGACTGATATTTTAGAAGAAACTAAAGACAATATATTAATGACCCCCCCTTCAATTCCTTTACTGCATATGGAAAATGTTACTCCTCTCTCTCTCTCCCCCTCCCTCTTGGTATGCATTATTAATTGGTCTGTTGAAATCTGTGATTGAAAAATGTCTTCACGTGCATTATGCAGGCAGATCGAGGAGTATACACTACTAATTGCATCTATCAAAGCCCAAATCAAGATGGTATGCTTAGAATCAGTAATGATTGCATTTTGTTGCTTCTTTCATGTGACAAGATTAGAATCATGAACTAGTTCAGGTGCTTCTGCCCAATATCTATAGTTTGGAGCTCTAAGAAGTGGCAGAAATATACTTGGGAATTCTCTTGTTGGATGAGGAAGCTATCTAGGGTTGCTTTAATTTTCCTTGCTTCCCTGGAAATTAAAATTGGGAAGTATGGGGTTTCATCAGAGGATCATACTTGGAATATCCAAGGGGTGTGACCCACTGTCAATTATTTATGTGGTCAACATCGTGTAGTTGAGATTGGGGCCATCAACTACCTAAGATAACTCAGACTGTATTGAGTTGAACCTCAGCTCAATGTTAGGGTTCTTGGCTTTGGAAATAGAAAGGGGGGGGGGGGGGGGAGTGTGTTATAGGGTAGTGAGGTAAAAGCCTTACCCTCTGGCATATGGCCTTGAATCCAGTCTGGAAACCCGCTGGAGAGTTATTTGTACTTCCTACTCTTCCCTTCCCCCTCCCCCTCCAAAGAAAAAACAAAAGCAGCTACTTCTCTTGCTAGATTGAATTGATTGCCATGGTTATATTGCAGGTCTATGAAGGTATTCGAGAGTTGCTCCAACTTTCAGCAGATAGATCTTAATGGTATATTCAATACTATTTCTAATTTTTTTTAACCCTTTAGAAGGGGGTTGATCCCCACATTCATGTATATATCAGCTGACTTCTCATTATGTTGATGCATACCTCCAGGAAGAGTGACACTCCAATTATACTTTTATTTGTGTGAAAAACTATTGATTTACAGTGGGTGAAATTGTTTTCCTACTTCTAATTGGAAGAGAAAAGTAAATGATCCGCAGCCTTGAGCACTAAAATCCAACACGTGTACACATAGACCAGTGATTGGAATCAGTGTATGGAATTAGAAATGGGTTTTGCCTCCACCGGTTCTGATTGGAATCGGATCAAATTAGACATGGGATCAAACTCCACTGATTCGCATTGGAATCGAATAGTAAAAATATCCCAAAATTTGTATTTTTTGTAATTTTTTTTTGGGGATCTTGCTACAGGAGCTAAGTTGGTTTGGGTGCACACTAAAACTGGATAAGTTGGTTGTCCCAGAATTTGGACAGCCTGTAAGAATGCAGGTAGCAATGGTGGAGCCAAATCGGAACATTGATTTAGCGGCACGCTAAAACTGCCTTGGTCGAAATTGGGCAGGAATGCTGTAGGTTCAGCAGGCGAAGCACTAACCCTAAAATGTCTCTATTCCAGATTTCTAACAAGATGAAAGTTTAAACAATCTGTGCCCAAACCAAATCCAATCCGGCTGCGCATTGAAACATTGAACATGGAAGGTGGTTGGAAGACCAGAGGTGGAATTCTCATTCTCTCTTGACGTATTTGGACTCTCACCGAGGAAAGCAGCAAACCCATTTCCTCTGCTCCTGTAAACCTAAATGTTGTAGGGGTAGAACTGGGCCATGCTGGGCCTGGTTGTTCGAAGCCCCAGCCCAACCTTGGGTCCTCCTAGCTCAGTACAAGCCCATCTTTGCCTGATCTCAGGCTGGGATCTCAGCCCAGGTCAAGACATGCCAGGTTTATCTCAGCCCAGTTCAGCCTTAAAATCATTGTTGGATCAGGCTGGGCCAGACTGACCCTAAAGGGTAACACCTATTACGGATTGATATGTCATCTGGGTGGTTGTTTTTCTGCAAATCCTGTTATAATAATACCTCGAACAAAAGATGTCATGAGTCACGATCCTGTTCAACCAAGAGCTCACAATGGAAATCAAGTAACCATGTAGGTTTTTGTCCCATTACAAAGTAATAACTAACGTAGTTGTTTGAACTCCCAGCTAGAAAAGTGGAAAGTGAGGTATTATTACAGTACAGAAGTGAAAAACATGTAGGAGATGAGGAACAGTGAGAACAAGGAGGAGCATAAGAAAAGCGTTACGAGAGCCATGCGAATGTTAGACTTGGAGAGAGTAGTTCTGGTCTGCAGTCGATGCTTAGAAAAGAACGAGAACTAGCCAAAACTGCAGATACACAAAGAACATGAAGGCGAAGAGTGAGAATAGGCCAAACTGTCTTATACATCATTGACAGAGCCTTCTTAGCTAGGGAGTTAGCTATATTGTTTATTTCCTTTAGAAACATGGTTGAAGGAGCAGCTTAAGAAGTAAGAGGGAAAATGTATAATATCTTTTAATGTTGCAAAAGCTTCAACTAGGCCAGTCCATTAGATGGATGAAGATGCCGAATTAGTTCCTGATTATCAGATTCAACCAAGATATTGTTATAACATTCTACAATCACATAAAAAAGGTTTGATCGAACTGCAAGAGCTTCTCCAACAAGGATGGAATGGAAAGAACCTGGTTCTGAGATAGCTAGCACTTGAATTCGAGCATGATCTCGGAGGATGAAGCCTGTTCCACCATGAGATTGATTACGAGTGCAACATCAGAAGTCATCTTGTAAACTTCCTTGGGAGGGACGGATCCATCTTCCTTTGGTATGCTGGTCATTGCACCTAGAAGACGTAAGTGTATGGAAATGGGACATCGTTTTTTCAAGTGTCTTCGCCGGAGATTCGATGCACAATCTCATTTCGTTGATCCTGTAGAAGGGGAGAGGATGATTTGGTTGATATAGAGGGAGATCTAGTTTATGATGATGATGGTGGTGATGAACAAGAAAAGGGAGAATTGGAAAGATATGGGAACTAATTTTAGAGAGACTATATTGACGATGTTTTTAGTGATTATTAACTTGTGTTTGTTGATGAAAAATCCAAAGTATGAAAGGTCAATTGGTATCCTCTTAAACATCAAAAAGTTGCATGGAAGGCAAATCCAAACAAGTGAATGAAGCCAAACAAGCTTCACAAATTGAAAAATCAAAATTAAGCTTGGATGACATTGATGACATGAAGTAGAGAGGTCTCTTCTGTAAGACCAAGTGGAAAACGCATCAGAGTATAAGTGGCTAGAACATCCACAAGTATTCAACATCAATGTTGAAGAGTTGGGAAATAGTTTAATCTTATAATGTTTTTAAGTTGTAAGTAATTCTCATAGCTTTTAAACCCATACGACTTAGCCTCATAAATGCCCAAACATGACTTTGTACTATACGGAAACTCTCATAGCTTTTAAACCCATACGACTTAGCCTCATAAATGCCCAAACATGACTTTGACCCCGTTTGGTTGCACTATACGGAAACGTTTTTGCTTTTTTGTGTTTTGTGATGATGAAATGGAAATAAAAATGCATTTTGCCAATCTGGTTCGTTCTTCTGTTTTGGCAAAATGAACCGGAAGAAAGAACAAAGTTGAGCGAAAAATAGAACTTGTTCCACAAAAACACAAACCTCTTCAACAGTTCAACCTCGCATAGAGCCATACCCAAATCTCTTTGCTTCGACCCCGAGCAGCAGCAACCATCAAAATTGAGTGCCAGCGTATCCTATCCCAATAGTTCATATACATATGTGGAGAAATGTTGTGTGTGTGAGACACAAGAGTCACACCACACATAGGGAGCGGAAATGATCGTTGTGCCCCCATGAATGGTGAAAATTCCATCCCATTGTGCTAGCACACGGGCTCTCATTGGCTGCCTTACGCAACATGACCGCTGCATCCCACGCAAAGAACACTTCCCCTATATATGGTCTTGGCTGTAAGAATGGTTTTTTTTTTTTGATAACATACGTCTCTCTAGCCTTTTCCATGTTCTACACTGTACTAAGTGGGCTAATGGGTACCACTAATAGGCTTTTAAATGACTAGAAAAAGTTGTTTAACTTTATAGAATATGCCTGGCCTGCCTTTGCTAAATTGCCGTGCACCCTACAATGTTGCGTTGCACTATTGCATGCATGGAGAGGAAGGGCAGGCAGTAGCAGTATTAATTGCAAGTTAAAAGCTACTATGAACAGATCCTCTGTACACAGATTAAAAGATCTCCCTGTCCCTGCATCGATTTTCGATTTTCGTTCTGCAAATGCCTCCTTCACCTATCTTATTGCACACAACCATAAGACCTTTTTTTCATCATATCAAAAGAAATGGATGAAATGGGCATTGCAATTCCTTTATGAAAAGCTCAACTTCATTTAAGCAATTCTTTTCTTAAGTTGTAAATAATAATTCTCATAGTACTTAGACCCATAAGACTTAGCCTCTTAAGTGCCCAACCATGACTTAGACCTTGTTTGGTTGTACTCCGCAAGAACGTTTTTGGTGTTCTTGCATTCAGTGAGAATGAAATGGAAACAGAAATGCATTTGGCCAATCCAATTGGTTCTTCTGTTCTGGCAGAACAAACTGGACGAAAGCATAGTTTTAAACACGAATGACAGAACAACAATTTATAGTGTTCTGTCTTTTCCGGAACAAACTAGAAAGAACGAAGTTGAGTGAAAAATAGATCTCATTCCCAACAAAAATACAAGCCGGCCTCTTCAACGGTTCAACCTGGCATAGAGCGATACCCACAATCCCTCTTTGCTTCGAACTCGAGCACCAGCCGTTGCAACCATCAAAATCGATGCCGCCATTTGCCGCTGCTACCATTTCTTCTTTTAAGTGAAAAATTAAACTTGTTCCCGATAAAGAAAGAGATTTGGATTTGTGGTTTTGGATTTTGGAAGGGAAAACGTAGAGGAGGAGATTCCTCTCGTATTGATTCTCACTCTAAATCTCAGATATTCTTTCTACTAAATGGAGTAGTAACCCTTCAAACTCCAATTCTAGACCGTGAGATGATCCAAAGCCCCACCAATGAACACTAGCAATGGAAAATAAGACCAAGAAAACGGTGAGCACCGCAGCACATTATCTATTTTTTCTATCATTAGCTCCCATTTCAGAGATTTCTCTTGAATTTAATGAAAAATGGTGTAATATTTGTCATTGGCATGGTCTCATCTGATGGTTATGTGGGAAGCAAGTTTAAGTTAAGATAACAAGGGATAGATCCATAAATTTCGCCTGCAAAGAGCTTTATTTTCTTTGCATTGATGTAAAGGAGAGAATCTGAGGAAGCAGCATAGGTGAGTATGCCAATGAGGTGCAACAAAATGATTTAGTTCATTGGAGGGCAATAGGCAACGAGATCATTTCATGTGAAAAGGAACGAGATGGACAACAAAGGATGCAAGCGTATCCTATCCCAACAATTCATATATATAGGGTGCACGTTCTATGTCCGGAAGCGCATCTAAGTGCAAGCTGCGCCCAAGCACATGGGGTTGGACATGGGTGGGGTTTGGGTCATCCAAGTGGCAGGCCGGCCATTTTGCTCACCCCCATGTGTCTGGGTGCATCCTATGCCCCTAGTGCTGGCTGGGCTGGGCTTGTAGCAAGCATGGTTCTAAGTATCAGGCGACACGTACAGGTTTTGCTAGTCACCAATATCGATACTGTGCCGATACCGTATTGATAGCACGGTACGGACAACGGGTAAAATGATAAAAAAAAACTCATTTTTTAAAGAAATTCAAGGGTAATTTTGTCCAATACAATTGATTCAGGCCATTACCGTATCGATATCATATCGATTTTACGTGTTGACAATACCCGTTCTGATACCGTGCACTAAAACCATGATAACAAGGGCATCAGCCTGATGCAATTAACCTCCTCATTCCTCAACCCAAGGTCTGAAAATCTTAACCCTAGCTCAGTCCGTGAGCTATATAAAGCCTGACCCAAACACTAATTTTCCCAGACAAGTTTTGGGCTGACCCGGGTAGATGGGCCAACTGTGTAATGTAGAAAACGGTCAGCAGAAAAAGGAGTAAAAGACTGAATTAAAGTGGCGGACAAAACAGATGGAAGTAAAATGAAGACAAAAGACTGAAAGAAATCTCGAGAGAGAGAGAGAGAGGCCCCACTTCTACCAAGGGTAGATTATTTTCCAGTCTTTCTGTCTCTTTACGTTTTTGGGGAGAGAGAGAGAGTGAGAGAGAGTAAATATTGCATTAATGAAGTGTCTTTTAGAGCATCTACAGTGCAAATATATAGATATATAGTACAGGGTACAGGGTACAGACTACAGAATACAGACTGTGTCTTTTGAAAGAAAGAATAAAATGTAAGGATGGATATATGGTAATGGCACACGTGTGTGGGTCCCATGTTAGAGGACAAGGGCTAACCATTCGATGGATGGATGGACCCAATTCAGTTCTCAACTCTGTGACCTCAATGTACTTTGGGACCCTGCTGTGCTGCCCCAGATTCTAGGTTTTCAATGCCTCATGGGTCATGGCATGGCTCATGCAGTGATATGCAACTTTTCCTATTAGAACTTGCGGTGGAGAAAAACAACCCACACACGTACACGTACACAGAGAAGAGAGAAGAAGCAGGAATAGACGAATAGTCAAGAGTCAAGACTCCTCTCCTCTCCTAGGTCTGTCTTACTTTCTTCTCTATTTGTCTGACCGTGGGCAGGCCTACAGGGCTATATATAAGACTGGGTTGGTCTACTACCGTCTCTCTAGTCTTCTTCAGTCTTCTTCACGCTCTAAACTGTACTAAATGGCCTAGTGGGTACCACTAATAGGCTTTTTAAATGACTGGAAAAAGTTTTTAACTTTATAGAATATGCCTGGCCTGGCCTGGCCTGGCCTGCCTGCCTTTGCTAAACTGCCGTGCACCCTACTATGTTGCTTAGCACGATTGCATGCATGGAGTCCTGGAGAGGAAGGGTCAGGCAATATTAATTGCAAGTAAAAAGCTACTATGTAAACAGATCCTCTGTATCACAGATTAAAAGATCTCCCTGTCCCTGTATCGAATTATGTTCTGTAAATCTTCCTCCACCTATCATATTGCATATATCTTTTACGTCCTCCAGTAACCCAGTACAGTTTACTAAAAGCTAAGTCAGGAACCTTACTTTAAAGCTTTTTATTATTTTCCTGAGTAATATAAAAGGGGAACAGTAGTGCTCTTTAATTAGTCTTTTTCTTGGGAATTTCTTCCATGCAACAATAGAAATGGTCAGAGTTCAAAACACAAACACAACACCCTCATAGTCAGTCATTGTTGTTTCCCATACATATATACAAAAGAGAATGAAGGATGAACTAGTTTTCTGTATTAATTTGTACTGAAAACAAAGAACCTCTTTCAGGAAGATGAGGAGATCTCTCAACAAGTATTATATATGATCAGCAATAGAACATGAGCTTCCTAACGTTATCATTTAGTTTTGGCAAGGGTGTTGCCTTGGGAGGGCCAGATCTGGAGAGTGTAGCAGCAGTGTTTTTAGCAATTGATGGTGAGTCTGACCTCTCAAGATAAAGCCTACCTCTGTATGCAGCTAGGTGGGCATAATAAGCTGGAGGTACCAAAGAAACTGGCTTGGTGCACCTTACGAAAGTATAGCAGAGATTATGTACTAGCTTTTGTAGTTCATCAGAGGTGAACCTACTCTCATCCCATAAGACATGGTAATGGGTTGGCCTGCTTGTACCTTTCACCCCCCAATGGCTACAAAGGTAGAAATCAAACTCCCTTGGGTGCGTAATTACAGTATCCACAACAGTCCCTGGTGGTATGTTCTCGTCCAAGACGTCGCCTCCGGCAAAAGATGGATCACTTTTGAATGGGAATAGCCTTGTGTGGTGCCTCTTCTGAACTACCATGAAAGTAATAGCAGGCTTGTAAGTAGGGAACCTAGAACAGGCCACCCTTATGGCCCGTAATTCCTCTTGAAGAACCTTGTAGAATTGGGTCTCACTCACCCCATCTCTAAAGAAGATAATTCTCTTAGGTAGCTTGTTCACTTCCTGGTAGAAATCTTCCAGTAATTCTGCCACCATCTCACCAAGGTCCTGGATGATTTCTTGTCTATGGGTTTGTGATCTCATCCTCGATATGTACTTGTTTGCGGCAGGCCAATTCATGCTGCCCACAACTGCTGCAATGGAGGGGCTGGAATCATCAAGTGGGTGTGGGTGGGTAACATCAGCACCCATGAAGATTGCAGGATCATCAAGCTCAAACAACCTTGGTACTTCAGAAGGTAATGAATTGTATAAAGCCACTGTACAGCCTCCAACCTTGGCATTGATTTTGAGAGCTAAGTTTGCTAGAAACTGAGAGCCCAGCTTGGCAAGATTGGGGTATAAGCAACATTGAGTCACAACCCCAACACCAGTCTCAGCAATTCGTTTCAAATCTGCATACCCTTTGTGCTTTCTCTCCATTACACATATTAGCAATTGGAGGTTCCTTGATGAAGCTCTGTGGATCTTTTTGAGCTTGGATTCCAACAAAGTAACATTGTTGAGAACTTGGATTGGTTCAAACTGGGGCCTAATAAGAGTATTCTTATTAAGATAGATACCCAATTGCTCACACCTCTGAGATAGTTGGTCCATGAATCTTGGAATATTAGACCTCTGATCAGGAGTGCCACCGAAACTTATTAATGCCCACCTTTCTATTCGAGTACCTTCAAAGACATGACTATCAAGAAGGTTCCATTGCCTGTCATGGCGGGAAGGAACTAGATTAGTTATATGGCCATTGTCCCCAAGCTTCAGCTTGGGTGGTTGAAGTACTCTGCCATTCAATCTGGTCATTTCTCTTGAAACATGGAGCTTGAATTCTCTTCCATGCTCACTGCTGTCAAAATAAAAAAGAAAGCTTGTTACTTATAAGCAACTCAGCTGATCCTAATTATATAAAGAATATAATATTTAAACAAAAAGATATCAGAAAATAACACAAATGAAAAATATTTCCTGATTTGGTAGGTAAACCCATTTGAGAAATTTATGTAGTTACCTTGTTGGTCCAAATGTCCCTCCCATGACCCGGTCAATAATGGCTTTTCGTTCCCTTGGTCTCTGGCATCCCATCTTAAGGATTTTTGCTGTCTGATCATCAGAAAGCTTCCCAAGATATTTCTGACCTTCACACACCACACATAGCTCCATAGGGAGATAACATGGTTTGCTCTTGCTAATCTGCAAGCATGGCAAGTTCCTGAACTGTATATCAAAGTTGTAGTAATCCTTGAAGTAATCAACCAATCTCAGATCTTTCCCATCTCTGTCCTTAAACCAGAGATTCTCAGTTGCTTCGTTGGTTAAGCTATGCACTCTGTACCTCTGATCAGTTTCTCTATGGCATACAAATACTCTAATGTTCTTCAAGGCCTTCTCCACTTCTTTTTTCTCTTCCCCAACTAAACCCCTAGTTTTCCTCTGAGAAAGATCTTTTAGGGACTCAAGCCGCTTCTGCAAATACTGAATTATGCCAATACTCTCGTGAAAAGCTGTCACAGAGAAATCCACATTGAGGGCCAGACCCTGTTGAGTTGGTCTTAGGCTCTGGAAGAACCCTCTTAACCCAACTGCTCCCCCTCCAATATCTTTAGTTCCACCCATTGAACCTGAATACAGTGACCTACCAACTGGTATGCATTTCTCAATTGGGCCCTGCCGGAGGACAATATCCAATGCATGGAGATATTCCTGAGGAAGAGGAGCCCAATCCTCACCCTCCTTGCTCAGGTAGCAGCTCAATTCCTTCCCATCCAGCTTTGAAACAAGCCTGATGTTTACTCGGAAAAGTTTAAGTTCATGGTGTTTCTCTGTTGTATTACTGATTTCATTTGATGGCCAAATGGATTTCGCCATGGGGATTGGGAGGCTAATGTAGAATTCAAGCTTGTCGTTTTGGAATTTCACAGGGCTATAGATGTTCTTCCTGCCATCAAAGGCTGTTTGAACATTGGAGAATGCGGCTGAGTGGTCCTGTACAAGTTTCTGCTTGATCATTCTTGCGATTTCCTTGGAAGGATGTGGAGAGATCTCGACATCATAATGGAAAATCTTTTGAGAGGAATCAAATTGGACAAGAAAATGGTTAGCAAGGAGAGGTATCAAAGAACCTTCTAGCCCACCAGAATCTGGTCTTTTCGGTGCTACGAGCGCCTCCTGAGTAGCAGCAGTTTCTCCCCTTTTATCTTCTCCTCTGGTTGGCGAGCTTTGTTTCTGTTGAAGCCCTTCTTGCTCTGCTAAACCAGACCCCCCCCAAAAAAATAAGGAAAAGTTACACACAGAATCGATCCTATATTGGATGTAGAACACAAGGAACTAAACGGGAAGTACGTGTGCTTAATCTGAAGTTGGAGCAACCAGAAATCTTATTGTTGGTAGTTAGATTCTCCTAAGTTTAACATTCATCAGAATGGTTAAACGGTTTTGCAAGGAAAAAAAATGATTGGTTATTCCTGGAGGAAGAAAAATCCTCACTCCCAGCCCCCCCTAGCAAAAGATACCTAAAAAAAAAAGAGACCTCCATCTCTGTTGCAGTAAGTTCTTGGGCCAATATTAGAAGATTCCGGCATGTGTTTTTTTCCTCGAAAGAGAGTTTCTTGTCCTGTATCCGTTAATGTATAAACTCATACCAGTATTTTAAGATGAACAGTCACAGGCGATTAAAATTACTGAAGAACAGAGGAAGTAAAAAGTGGTGGGGGGGGGGGGGGGGATAGAATAGAAGACGAATACTTACCTTGTGAAGCTGAGACCTGGGTATCGGAGGAGCTGGTGCAGATAGGTTCTTTCTGCTTCCATGCATTTTTTGGCATATGGGTTCTTGATCTAAACTTCTGGGTTTGGGTTGGCGGTGAAATTGCAGGTAGTTGCAGAGGTATGAGAGGAGGTAAAGGAAGAAGAGCTGGAGAGTTTTGGTAACGGTCATGGTACCCAAACACGTTGTGAAAGGAATGAGGAAGCAGGGGAAGTTGATGCCGACGCTGGTGAGGTTGAGTCCTCCCTCTGCAACTCCAAGGCTCAGAAGTGCAGGTCTTGCTAGATTTGGAGTCTTCCGTTTCTTCCATAATTTGATTGAACCAGAAACAAAGCCACGACCATGAAAATGAGAGAACGAATGAACTATAAGCCCTTCAATCCCTTGAGTTTCTTCTGTTCAACACTCTAGTAATCTCTGAAGTTCAAAGGCAGAGGGTGTGAGACTGTGAGTGAAGGAGGGAGGGTGACGATGCAGTGATGATGTTGGCGAATAAATTCCAACCAAAAGTGTTTGTTGGTTTACCAATTTGCTTTAGAAAATAGAGTTAAAGAAAGAAAGGACCTAAACCCCATAGAAGGAGTAGTAGTGATTGTCTACTGAATACCAGAAAGATAAAAAGGGTGAAAAGAAAAGAATTGGTGGAAGGACAAAGAGTTAGGACTTCCTAGTGTTGCAGACTTTATTAATAAAAGGGAAGAGAAGAGGATATCGAAGGTATTCTTTACAGGCGTAGGACTAGGAGTATGGGAACTATGGGACCATTACGGTTACCAGGCTCTGCTCTTGACCTTATGGTTGGGCACACTAGGGTCTGAAACTCAAAATAGAGTAGTCAGCCAAAGCACTTCACCCCTCTCGTGATTGCCAGTAGTCCAGCACCATCAGTGTTAATTAATTACTGCATTTAAGAGGATCTGAATACAAATATCCCTAAACGGATATGGATGTGATTTGAATCCGGATTATTTTCAATTATTCATATGCATATCTGATTTGTATAAGTCTAGGGGTATCAATTCCAAGTCCGGCAAGACATAACTGGTTGAGCTTGCCCGACTAAATCCTGGCCTGGTCCAACACGTTTAGTAATTTGGCGGTCCCAATGTGGGGTCCTAGTCCGTTGGGGATCTGATCGGACTAACTGAATGCTACCTTATCTTAACCCGACCTATTTGTTGATTTTAAAATCGTGTAAACTAAATATTTATAAATTTTAGTATTGTGTTTGGAATTTAGATGATTGATTAGGTTTTAACTTAATTTGGGTTTTGAGAATTTTCAGCTTTTGGTCAATGGATTAGATTATTAATACACACATATATGTTATAATATGGTTTCACTCTCATATCAAAACTGATGTAGTAACTTGATCTCATGTAGCATGAGTATGCCCAGAAGACATTGGATTTTAATTGATATCTTGATTAACTTATTTACCCATATTTTGAGGATCACATGATTAGAATTTTTTTTTCACTATTGATCAAAAACTAATAAACCTAAGAAACGAGGAAGAAAAATATAAGTTATTTATTCTATTATTCTTAATCTGGTAAGACCCGATAAAGGCCTATTTAGAGTTAAACATGCCCACAGTCCAGTTAAGGCCCGATTATAACCCAAAACCCGATCTAACCCAACCAAGCCGAGCCTAAATACTTAAACCGACGATCACGATGCAGGCTTTAAGCACTTTGAGGCCCAACCAATTGACACCCATATGTGTAACCTAGTTACCCAGACCTACCATTCCCCCCCCCCCCATCCCCACCCCTCGGATATGATTCACTTTCAATCTACATCCCTCAATTGTTTTAATTCTTTTCCTCATTCTGTACAACATATTGAGTTTTTAAGAACCATCAAGATCATTAATTACTTAATTTTTTTTATTATTTAACTAGATATATATTTGAATTGATAGATTATTGATATTTTTTTTTTTTTTTTTTGGTAGGGACTATCTATTGACACACACATGCGCACTAGGATGACAAATTAGGTATGTTATGGTCTCCTTTTGCTTTCTCTCCTTTGTCCCATGTGATGAAAGGCTATGTGAATGTAGAGCTCTTTCTCCTCATCTTTTCTAGTGCTAATTTTCTATTCCTGAAGAAGTTTGTTAGTGAGGATAGAGATGATAATGGTGATTGGATGGTAAATGGTTTTAGAAAACCACTTTGCCGGCTCTAAAGCCTACAACATCTCAGTATTAAGGTTATTTTTTCTTCCTAAAACCTTATTAATTAAGTTAATATGCAGGGCTAGCAGACAAGCAGTACACAGTGTTCCACGCTGTCCATCTTATGGGAATCCTCCCTCCCACTTCCACAGGCGGAATCAACATTTAAGACAACTTTTTATCTTGTCCACATCAGCCTCATAAATCCCATTATTTATTAGTGCTTATTTTGTCCTCTCATTTATTAAATAATACAGTATCTAAAAGGTGTAGGAGCTAAGGACAAACATATATTTTCTCTTCCTTCAATTACCACATGTCTTAATTATCATACTAACCAAACAAGCAAATTCTAATCACAACACAACAAGAAGGCAAGGTAGGATCGTGATCCTCTGCTGCCGCTGTCAGTGCGGCCAACGTGCAACCTCACATAGGGAGGGGGTAAAATGATCATCCTACCCCATCCGAAAAGGTGCTCGGGCAGTGGGTATGGTGGTCATTTTGCCCCTACCTGTCTCTCTATTAAATTGATCCGTTAGAACGATGTAGGTATAATCATGCATGAGGCATGCTCCATGCTGCATGTCCACATGCAATTGCAAAGGTAAAAAGCATAAAGATATACAAGTCCTAATCGATGGAATTTATATAGGGATTTTCTTATTCATACGTCTCAAGGTGTCAAATAATTTGTAATTTTATTTTTTATTTGTTTAAAATAATATATTTTATCTTTTAATAAAGATAATTATAGGTCGAGTTTCCTCCACCCACGGTAAATGGGATCTCACCAGAGGTGGGAGAGAACAAGAATGGGTGGAAAAGAAGAAAGAAACTGGGCGATTCGAGGGGTGGGAGAGAACAAGAATGGGTAAGACCAGATCTTCACGGGTCATCATTTAAAAACACGACGGATCGACGCCACTAACGCCTCTGCCCCATCGCCCACGCCGCGCGTGTGCGGCAGTGTGGACGGACTACGCCGTCTCGCATATACACTGTAGAATGTCTACCTTTTTCGATTTAATTCAAGAGATAAAGAAGGTAATATAATAAATACCATTTATAAATTTTGTAGTTTTCCGATGTGGATTAAAGCATTTTTCCCAAAATAACAAATTATTTATTTAATCTCTCATTTATTACAATCTATCTAACAATCCCCACTAGATTGTAATAAACATCTTAATATCTCTAACTACATAGTTATGTATACGAAAAGGTTGGCTTGGCATTAAACCTTTAATTAGAGTAAGTATTTAGTCGTAACGTAGAATGTGGTTGACTTAGCATTAAATCAATTCTTACAAGTATTAAAACCAGAAATACCACACACACAACTATGATTGATTCTATGTCAAAACTTATAACATAATAGCACTCTTACGGCCTTGTGCTCTATCCCGAATTCATGAATACTTGCAAGAATAAACCCTAAATTCTTGTTTAGAAACGGCACCATATCAGGTATTCATATAGGTAGGTTTTTCTTTAGTATCTCTGTTATTGTAGATACTCTTACTTTACAAAAACCTTATTAAAACTTCATAGAAGTTACCCTCAACTCATAACGCTTAACAATGATACTTTTTGGGCTATTAATTTCAATGTTTTTACAATCACTTAACAAAGAGCTAGTTATTACCCATTAAACCTTATTCATAAGGTTGGGTTCCCCTACTGGTGACTATAAGGGTTTCAGCCCCATTCCTTTGGATGTACCTTCTACAAGCTCCCTAGGTAGGCTTTTATAAAAGGATCCGCTAAATTATTGTTAGACTTTACATACGTAATGGTAACTATACCATCTCGGATCAATTGTCTAACATATTCATGTCTTAAGCTTATATGTCTAGACTTTCCATTATAGATCTTACTATAAGCATTAGACATAGTGGCTTCATTATCACAAGACAGAAAATAGTGGCATCGGTTGTGGCCACAACTCTATATCCAAGAACATATTTCTAAGCCATTCTCGCTTCTTTTCCCTTGCTCCCAAAGCTATAAATTCAGACTCCATGGTTGAATGTGAGATACAAGTTTGCTTCTTTGAAGCCCAAGATATGGCTCCACTAGCTAGTGTGAAAATCCATCCGAGATGTGGACTTATTATCACCTCTCGTGATCCAACTAGCATCCGAGTATCCCTCTAAACAACTGGAAAATTTCTATAAAATAAACCAAAGTTCATAGTCTTCTTAAGATATCCAAAAACTCGACCAATGGCTTTCCGGTGATCCACACTAGGATTACTAGTGTATCTCGAAAGTTTACAAACAAAGAAAAGCTATATCGGGTCTTGTACAATGCATTGCGTACATTAGGCTTCCAATTGCACTAGCATACTCAAGTTGTGCGGACGGCTACGCCGTCCTCGCATATACACTGTAGAATGTCTCCCTTTTTCGATTTAATTCAAGAGATAAAGAAGGTAATATAATAAATACCATTTATAACTTTTGTAGTTTTCCGATGTGGGACTAAAGCATTTTTCCCAAAATAACAAATTATTTATTTAATCTCTCATTTATTACAATCTATCTAACATGAGTATCAAGAGAGTATTTTGGAACATACAAAAAATCGAAAACCCAAGTACGGGATTGTGAACCATAGGATGGTGGGTGAACAGTCCTTTATTGATGGAGGAAAATTTTATTTTATATATAATATAATTTTAGATGTTTGCTGGAAAAATATGCAAGATAATAACATTTTTTGATAATCCATTGTCACCAAATAGTTATGGGTTTGAGTAAGTAAATAGCCTTTCTGTAAAACAGGATCAGATTGCATGCGTACATTATGACCCTCTCCAGTCCCCCGTAATGGAGGGAGCCTCACACACTCGATATGCCTTTTAGGAAAAGAAAAAGCCTAAAAAGTAATATTGAATTTATGAATTTTTTTTTAAAGTTTTCGATCCAAACGACATTTTGATTGATTCGCTCAGCTTCGATCTTCTAATGTTTATAAAGGCCAAAAATATAATCGATTTCAATCGGTTCAATCAGTCTCGTCTCATTTTTTATACCCCACTTCAACTCTTCAATAGGAATATTCAATTCCCATGCGTCTGTTAAATGATTGAACTATTGACCATTCAAGATATATCCTATCAGTCCAGTCTCATTTTTTTTCCTCTAATGATAACTTTCTTTATTTTTTTTTGAAAATTTGTGTTAAATGATCGAACGCCACTAGGTCACGTTAGACACTTCGTCCATATGCCCAGACACAGGGGTGTACAAAATGACCGTCACATTTTTGATCATTTTCGAGGTTCAAGGGAGTGTGACGGTCATTTCATACACCCCTATGGTAGGGCATAGGAGCGGCATGCATTGCACGATCAAGTGACGTTCTTTTTCTCATAAAATAATATTAATTTTAAAAAACCATTATCGGATCTAGATGTCCACTAAATCATACACAATCATTGTCTCTCCTCGATATTCTCCAGAAAAGCAGTAGATTCTGTGTTGACTGTTAAGTGTCTCTCTCGTTCATGGTCAAACATCATAAACTCAGGATACTAATAGCAACCATTGGTGCACAAGAGTCCATTATGCGTAACCACAATGACAAAGACCTCTCAAGTCAAGGAACCAATCGAACTCTACTAATGAGAATCTTGATTCTTATCAACCTACCGTAACATATGCAAGGCTCTTAAGTAATCTTATATAATACACACATCATATGTGCACGCACACTTGTGTCTTAGAATCACCATTATGAAAAACACATAGTCTGACGATTGTGTGAACTAGTTTGATCCCTAGTCGAAAACCATTTTAAGTGAAAACCTAAGGATAATTAACAACATCCCATTATATTATCATATACACAATAAAATGAATTAAAAATTAAACAAAATAAACACTTCTTTCTGTTCATCATCCCTCAATCTAGCAGTAAAAAAAAATTGTTACATAGAACAATGCTAGGAGGAAAGAACCTGCAATAAATGGAGGAGAGATGGTAATTTGGGAGTAGTAGTTCTCTTTTCAAGTTTGAAAACCGGAACAAAGGTCCCACAAGGTATGATTAATTAAGAAGGATGGATAGAGATAACAATAAAAATTGAAATGCGAAAGGGACAAGCTATGTATGGATGATGTGAGCAGCACCGGCAGCCCAATTAACCCAAAGCCTATAAATCCTCCCCAAACAACGCAATATTGCACAAACTCACTCACTCATCCTATGCAATATTGCCTAACTTTGAACAAGAATCGAATCGAATCGAAGAAGAAGGCTTTTTCGTTTCCTTCCCTCTCTCTCTCTCTCTCTCCTCTATTCAAAATAGAATCTCATTTAAAAAGATCTGATTTGTTGATTTTCCAACAACTTTCAACTCTAGCTAGCTTTTGCCCCTTCTTTTGCCTACATCCTCATCATTCTGATCATGCTCTTTGGTGCTAAAGCCAAGTGCCCATCCCTCTCCACCGCCCCCTTCACCCCACGCCATTGGGATTTATTGGTCATGTTTTGGTTAGTAGTTGTCTTAATTTGTTTCAAATATTGCTTGTGGTTATCTTCTTCTTTTTCAGTTAATTCTAGAAGGAAAAGATATAAAAATGGGGGAGCTGTTATCTGTGCTGCAGCGTAGCCTGTGTTCAGGCATATGGGGGTGGGCACAATGATCACCTTGTCTCCCTGCACTAGGGGTATAAATAAATAGCCGAAATTGGTTTCCGTATCCGTGTCTGTATCCGTTTAGCACTATCCGAATCCGTTCGAAAACTAAACAGATGCGGATACGGATATGCTATAGCTATCCTAAAAGCTATATTTACATGT
Source organism: Telopea speciosissima (assembly GCF_018873765.1). Classification (NCBI taxonomy): domain Eukaryota; kingdom Viridiplantae; phylum Streptophyta; class Magnoliopsida; order Proteales; family Proteaceae; genus Telopea; species Telopea speciosissima. The sequence continues at coordinate 12,867,030 of NC_057918.1, read as the reverse complement.
AAACGGATAAAATATCCGATCCGTTTCCACGTCCGTATCCGTTTAGCATTATTTGAATCCGTCCGATAGCTAATTGGATGTGGATGCGGATATAACACTATCCGAGCCGAATCCGATCCTTTTATAGCCCTACCCTGCACAGGCTGCCCATGTGCCTGGGTGTAGGCTGCGCTGTGGCACAGAGTACATTCTACCAAATGGTATATGCAATGATGGGACATTCATCTCATCCTATTAATTCCTAAGGTTTTATCTTATCTAGTTAGATAGCTAGGTTGGGACCATATCGTACTTAGTTTATTTTCTAATTATATGATATTTATGTTGATAAGTTGAGGTGTTCAAAAGAAGGGAGCAAGCCACTGCATGGGACCTACCAACTTGAACTTTTCTTATTCTTTTACGTTAATCATATCAATCATTTCTTCAACATGAATTTGAATTCATGTTCTTAAATATCTTGCTGTGAAAATTGAGACTTCTTGATCTGAATTAATCTCTATTAGACAATTTGTTTTAAACCCTTGAATTCTTGAAGGAGCCAATCTAAACTCGGATAGATATGTACCTCTTGGTGGCAATTAATCCAATATAAGGTTAGATAGGATTCTTGGATTGTCCACATGTAAAATTTGGTGGCACAACTCGATCATTTGTATGACCAAATGGCCACATCACACCTCAAGACGTCTCGAAATAGGGAACCCATATATATGTTGAGGGAAGAGGTTGGGCTTATCGTTAGTATATTGCAAGCTAGCGCTCACTGTGTCTATCTCTCTCATCTCTCACCCCCCCCGCGCTACAAAATAGCTGCTCTACCTTTTCTGTATGATCCATGGTCCCGTACCCCTATTGGTGTCTCCCACTAGTTTATTGAAATCAGGCAGTGTGCCAATCCCTCTTCCATATGAACAATTAACTTTTTATTTGAAGGGAAAGAGTATTCGGTGGGGGGGGGGGGGGAGCGTGGCCCCCTACACAAAAAGATTATGGAAGTACATGCGAAAGCATATCAATAAGGCGGCATTTCCACCTTTCATTAGGGTGAAGCGATCATTTCACCCCCTATGTGTCTGGGTGCACGGGCCATAGGCCCCCACAAAAACCATTTCCCCTTGTTTGATGGTATACCTTAATTGGCTTTGTCACAAGCGCCAAAGAGTCAATAGCACTACTTTGGAGAATTAGAAGATTCTCATAATTTTGCTCTAGTTGTTGCCAATGAAGAGATTTCCCAAAGCTTATCGACTCCACCAAAGCACACAAATCCAAGCCACTAAAGTTGGCACTGAAGGTTATCTGATGATGCATCTCTACTTATCATTTAATTATGATAAAGCTTCCTTTTATTCCTCAAGATGTTCATACTCCTATATATAAAAGGCAAATGATTCATTTAGGCTTGAAAGATTATAAGACAATTCAACTTTCGTTGGCTTTGAGTTGACTTTGGCTCAGCCCGACTATGTGCTTTAGTTGACCTTTGATTGGAATATCTCCTTAATTTTAGGAAATTTATTTCAAAAAAAAACCTGTGCTGCTGCCCTCTAAGGTTTTAATTTTCAAATTGGCCTCTCTAGGGTTTTTGTTTTTAAAAGTACACCCAATATGGGCAGATATGTCATTTCAAAAAATTTATTAACATAATATAGAATACCGTCCAGATGGACAGACTGTTTCTATTTCTCTCCTCCCTTCCTATGAAATGGTATATTTGTATAGGCTGTCTATCTCTCTCTTATTATGGGAGGAGAGAGAGAGAGAAGGTGCTAACGTATGCTACTACGTAGCCAAATAAAGATCTCAATCCCAATGTTTTTATTTCTCTCCTCCACTTGAGTTTTGCACGTCGTCAACAATCAGTGGTCTGAAAATTTTCAATGCCTTTTTTGTATTTTATATTAAAATAAACAATGGAATATACTATTTTCATAAAAGTTTTCCTTTTCCATCTTTTTACAAGAAAAACAAACTTTTCAGGGTGTTGTTAGGTATCATACATCTTACTGTTTAGAGTGCAGCTCTGGTTGTCGTACAAGAACCATTCTTGTACGGTATAAGCCGTTCAAATGGAATCCAAGAGAGGTGGGTCCCATTCTTGGAGTCCATCAATACGGCTCAAGCCTGAATGAGAACTTGACTCTGCACCTTCTCGCACTCGATCTCGTCCTTAACATGTGTGTTCTCCCTTATACTAGCAATTCAACGCTCCCTCTGTTGCTCTCATTAATGGCATGGCTTGGCTTAGCATAGAGATTCCATACCACACCGGCAGCATGGGGATCACCTTCTCACACTCTCTCATCCTCATCGTTATCTTTGGTTTCTTAGGATTAACTTTAGGGTTAAGTTGAGGTTAGGGCATTTAAATAAAGGGTGTAAACCTTTATGGGAACAAAGAGAAGTTTGAATTGAGACGAAATGTCTTGATAGCATTGATCGATCAACTTCTTTTAACGTAACTCATGAGATTAGATAAACTCCAACCTCATCCAAGATTATATTCCCATACAGTCCTAGATTAGCTAGCTAGAGCCAACAATGGCAATCCAAAAGAAAGCAAGGAGGGATAAAAGCTCCCCCCTGCTTTATATATTGACCACCACTGCCATGCCTAAGAATCAAAAGACACATGTACGGTATTATTCATGTTCTTATTCAGGGATGTGTGCCAACCAGCTCAGCAATTCAGATCCTCTACGGTGCGCTGCCCGTAGTGGCCTGAGCGGAGCATAAACAGGGAATATTGCAATGATTGCCTTTCCCCTGCCCAAACACCTTACCCAAGCAAGGATAAGACGATTATTACGTTGCACCTTATTTGTGCGTCGCTCAAACCGCTACAGACAGTGCACCGTAGATGAAAAAGAAAACCACAAGCAATGAAGCAAGGACAAACCACCCAAATCATCATGACCACCAATAAATCCCAATGGCGTGGGGAGAAGGGAGGGGGGGGGGGAGAGGTGGCCACTTGGCTTTTAGCAGTACCTAGGGCATAAGTATGCATGAGCATCATGAAGATGTAGGCAAAAGATGGGGCAAAAGCGATGGTTGAAAGTCGTAGGATATCAACAAATCAAATCAGCTATTTTTAATTTTCTTTAATTTGACGAGAGATTCTATTATTTTGGAATAGAAGAGCTGACGAGTGACGACCACATAATAAAAAAAAAAGAAAAGAAAATAAAAGAGCTCTCCTTCTCTTCTCTTCTCTTCTCGTCAAAGTTAGACAATTCCATTCCATTCCATTAGGCGATGAACAGTATAGGAGTGAGTTGTGTGCATTAACGCGTTGTTTGATGAGGATTAATTTCTAGGGTTTGGTTATACCGTGTGGGACGTTAATTTGCTCCTTGTTTCAAACTTGAAAAACAGAAAAACTCCCAGATTTGGGTTCCTACATGGTTTTCGGGTTCGTCTCCCCATAGTTTGCATTCCCTTTGCCACCCATTAATTACTGCTAGGGATGTATAGATAGAAGTTACTTCAGAGAGCTATATATATTGTTTCTATGTCTCTTCTAGACTCTCCTATACCATGCCTATACCATGTTTCGTTGTCTAGAATCTACATATATATAAAGTTTCGAAGAAAGTTTTTCGTCTCCATAAGCATGGTGAAGGTTTACCGTACCATACCTTAGTAGGGGTTTTAAATCCCTTAAAATACCATTTGTTGGGGTTCCATGCGAGAGCAATAATCTCACATCAGAAGTAAGTACCCTGATGTGGAGTCTTATAGTACGTACTTGGACATCTCTCCTTAACTGTTAGCTTTTGAAGATGAGTTTTTTTCAAGTTTCCTAACAAGTTGTGTTAGAGCTAGGGCATGGCAATTCCGGTGTGCTTCTGAGGATGGAAAAAATCTCTTAGGAAAAATCTTGGTTCCCACGTATGCCTTTGCATGGAAGGGGAGATTGTTGGGGTTCCACGCGAGAACAATAATCTTACATCAAAAGTGAAAAGCCTGATGTGGAGACTTATAGGTACTTGGGCACCCTCTCCTAACGGCTAGCATTTTAAGATGAGTTTTACCCAAGCTTTTTAACACCATTCCGATATTCTTCCGTGAGCATTTGAAGCCTCGCACCGAATGGATTGACGTAAGGAAAATTCGGTCTTAAAATTTTTACAGTCGAAATGAAGGATGCGTGAGTTTTCTAAAGAAATTAATAATAAGTCACCCAATATTCCAATGTTTTCCATGATTCAAAAAAGTTTAAAAATTAAGGAGTGAGAAGGGTATTTGAAGTTCCATTTCAATCTCACTTTGATAAAGATAAAGGGCAAGCAAAAGATAACTTCTCATTTCATCATTTTGGTGGCAAATGCGCCCAAAATATAATATAATATTTTTTAAATTTTGAACAACTGTTTTTCACTCGCTGTAGACTAAAAGTTTGAAAGTTTGTTTCATCACTCACCGCATGGTTTGGGCATAGAGCATGCCTCATGCATGATTAGACCTTCATGGTTCTAGAGGTTTAACTCAGTAGAAACTAGAGAGGTTCCTTCCCTTCTTGTTGTGTTATGATTAGAATTTAAGAAAAGTTCATACTCCAAAGTTTATTAAACTTTGGAGTAATATGATAATTAGAACACGTGGCAATTGAAGGAAGAGAAAATATATGTTTGTCCTTAGCTCCTAGGTATGGATTCAGATCCTCTACTACTGAGCTGTCCAGTAGGATCGTGCTACCAAGACATAGCGAGGTGTACGATGAGCCCCTTACCTCTATTGCTCTACCCGAGCATCTTGTCGGAGTGGGAGTAAGACGGTCATTGCGCATCTCACCTTGTCTTAGTAGCACAGTCTTACCGAGCAGCTCAGCAATAGAGGATCCAAATTGCCTAGATATACCACCATACTTTATTATTTAATAAATGAAGAGGACAAAATAGCAATAAAAGACTGATGTGGACAAGATAAAAGTTGCCTTAAATGTGGATTCCGCCTGTGGGAGAGTGGGAGTGGGAGGGAGGATTCCCATAAGATGGACAGGGTGGAACATTTGTGTGGTGCTTTTGTATTAGCCCCTTCATATTAATTAATAAGTTTAAGGAAGAAAAAAAAGCCTTAATACTGAGATGTTGTAGGCTTTAGAGCCGGCAAAATTGTATTCTAAAAACTATTTACCATCTAATCACCATTATCATCTAAACATCTTCATAATAGAGAATTATTAGAAACGATTTGGAGAAAGAGTTATATAGACTTTCATCACATGGGACAAAGGAGATAAAGCTAAAGGAGACCATATGACATACCTAATTTGTCTTCCTAATGCTAATGCGCGTGTGTGTAACTAATGGATAGTCAAAAACCTGAATTTGGATAATTTAAAATATAATCTATTATATTCTAATAATAATAGAAAATTAGGTAACTAATCATCTTGAGAGTTTTTGAAAATTCCACCGTTTTCAAAGAATGAGGAAAAAAGAAGACTTAAGACACTGGAGAGAAAAGGTCTAAGTTACACAAGTCAAGTATGTAAATGGATAGTAGAAAATCCAGATTCGATTTATATCTATATCTGTTTAGGGGTATTTGTATTTGGATTGGGGATATCCAGATTCGATCGCATCTGATCCGTATTTGATCCGTTTACATCCCTATGTGTACACGTGAGAAACCCTTATGCCTCACTGTTATGGAAAAACTAAAAAAAGAATAGAAATGAATGCAATGTTTAAAAAAAAATCAGAATCAGACACCATAGTAGTCTTTACCTAGTTCTAACTTCTAATTCAAATAGATCCGGCAAAAATAGATTGAACCATATAAATTGGAATGGCAAAAAAGAATCAAAGATTTCCTTTCGTCATATATTTTTTTCCCTAAGTTTTTATATTCAAAACTTGTAGATTTTAATATAAAAGGTTAAATATTATTGAATTTTTTATTTTAACCAAAGATCCAAGTGCCTTCATACCTAAGAGTGTCAATTTTGACTGGAATCTGGAACCAGACTGGAACAGTTCCGCTAGGAACCGGAACTGACCCACCCAATAGCTTATTGGTTCGGTGCTGAATCTATTAATTAATTTATTGACCTCCCAAAAGTTATAGAACCGATAGACCAACTAGGAATTGGTGGAATCAAAATCCTAACCTTACATTATATAATTCTTAAGATTATAATAACGAATTGAAGGTCAAGCCCTTTATTTCTTTAGTCTTTCAATTTTGATTGGTACCTCCTGTCCCATATACTATTTTACTAAATATTTGACTGATCATTTAGTGGTCCATTTGAAAATGCTAACTTAATTACATATCTTAAAATAATCTTAGTTTATAAGGATATGTGGAGGTAATCCTACTTATTTATTTATTTATTTTTACTGAAAAAGAGATAATATATTACTTAGGAAGGAGAAAAATATACAAAAAAGTCCTCATTGGTATTGTCATTCTGCTCAATGAGGGCTTTCTTATCCAAACTAGTTAACATAGTCATAAGTTTAGTGTCATCTAGGTAGTTAAAAGAAACATTAGAAAAGTTATCTGTAAGTTCTGCAAATTCAAAAAATTTGGGAAGAGAGTGCCATGAAATTTTAAAAGATTCACGATATAGAAGCTTGATCAACTCTTTGTTTGAAGCTTGTTTCCAGCCTTAAAGAATCACAGAGAGATCAGCTTCCAAAATGTCCATTGATTTGACTACACCTGCAGATACATTAATAGTCTGTCCAGCTATGACAATGCAAAAAGTCCAACCTGTTAATCTTAGTTGAAGTTCAAAAAGACCTACGCATATTAAAACAGGACAAGAATGTTCAAAGTTAGAGATAAATAAATTGAAAAGACTGCTAACAGGATCCATAGAATCACTATCACAGGAATAGTACTAGTTAGAGGGAAGAAAAATATTTAAGTCCTGAATCCACTTTGTTATAGATCTCATAAGAACATGGGGATCAACTCAGCTTGATTCATGGATAACTTTATTCCTTACATCCCAAATAAATTAACACGTAACAAGAAAAACTAAACAAAACCAAATTGAAGATTGTTTATCCAAAGAGTTGGAGAGGTAAAGGGAACAAAATAGTTGTGCCAATGAGGGGCTGGAGAGAAGTTCAATTCCCAATCCAAGGGGGCCAGAAGCCTAATTACGTTTTGATAGAGCGACACTGATGGGAAGTCCTACATTTAAGACACGCCAAAAGAATATTTTAAATTTTGAATGGACAATAAGTTTTCAGAAAAATCTCCTCCATTTAGAGAGGCTTGGATTTGATTGAGACTTTGAAAAAGAACTTAGCAGCAAGTTGAGTGGAAAACGATCCAGAATCAGAGAGTGCATTTCCTACTTATTAATTAAATATAAAACAACAGATAATATAGATTAATTTCATTATTTGAGAAGAAAAAAATTGTGGACTGCATATCTCATGTGATTGAAGGATTTTTTTATATTATTTTGGACTGTTTGGAATCGATTAGGAACTGGAATCGGTCCATCCATTAGTTAATGGTCTAGAATCTCAGGTTTGGAATCAATTAACTTATTGGTCTGGATTTGATCCTGATTTCTTAGAATGAGAACCGTTACGGAATTGGACCGATAGCCCAAAACTGTACCAATTGACACCCTTAATCATACCCAAATCAAAATCATGAATGGGTTTTCATGAATCAAAGTGAGTCCACTGATTCCGAATAAACCGGGTGAGCTCCCTCTTTATGAAACATGAGTAGTGAAAAGGGTGAAAAGGTTTACGATAAAGATTTTCTTTAACCCCCTATCTCTCTTCATCATTGGTGACTTTGCACCTTTGATTGAGGAATTTAAAAGGTCAAAACGATTTCCTTTCTCAGTCGAAATAGAAGGTCAGATCCTATGATTGAATAGATATGAGAAACTGGGCCCAAAGGTTTAACATGAAATTGGAATCCTCACTTGCCTCCCCTAAGCTTAACCCCACCGCTTGTATTTGGGAGGGGTGAAGTACTGCTTTGGGTCACTACTCTTTTGAGTTCTGGCCCAAGTGCCCAAGTGCGCAAGTGCCCAACAGCCCACGTGCCCATCCATCCATCCATCCATAAGGTCAAGAAGAGAGCCCGGTTATGTAGCCGTAATAGTTCCATAGTTCCATACTCCTAGGCCTGTAAAGAATCCCTTCGAGGGACCTTGGTCTGCTTTATTTTCTGGGCAGTTCCATTTTCCCAAGTTCCTCTAATAGAAAGGGGGAGGGGGAGGGGGAGGGGGAGGGGGAGGGGCAGAAATGATCACCCTACCCCTACTCGAATGGGGTCCACCCCTCTCTATTAGAGAGATACTTGGGGAAATGGAACGGGCCGGAAATGGAGCAAATAAAAATACCTCTTGTGTCGTCTTCCCAGCTATGCACTTGAGATGATAAAAGTCTGATTACATCTGGAGATCTCATCCTCTTCTGAAAGAGCATGGTTTTAGTGCACGGTATAGTAACCTCCAAAACCGATACAATATTGATACGGTATTGACTTGGATCAGCTATATCGGATAACATTATCCCCGTTTCTCTTTTAAAAATGAGTTTTTTTTTACACTTTTACCCCTTGTCTGTATTATGCTAACAATACGTATATGGGCAATATGATACCAATACTTCAAAGTTCAAACCATGTGAAAGAGGTTCCTTGTTTTGGTTTCCAAATACTCTCATAAATCACTACACTCACATTTGGTATATATGTATAGTAACGGGAAAGAATAGTTACGGAATACTGGCAATGTGCCTAGTCTTTTTCTTTTGTGTTTTTTTTTTAATTGCAATATTGCCTTACCTCTTTTTTTCCGATTAGGAATATTGCCTTTTCCTCTTAATGCATGCAATCTTGCAAGACGACATAGGCCATTGCACTGGCAATTGGGACAAAGCAGGGAAAACATTTTATAAATAAAATAAAAGGAAGCAGTTTTTTGTAGGAGAGTGTGGCTTACGCTAGCACCCCATGTGTCTATCTGTCTCCTCATTAAAACAAGTGGGCAGAAATATCTTTTCATATACAGAAAAGAAAGATAGCTTCATGGAAGTGCTGGCATAGACCACACTCCTAAACAAAAAAAAATTTCCCACAAAAGTTTTAACATACTGAATCATATAAATAAAGGCTGTTAGTGGTGGAACCCATTACTAGAATACTAGGTCACTAATACAGAGTACAGAATAGAGCGTTGCAGCCTTGCAGACCGACCTGCCCACGAGGTTAGAGAGAATGGAATGGAATGGAGAGATATGTAGCAGCGGAGAACGTAACGTAACGACAACGTTTTAGCACGTAGGAGCTAATTTGGATAACTAAATAAATCCCTTTTCTTTTGTCTGGATAGCCTCCCTTCCTCTCTCTCTCCATCTATTTGAGTTTTTGTTTTGCTTCTACTCCTCCTCAACCTCACTTTTTTCTTTTTTTTTTTGTTTTGGTAAACTGCATGAGAGGCATTAATGTGACAGAATCAGGGCAGAGGTCCAAAGGAAAGTACAGTGGGTGAGAAAGAGAGAAAGATCAGAGGACATTTGTTCTGTTCCAATAGGATCCATCTAATTCGATCTTCAGGAATCAAATGGTTACTCTTTGTCCTCTAACACAAATGGGTCCCACTCACGTGTGCCCATAAATCCTCACATTTTCTTCTTTCTTTCTTTCTTGGACAGTTCTGTACTCTATACTGTATGTATAGACAGTAGTTGCTCCAAAAGACACTTCATTAATGCAATATTCACACACCCACTCTCTCTCTCACAAAAGGGGAAAAGTAGTGCAGCCAAAGATCGATGGAAAAAGAAAGAAAGGGTGGAAAATCAAATCTACCATTGGAAGGGAGCTCCCCTATCTCTTCAGATTTCTTTCCGTCTTTTGTTTCGTTTTACTTCCAACTGTTTTGTCCGCCACTGATCAGTCTTTTGCCCCTTTCCCTCACTTTTCCTACACTACACGGCTGCAAATTTGGCCCGCCTACCGAGTCTGGCCAATACTTATTTATTTATTTATTTATTCTTGGGATGGGGGTTGTCAGACTTTTTAGTCCAAGCTAGGGTTGAGAATTGTAACCTGAAATGAAGCTGCATCTGGTTGGTGGTATTGGTTTCAATGGTAGTATATGTGTGTTCATGGATTAGGTGTTTCCAATGCTTACACACATCAGTTATCGAAAAAAAAAAAAAAAGAGGAAAAAATACACACATTCTTGTTTATTAGTTTTTTTCTTTGGACAAAAATTCTTACGTATTTGTTACGGAAAAAAAAATTCTGTCCGAGAGCATGCATCCTATGACCAGACACATTGGTTTGGTTTGGGGTGGGGGGACCACCCTGCGCCATAGGAAATGTGCAAAATATGCCTCCCTTGTGTATGCCCACAAACATTTCCATTGATCCTCGAGTGAACACCCTTATGCCCAGATACAAGTAGAGCTGCAACAGGGTCGGATTGGGTCAAGTTTTTCAAAATCCCAACCCAACCCTGACTCCCCTTTGCTGGGTCCAGTCCGTTTTCGACCCTGACTCAACGCCTGAAAAATCCAACTCTGACCCGTCTTCAAGGTCGAGCAGACCAGGCTGACCTGATTGGCCCTAATAATGGAGTGGAGGAAGGTAGAGATACATGGACTGGAATAGGATCTAAGAGAAAATGATCAATTTTATATAAAATAATACTAGAATAAAATATATTATCACTTATATCTTCATATATAATATATTATAAAACAAAATATGTGTGACATTTAAAATTTATGATATTTATAATATATCAATATATATATTATATTATAACTTAAGAAAAATATCACCTCCCTCCCTTTTAAGTTTCTTTAATATCAATTCAGTACCCAAGTTTTGGAAAATATCATCCCCCTCCCCTACTTTATAAAGTTACTATCAACCGTGCCCTAAGTGACTAACGCTGTTAAAAAACACAAGTAAAAGACGAAATCACCCCCTCTTCTTCTACTTCTTCCTCCTCTGCAAAACAAGAGAAGAATTATCCAAATATACGCTTCATCGTGAAAATCGTCATCTATCCGCCAAGATCGTTCTTTTTTACCCGGAAGTTTGGTTGATGGATTAGTGAGGCAAGTTAATCTGGAAACAGATCAGAAGAAAATCCACAGCTATCCGACTCTAATCAATGGATTTTGTCCTGCAAAATCTCCGAATTACAAAAATTTGACATATTTAGATTTTCAGAAGTTTAATGGGGTCAAGTTCATTGGATTAATCCTTTTCAGATCGACCGGGTTTGATTAATTTATATGCTGAAGAGGAATCAACTTTTATTAAGAAAATGCTGGAAGCTGAGGTGTGTTCTTCTCGGGTTCTGTCACCTTTTCGTGAGGAAAGCGGTGATGAGGAGCTCTCTGTTCTTCCTCGTTTGGATGTTGCAGGTGTGAGGAAGAAGAAGAAGAAGAAGATACAGAAACTAAAAAAGGGGTTTTGATTTGGGGTGAAAAAACGATGAAGGGTGGTAATACATATCCAATTCCTCAGATTTCTAGACTTTAGTTGATGGACATAAATTGTAAGGAAGTTGTTTCGTTTGAAAAGGATGCCGATTTTTTATGTCCGTCCGAATTAAGAAGCAAAAGATGACATCATATTGTGGCTGTAACCTGGAATCACAAAGCTTAAACTCAGTTGACTACTTATTGATCAGTTTTGAATCTGGAAAAGACATTAAAGTTTCAATGCAATTTTTGGAATCCATGAACAAAAATAGTCTTATCCGAACAAATTACCTCCTTCTATTAGATTCTGTTTCCGTGAAATCAACCGTGGAATCCACCGTCCAGAATTGAACTCGGAAGAAAAAAAATAGTCTTTTAAGCTCTAATCGATCTTCTCATTAGTCAACACTGAAGTAATTGTAGAAATCTGAAATCTGCCACTATTTCTACTCTTCTGTAGCCCCGCATTTCAAAAAAATTTACAGATTTCATTCGATTATCATTAAAATGAATAGCTGATCTTTGAACTCTACAAAAAATATGTGAGATCAATATAAACTCAATCGGAGCAAATAACAGTATCAATAACCTAAACATAAGAAATCGTGAAGGCAGTTGAGTTCTGGAAGAAGAAGATGGTGAGGGAAGGAGATCTGGACGGCGATGGAGCTCTCAACGAGACGGAGTTCTGCATCTTGATGGTCAGGCTCAGCCCTGGGATGATGGAAGACGCCGAGGCGTGGCTTGAGAAGGCCCTCCATCCGGAGCTGCAACGATCTGCTTAGTTAGTTTCACCTTCAGCTTCAGAGGAAGAAGAAGAAGAAGAACGGGGGTTTTGATTTTTGGGGATTTCGGGATTGGAGAGGGTAAAATTGGAATTAAAAAAGATTAAGGTAATCTGGGGTTTTGGAAAAACTGGACATGTCCACATCATCAATTAATGACTTTTTTAACGGTTAGGGTACGGTTGATAGTAACTTTATAAAGTAAGGGAGGGGGATGATATTTTTCAAAACTTAGATACTGGGTTGATATTAAGGAAACATAGAGGGGAGGGGGATGATATTTTTCCTATAACTTAAAATAGGATCGGGCTGGACCGGGCTAGGCTCAGCCTGAGACCTCAACCCTAACCCGACCCAACCCTAACTTAGGGCTAACAATTTCTAGCCCTAACCCACCTTCAAGGTCAGGTATCTCAGCCCAAGCCCTATTCGGGCTCAAAGCGGGCTAGGGCCGACAAGGCCACACTTGCATCCCTAGATACAGAGTTGGCAAAATGATCACCCCAGCCCCATGTTGGATGCCTGGTTGCGCACTCCCATTGGTCCCCATGCTAGCGCAGGGCCACTCAACCAAGCAACATTCTCTCTCCCATATATGTAGGAGAAAAGAACACTACCTAGTCACCTAGCGTACGCTAATGCCTAGCCGTATAATTTATGTAAAGATTATGTTGTAATTAAAAAGAGAAATAAAGGATTGTGTAAAAAAAAACATTTATATTTGAATGTGTGACACTTTAAGGGCCTAAAACCGTCAAGGAACCAAAACCAAGTTATTTCATAGTTATAAATAGGTGAAGAGTTTTCTATTTGGGGAGCATGTGTGGAAACATCAATGGGACTTATTGGGGGGCACGGTGATCATTTTGCGCCATTATGTGTCCAGTGTAGGAATCACACTCCCAGACACAGTCCTTTTTCCCTTACATTTATACTTGTGTTAAAGACTTTAAGTGCTCAAACGTTATCGAACCAAAACCAAACCAAACCATCCCATAATTAAACAAGATTGAATCCTAGTTTTGAAACTCTTTTATATATGAAAAAAATTCTGGGATTGACTGACCCCTCTTGGGTCTGAACCGGAAAAGAACCGTCCCATTTGACAGTGGATGCCACAATGCAATATCCAACAGAGGCCGTGTAAAATTAAATATGATTCCATTTAACCATTTTCATTTGAATAGTACAAATAGAAACAAATATTTTGATTTCAATCCCCCATCTACAATAGGACTTGCCTACGCACTTGCAAATACCTCATCCTTTTATTTTTTCTCCTTCAAACCTGTAGTTCATTAGAGATGTTACATCCCCATTCTCCACGGAGAAACCTCAGTTATTGAAAATAAAAAACCCTTAGTTAAAGTATGTTAATCCAATCCCAAGCCCGGCATAAGCCCAAACAGGGCCAGACTATGATACCCCGGACCTTAGGGCATACTCAGGATTGCGCTGAAATTTTAAAAAGCCCAACCCAACCCGACCCTGTTGTTGTCCTATCTACATATATTAAACTAATTTTGTTCCTAAATCCTATTATTAAAAGTGCGTGAATATTTATGTTTGCATGAAAAGGTTCATTATTTTGAGAATTTCTTCATATTAAAGGAAGAGGGCCGTCACGTTGGATGTAAAATCAGACAGATCCTATTAATACATTAGCTGATGGATGCATCCTAGGGTTCACAAACCTCTCCTAGGGCTTTAGTTTATTCCAAAATACTCTCCCAATACCCATTCCTGCTTTCTCCCGCCCCTCGGTGTATGAGATCCAATTTATCATGGGTAGAGGGAAACTCAGTCCAACATAATGGTTCAAAACAGATCGTAAAGGACCAATAAGACACAAGTTATTAAACTGTGGCAAAACATTGTGATATACACACCAAGCCATGTGATGCCATACCCCTTTACATTTGAAGAACCTTATACCAACTCCCGTCTCTACTTCAACCAAATGAAAACGGATTTTTAATTTTTTATTATATTGGGGAGAAACATAGACTGCTAAATTACCCTCGAAATGACCATGTTACAAGGATAAAGTTGTTGACAATGCATAATGCATATCCACCAATAAGTCAATTTTAAACTTAGTTGATATAGACAATGCCCCCCAAATTCTTTATTCTTCTTTCTAAACACAGATTTTACCAGAATGGATGCTAAAAATTGTTGCAGCTTCATCGAATAGCCATAGCAGAAGGTATTCCTAACTTCCTATTACTAGCTACCCAACTACAAACTGATATACTTCTGATACTGGTTGTCTAATACCTCATTGCCACCCGAGGGAGAGGGGCGGTATCTTAACACATCAGGGAATTGTTATAGGGATCATGAGGAAAGGGCAAGATTTTGTTCCATTGATATTAATTCTACACCAGCAACACATATCCATAAAATAGTTTTAGCAGCTTAATTAGGGGTCAAATTATCAAAGGGCATAACTAAGTAACAATATAAATAGCATTTAATTTCCTAGTCAGCACAGGAACACATGTGGCTGACCCAACTAGTACAAGACTTAAACTTGCTTACTTTACAGACATTCATTCTATGCTATTTTTTACTAAACAAGAATTTCACATCAACAAATAGCAAATCACACAATAAAATTTAGTTGACAAGATAATGCACACATTGTTTCATTAATCTTCATCTGGGACACAAACCTCAGGCCATCCTTTCTTTTATCAGCATACCAAAATCATCATGCCATCTTCCATAAGGTTGAAAGGCCCTCCCACTACCTTCAAACTTCTCTAGAATGAAGGAGGGGAGTGTTATAACCCTCAACATCACTGGAATGCTGCATTGGCATCAGAGATGGGTCCCGATAAGCAGTGACTAATTTGTCAAGAAAATCAGTCATTGCAGCATTATTCTGGTCTTCTCTGTCCTTCTTTATCAAACACTGGACCAAACAAAATGAATCAGGACATTGGAAGGCCCCCATATTCATAGGACTAGGGAACCAGAACGAATAATAAATACAACTGAAAGTTAGGAGCATAAAAATCAGAAAACAGAAACAATAAGTTGAAAATTATAAGCTCCTATGAAATGGACACTGCCCAGACAGGCCCCATTTCTGTCTGCGTTGATCAGACATAGTGCAGGGGGAAATTGGATCATGTAGAACCTAGGTGAGAGACTGCTTTCAAGAATTCAATGCAGTTGCTAATTCGACAAACTGTGTTGGAATTCCATGGCACATCCTAAAATTATATATACAAAGTAAAAAACATCAATCCCTCGAAACTCATGTCTTTTTGGATATTGAAGTTAATAAATCGAAGTTCTAGAGAAAGAGCACAGGATTCATAAAAAGAAGTACAAAAAAAGAAGGCACTTACTGTGTTTCAGAAGAATTTTTGTCAGTTCAACAATGGAGGATGAAATGACATGAATATACTATAGCCTCAAGACAATTAAACGTACCTCAGCCGGATAAGCTGTGAAAATGGGTAGGAATCGTTTCCGGCAGTACTCATTGAAAAGGAGAGTGAGAACTGGAAGAGGAATACATAAGCTAGATGCTAAAGGAAGCTTCTTCAACCCAAATATACCAACAGCAAGGATGTGCATCAGTATCAGAGAAAATATAGTCGAGTTGTGCACAATAGGCCAGAACTTCCCACCAGTTTCAAACTTGAGTTCATACACATTTAATAACTGCACAACAGATTTCCTCAGCATTAGTGAGAATTACATATAACTGCTTCCAAATGCTACAGAACTTTTATAAGAATGCAATGAAGTGCATAAAATAAAAACTTGAAATAATCACATCTAGGGAGGATAAAGACATAAATACACTAGTAAAAACAAGAAAGTTACTCCACAACATAGTTGTAATGGCGACTAGGCAACCCAAGGCATTGGAGGGGGCCTGAAGTCTGAACACAAGGTGACCAAGGCAACCAAAACGCCCGCCTAGTCAAACAAGTTGACACTAGTTGTCAAGGCGCCTGGATACCAAGGCAGTCACCTAGGCGGCGCCTTGACAACTATGCTCCCCATCAATTTACAAGCTCTTTTCAGACCATAAAAATGCAAGATTTGGAGAAACTAAATATGTTCCACTTGATTAGAACCAAATTCCTACCAACCAACATTCATTTAGTACATAGCCCAACTAAGATAAATCAAGTACATCAATAGTTAAACTACAGCGTCGCAGGTGGTAATAATTCCATGTTATTTAAACACCAGAAATGCCTAAACAAGAATCAATCAGTGACACATTTGAAACTTCCTGTAAACAGCGTGGAAATCTGGAAGGATCGTTTGGAAATGGTAACGTTTGTGCCAGTGTCAAAACAACAGGTTTTCCTTTGGGACTCAAAATTCAGACCACCTGTGCATTTAATGTCCAATATCTGGGCTAGACTTTACAACTTTCCAAAATACATTAGGAACCAGGACCTATAACTTCAAACCCTTCTGATCCAATTTTCAAGCTTCCAAACAGCAAGAGACTGAGAATTCCAGTTTCCAGGAAATAAGGATATCCCAAAGGTATTAGATGTGGTCATGGTGCAATCCCAGAGCTGAAAAACCCTATTTGGGCTCGTTATGGGCCTACCCACACACTAAGAGTAGTTTCGATTTGCAGGGAAAAGAGGGAAAGGCCACTCAGCCACCACTTGCACAACACTGGTAACAATAACCACGCCCAATCTTTTTTTCACTCAATTCTCGTCAATTCTACATCGTATTACATAAAAATCAGATAAAAATAGACATCTCAAAATACTAAGATATTATAATAAACTCAAATTGGAAACACAATACAATATCCTATGTAATCTACCCAAATAAAATATTACTCCTTTGTAATGTACAGGGCCCCTTTAGACCAGAAAACTGGGTTGGGCCGCTTGCATCTTGGCTTGGGTCTCCAAAGTGGATCGCTCTGGTCCAAACATGCTAAGGCAACTGCATCAACTCTCCTCTTCTGAAAAAAACTCAACCCTGTTGAATCTAGATGGGGACCGAGGATACCATCTGAGTCAACTCGTTTGAGGAGAAATGATTCGATGGTCCGCTTGAGCTTGATGTCAGGAAGAATTTTCATCTCGAATCCATCATGCTTAGAGGAATAAGTGTTCTTGCAGCTACAATACCTTCTTGTCAAATAACCATAACCATGGTTGCCTGATGAGGATGTGACAAACCTTCAATGGCTCACATTGCACTGTATCGATCAACCACCTAATAGAATACCTGAGCAAACACCTTTCATTAGTTTTTTAGGTTAGTGTTGTTTACCCAAGCAACTTTGTAGGGGTTAGGATGTGGCTGTCTTCAAACTGAGCTTGCAAACTGCATCTTCGGAGACAACGTGGGTACAACTACCATTGTTGATTACCATAGTGCACAGACTGTCGTTGCATCGTACTTTGGTCTGGAATATGCTGTTGCAGCACCAATCATCCTCATCAGATACCTTATGTGTAGCCAGAAGTGGACGAAGAGCATAGCAATACTACAGCTCTCCATCACTATCATCTTCATTGACCTCAATAGGCTCACGCTCAGCTCTGCATCCAAAAGTACTATTTTGTTCCTCTGTTGATCTTTTGAAGCTGTAGCCATAAGTTCTTTATTAGCAAAAGTGACCCGAGAAATGTCCGAACCCTAGCATGTTAAACAGTGTATCTCTGCCTGTAATTTCGAAGGTCTGTCCGAACCATATTGAGGTGGAGAATAAAGACGGTTCGGCCGTGACGATGCCATAGAAGAACCACTAAGTTGTGGTTTGCTGAACAACTTCTCAGGTTGAGAAGGTTGCTTGCTCATGCTACCAGTCTGGGAGAAAGTGTCTGTAAAAGTCTTCCGAGTATAAGGCCTCTTCAGACTTTCTTCTACCTTATACGTTACTTGTACTGCGTCCTCCATGGTAGGCAGTCAACTGGATGCTAATGCAGTACTGATTTGTGGATGCAAGCCATTGTGAAACTAGGCCACCACCAACTCCTCATCCCACTCAAAATCAGATCGAGTGGCTAAATAATAAAATTTGGCCGTATACTCCTCAACTATCATGTTCTCATATCAGCTGCGTAGTTAGAGGTGCTTTCGTTGCTTGAAGTCAGCCAGTAGAAACCTTCGGTTCATAGCTTCACTCGTCTCAATCCAAGAAGTGACTACCCTAATGCCTTGAAATCCGATTCTGCTGCTGGTACTTGATCCACCCTACTCGAGTTGTGCCCTTTAGTTTAGCCTCCAAAAAACGAATCCTCCAGGCCTCAGTCAACCTGTACCATCTGAAAAATATCTCCAAACTATGTGCCCAGTCAAGTTACTGCTCCGGGTTTTTATCCTCGTAAAAATCGAAGATGCCTAGCCTCGCTCCTCTGTCAGCTCCATAATGATCATCATGTTGTCTGGCTCCATATGGTGGTGGTGGCAGTGGTGTAAGATGAAGGGATGATGATGGTGTATAATGTGACGGTGGCAGTGGTGGGACATGAAATGGATCTTGTGGTACAGAATTGGAAGAATCCCCAGAGTGGATTGGGACCCTTTCCCTTATCTGAAGCCGTCTATTTGGCATCGGAGATAAATTTCCTCCTCCTTAACCTACATTATGGTGCTCAATAGTGAAGTTATTCAACAGCTCAACTCCCACGAGGAAGAAACTCGAGCCGACATCACCCTTCTCACAGATGGGGTCATAGTTGTCAAGGCGGTGGAGGGATGTCTAAGCGCTTAGGCGACAAGGCGTCCGCCTAGATGACCAAGGCGCCCCCAAGTACCATTTTTATTTCCCCCTTTTCTAACATGATTTAGTGTGCTACAATATTTTAGTATGCTACAATATGTATCTTATATCATCAAAAATCAACATTAAGCCTTCTCAAGTCATCAAAAAGAAACATTAAATCTCCTCAAGTCATCAAAAATCAACATAATGTCACATCAAGTCATCAAAAATCAATATTAAGTCACATCAAGTCATCAAAAATTAGTATAGAACTAGAAGACAACAGAGCTAAAGAAGCAAGCTATAGGAAGTTTGTGTGCAATCAAAACATACATTTGGTTTATACAAGTCTCACATTTGGTTTATACAGTTCTTAGAAAATACAATCTTATCTAAAAGTAAATAAATTGCTCTTGATTTAGAGAGATGTTGTTCTCTAAGAAGTTAGACTAGTCAAATAATTTTATTATTACATGAGACTTTTTATATTAGTTAGAGACTTAGAGCACAAAACCAGCTTTCCAACAAATCCAAAATTGCTTAAATCTGATTTATATTGAAAAAGTTATGTTCCGGTCAAAACTTATTTGGTATGCACGAATGCTGTCAAAATCGCTCTGAATGAAAATATTTTTTTAGCTATCAAAACAAATGAATATTTTACAGCACTTTTGTTTTTTAGCAATGTTTTACCATATTAAGATTTATAGAATTTTTAGATTTGAGAAAAACCTCAGCATTTGAAAGTTGAAAATTTCACCTACCGCCAAAAATCCAGTTTTTGTTCTTGAATTGGGGGGTTAACTTCTTATCCTTTTGGAATTTTATTTTTTAACTATTTTTATTGGATTCAAATAGGGGAATATTTGCTTATTTATGAATAATATCTAAAGTAAATGAAATTCATTTACTTAAATGATATTTGGCATAAATAAGGGCAAATACCAGGTTCAATACCAATAAAACCCAGTGCAAGGGGCCTTACAACAAGGCGGCAATCGCCTAGGCCTCATGCCTAGGCAACGCCTTGACAACTATGGATCGGGTTGATAACCTCGCCCCCAATATTGGCAGCTTTAACTCTACAGTTACATCCCTTCAGGCCATGAGTACGTTACTCCAGGCTTCTATTGATAAATTGATGGCTTCAGATAAGGGACCATCCACTCTGGAAATCTTTCCAACTCCGTACCAAAGAATCCATTTCATGTCCCACCACCACCACCGCTGCTGCTGCCGCCACATTATACACCAACTGGCTGTAGTGATCGTGTGTTCTAGTCAGGAAACAGCCTCTCCGCAAAGCGAGAGTAAGGCTGCATACATCATGACCCTCCCCAAACCCGCGGTGGCAGGAGCCTCGTGCACTGGGTATGCCCTTTCTTTTATAAAATAAAAGATTAGTCCTATGTAGTCTACAAGCCCCTTTTAGGCCAGAAAATCGGGTTGGGCCAGTTGCCTCTCGGCTTGGGTCTGCAAAGTGGATCGCTCTGGTCCAACCATGCTAGGGAAACTGCATCAGGTCATCAATCTGGCCACCCAAATGTTGGCCCAACAATTGGATTCACAACAAGTAGAACACATATTGTTTGAGAATCTAACCATCTTCTGTCCTTTATCTCTACCGGAAATGCTTCAAATAGACAAAATCTACCATCATAATGCTAGCCCAGCAACTTGATTGGACACAGACTAAGACTCAAATTGTTTGGTCAAACTTAACCATTTAAACAAGGATCTTCATTTGAACAGCATCCCAAAAAATCTCATGCAGTGATCAAAACTGTACATTGAATTAATAGTATGAGTTCAACTTCACCATGATTAAGTCCAAAGGACAGGCCAACAGCACGATGTTATAGCCTGCTGGACATATGATGCATGTGCTAGAAATCATTATATGAGCAGAAAGCAGAGTCTAGCTTCTTGATAACCTTTTCCTGAAAGTTTTAACATCTTTTATCCAACTCTAAATGAAGTAACATACAAAAGTGGTGATATTTTCTTCAAATGATAAAATGGGAAAGCAACATTTATGAAATGCATAAGCAAAGTAGTGATGCATTGACAAACCTGGTTACGGTAGATAATATATCCAAGACAGTAGTAAGCCAGGAGGAATGGCAGAATTAGTGGAGCTAGAAAGAAGTACGTAATTCCAAGAAGCCCAAAAAAGAGAATTTTTGGAATTTCACTATGGAAGGGAAAAGATGGAACATCAAATTCATCGTCAATAATGCTGGTACAATGTCTCCGTATAA
Source organism: Telopea speciosissima (assembly GCF_018873765.1). Lineage (NCBI taxonomy): Eukaryota > Viridiplantae > Streptophyta > Magnoliopsida > Proteales > Proteaceae > Telopea > Telopea speciosissima. Next base: position 12,845,822 of record NC_057918.1, on the reverse strand, counting down.
TATCATAAAGAAGAGGAATCACGCGGAAAAGTTCTGATGATACACTGGTCCACCCAGATGTGACAACATAGGCGATGAAAAAGGATGCCTAGCCCAAAATAAAGGAACGATATCTTAGCCTCAAATTTCAAGATACTGCAAATCAGTTTCAGAAAAATGCACTATCATATTCTAATTAAAATCACAGACAACATTTACAATCATGATTCCGAAATTTCGTCAAGAAAAATGTAACATCTTGAAATCAAATCACGTACACCATCTATCAGTCATGATAGCAACCAGCACTGCAAAATAATAATCCACTCATTTTTACATCTCAACCCTCCCAGAAACATAAACTTAATCTCCTCCAACTTTTTCTTTTCTTTTAGGTACCATCTCCTCCAATTTTATGGTTTGTTAACAATTAGATAGTTTCAAAACGTAAGATATGCACATTATATGAGAATTGAGTTTAAGACTTTTGATCTCTGAAGAAAACAAACGTTTGCCTGCCATACATTATACTGTGCACATATCATCTAAAAGTCCAATGTTGGGCTATCACTTAGATATTTGTCCAAGATTATGTTTTGTGGAGGATATTCTTCCATAATCCGATCTTACATATAAATCAAGGGGTTTGAATCCTATGTGTGGATTCTAGATTGGTGATTTGCTCTAATGTTCTTGCTGTATCATTAGCTTGTACTATTCTCTTTCTTATCAATGAAATTGTTAATTATTAAAATTTAAAAAAAAAAAAACCTTAATTCTAAAGAAACTATAAGAAAACCTTAACCTTCTAAATAGGTATGGCTTAAAAGCCAGAAGAGAGAGCAAAAGGAATAGTGAATAAACAATTGAAAATCAGATGACTGCACAATTTTTATTGAGTTTCCTCACTGCATCTCATTCAAGTTCCATGATTGAAGACATTAATATAAAATAAATAAATGCCTTAATAGTTTACATTAACGCATTGATCAGCTGTGCATGATTAAGCCCTATAGACAGAAAAGAGAGTTACATGTTCTCTCTGCTTATTAGCTATGTATTCTCTTGGCCTATAAAAATAATTACATACAACCTGTCACCTGGACAATTCACGTATACTTGTATGCATGCCCATGGAACTAAATCTCAGTCGAAATTGCAGGTTTCGACCTAGACAACTCGATTTCGCAGCTAACCAAGACGAAACCTTAGGGGAGTTTTAAATAAACCAAGTTTCGACTATTTTGGAAATTTCGATAGTTTCGACCAAAAAATACCAAGTTTCGACAAATTTTAACCAATTTCAACCAACCCAGTTTCAGTAGTTTTGATCAGTTTTGGTAGTTTCAACCAGTTTTGATAGTTTTGACCAGCCTATCAAATGTCAAGTTTTACCCAAAAAAAAACAGGTTTCGACCAAATTTTTGTTTCTGGCTAGTCGAAACATTGGTTGGCACCGAAATCTTTATCCTTGCCCATGCCAACACAACATGATATTGGTATGGGTTTGGGGTATGAGTCTGACACCCACCCAGCAGCAAGAAATTGGACACAGCCGTGAAGAAGAAGAAAAAGAAGCAAATTAACCCCCACCCTTTTTGACACATTAACCCTTCTTTTGACAAATTTTAGTTGAGTCCTGTATGGGTACCCATTTTTGGACACATCCATGTATCCTAAGTTTAGGGATCTAGTGGATCCAACTCCTCAACATGTATTTGTACCCGAACTATAGTTGTCATGATGTCCAAGCGCCTTGGACGCCTTGTCACCTTGCATCCAGGCCCCTTCCAATACCTAGGTCTCCGAGACGTCGTGTCCATAGTACAAAAACTCATTTCGTCTCGGTCGAGATTTCAAGAATTTCAAGTATCTCGGTCGAGTCGAAACAAAATGCAACATCGAATTGAAAAAAATGTAATATTTCAAAAATTTTGGAAATTTCAGTCATCTCATTTAGAAAATCTCGGTAATTTCGATCATCTCGTTTCGGAAATTTCGAAAACCTCGATCATTTTGGCATTTTACACCCATCGAAAAAATACCATATTTCAACAAAATTTCGGTATCTCGGAAATTTTGGTCAGACCGAAACACCGAAACGAAACGAGATTTTAAACCTTGGTCATGACTACTATGACACAAACCCATGTGATATAAAATACAAGACAAAGTTCCTCTTCATTATCAATTTTCAATGGAGTCTCCATGATAAATCAAAAACCTTAAATTAATAGTCATGCACTTTTTTTTTGGGGGGGGGGGGGCGGGGGAGAAAGAAGAATGGGCTATTGGACTTGGACCTTCCGTTGTCTAGTGCATACAAATGATCAAGCAATATATTAGTTCTTTCAATGGGCTCTAATGATAAATTTTGATCACAACTTGGTGGGACGATTGCCCAAATATGACTCAGGAGGCTTTGGTGTGACCTATCATAGACCATGTTCTGTTGCTCGTGGACTGCATGGATGCTGAAAATGGAAATCTTGATGCAGAAAAAAGTAAAAAACAGAATTGGGCTTATTTTAATGGAAAAAACCTCAGGTTGGGTCCAATGAGTTTTCTTTGTAATAAGGCACTTTAATGAGCCTAAAATATAGATAGAAGGTAGGAATACCGGATTTACTTTCTTAATTTAGTTTAGGTTGTTTTATTCCATTATTTTATTGTTTATCTCTTTACTTGTAAAGGTTGGATAGGGTCTTGTCTGATTAGAACTCCTATTCCTACATTGGATAGAGTTTGTAATCTAGTGGGATACCTATGCTAGCTAAGATAGAGCTTGTCTTTAGGGACACTTATACCTATTTGGATAGAGTTTTCTATGTTAACTATACTTCTTTCTTTCCTATTGTAAACATACTTCTGTTTCTATTAAAGGAGTGTATGGCCATATAACCCCCACAGTTTTTCCAGTTGAATAAAGTTGGCTTTTGCCTCCAGTGTTCTGTGAGATTCAGAATGGTATGGTGAGATGCAGGGCAACCCTTGGCGAGATGCTAAGGTCAGGACTGAGGGGATTTCAGTCTAGTTCCCGGTGAGATACTTGGTTCATATCCATTTATCTTTCTTCCATTCTGCTTCAACCTATTCAAATCAATCAGGTTAGAACTTTTTTTTTTCTTTTTGTTCAGTTTCTTTTACTTTTTAGCTTCAGGATTTTCTGTTTTCTATTGAAGATATTTAGTTTCTCAAATCTAATTTCAAGCCTAGCAACCAGATTCTGTTTTGATCATACTTACGGTTCCAAAATCTGATCTTTACATCAGATCATAAGAGCCCTTCTACCACCTGGATTCTTAAGTACTAAAGGACTGATATTAGGTTTTGGTTACTAATGTTGATCCTTGTTTTCAACTCTTACACCAGAATATTGTTTTGTTGTTTAAATCTGAGTTTTGCTACTGCTGTTCTTACTCTATTTACTTCTGCATGTGTTAAAATAGGCTACTTTACCCGATAGGGGTAATTTAGTCCTAGTATTATTGTTTTTATATTTTTCAGTTTTCTCTCTTTTTTCTGTTTTTTCCCCCTCAGCCGATCTCTATTTTGGCATTCCTAGTGGGAATAGGAATTCCTAATAGGATTAGGCTGAGGTGGCATTCCTACTTCTACTTTGACTATTTGTAATTCTGGTTATTATAAATAAAGGGCCTGGATGATCGATTTTGATCAGTCAAGCATTCAATCTCAAGGCTGTTTACATGGTATCAAAGCCACCTCTGATCTAAAGAGCAGCCCCTCAATTTTTTTGGTTTTTTGTTCTCTCTAAACTCTCTCGGCTTCTGGTTTTCTGCATTTCCACCACTCTCGGACTCTCTATCTCACTCAGGGCAGCAACTTTGAGGTGATCCAATGAAGATTTAGCTGCTGCCCTCAATGACACCTCACTGAAGATTATACAAACTTGGGTGTGATCAGATCTGCCGTAGGTTTCCTCCAACCTTGGAGATCAAGCTGCTTCCTTCACAAGCTGGATTTCTGTGTTGTTTTTGGGAGATTGATCCCTGCCCTTATTGATCTACACCTCCTTTACTTTCAGATTGCAGTTTTGAATCCAAACTACATCAGATTCAAACCTGTGATTGATTTGCATTCAGCTATTCCTAAATTTTTTCAAATTTAGGGTTTCTTATTCCATCATTAGAAGGTTCTGATTTTTTGAGGGCTTATTCCCTACCACCTGCAGGGAATTCGATCCTAGTTTGAGCTATTTTTTACGGCTAAATTTGTGGGAATTTTAAAACCAATATCTTCTACACTTACATGATGTCTGACATCACTTCAGCTGACTTTGATGGATCTTCTCGACCAGAGTATCTTCCTTTTGTTTCTCCCACCAAACTAGATGGGACAAATTATCTAATGTGGTCCAGATCCACATACCTTACGATTGCTGGCCGTGGCTACACAAGACACCTTACAGGCACTACTCCCATCCCTACTGAAGAAGGAGCTGCTCAGACTAAATGGTTATCTACTGACTCCATGGTCATGTCATATCTTATTCATTCTATGCATCCTTCAATTGCACCGGGCTACCCTCTCCTAGACACTGCTGCCCAGATATGGAAGGCTACCAAAGACACATATTCACAGGTAGGGAATGATGCTCCGGTCTATAAATTAAGGAAAAAAATCCATGACACCAAGCAAAATGATTTATCCATTCCTCAATACTATGTTGAACTCCGCAAGTGTTGGCAAGAAATTGATCATTACTCTGATTATCAGCCCACTAATGCCACTGACATTGCTGCCTACAGAAAGCATGTCGATAAAATTAGGGTTTATGATTTTTTGGCTGGCCTTAATGTGGAATACGACCCAATTAGGGTTCAGATTCTAGGCAAGGATCCTTTCCCTACACTGGAACAGTCCTATGCTTTGGTTAATAATGAAGATCGCCGAAGAACTACTATGCTTCACACTACACTTCCTGATCGATCAGCCTTGCACACTGGGGCTGGTTCTACTCCTTCGGTTGCTGATACTTCTAAATCTGAGAAAACAGCAGTTAAATGTGAGCATTGTGGCAAGTTGTGGCACACTAAGGCCACCTGTTGGAAGATATATGGCAAACCAGCCGACTTTGATGCTACACGTGCCGCTCGAAAATCGAAAAACAAAGCTAATCATACTGAGGCTGTCACTCCTACTCCTCCTACTGACACTGGACTATCCAAGGATGAACTTCAGGCTTTCCGTCAAATGTTACAGGCTTCTGCTGCTTCTACTACATCAACACCTGCCAGTTCTTCCACTCCTCCAGGTTCACATTTAGCCCACTCAAGTATTTCTTTTGCTGCTCATTGTGCATCAGTAGTCTCCTCTCCTTGGATCATAGACTCCGGTGCCACTAATCATATGACTGGATCCTCCAGCCTCTTTACTCGTTACTCTCCTACATCTGGTAAAGATAAAGTACAGGTGGCTGATGGCTCTCTCTCTTCTATCTCTGGGAAGGGCTCTATCAGTTGCACTCCCTCCTTAACTTTATCCTCTGTTTTACATATTCCTAAATGTACCACTAATCTTCAGTCCATCAGTATTCTTACCCGTGATTTAAAGTGCAAAGTAACTTTTTTTCCTTCTCATTGTGTGTTTCAGGATCTGGCAACAGGGGCGTCAATTGGATGTGGTAAGATGCATGGTGGATTGTACCTGCTTGATAATGGGAGTCCTACTTTATCTTATTCCATTTCTAATAAAAGAAGTTCTCCTTTTAATCTTATTCATTCTGATGTCTGGGGTCCTAGCCGGAAACCATCTCTCAAAGGCCATCGTTGGTTTGTTTCTTTTATTGATTGTTATTCTAGGAGTACATGGGTCTATTTAATGCACAACAAAAGTGAAGTTTTTTCTTGTTTTCAAAATTTTCAAAAGATGATTCAAACCCAATACAATGCCACTCTCAAGATATTGCGAAGTGACAATGGTAAAGAATACATGGATGGTCAGTTCCAACACTACCTTGCTGCCCATGGTATACTCCATCAAACCAGTTGTGTCGATACCCCAGCTCAAAATGGTGTGGCTGAAAGGAAAAACCGCCACCTCCTTGAGGTAACTCGGGCTCTTATGTTTGCCCATTCTGTCCCTTCCCAATATTGGGCAGATGCTATCCTGACTGCTGCCTATCTCATCAATAGGCTCCCTACCCGAGTCCTTGACTCTGACACCCCTGCTTCTTTATTGCAGGGTTCTTCCTCCTTTGTCGTCCCACCCAAAGTTTTTGGTTGTGTCTGTTATGTTCCTGATACCCGCTCTTCGGGCAAGCTCGAACCCCGTGGGGTCCGTTGTATTTTTTTTGGATATTCTCCATCCCAAAAGGGATATAAGTGTTACCATCCTCCTACACGTCGTACCTTCACCAGTATGGATGTCGTCTTTCATGAAACTCTCTCCTATTATCAATCCACACCTCTTCAGGGGGAAACTTTCAGTGAAGATGTGATGGTTGACCTTCCCATACAAACCCAGACCCGGGTCCAACCACCTGTTGATCCCACCCCTCAACCGACTATTGCTTCCACCCCTCTTCCCTCTGCTGGTACCCAACCAGATTTTCCCCAGGGGAAGCCCTTAGACGATGACTCTGCTGGTCCCCAATAGGATTTTCCCCAGGGGCAGAACTTATAAGATGCTGAAAATCCTATTAGTGACAATTCCCTTCAGGGGGAGATGACTCCAGTCCAACAAACCATTAGGGAATTTCAGAAGAAAATTAACGACTCTAATCTCAAAACCTATCACAGGGGACATTCCAAATACAAGCAGCTCCCATCCACTACAGCACCAGTACCACCACAGTTGTCGGCCTTGGAACCAGATCAACCTCCAGGTAACATATCTTCTCCTTCTTCTCCTGATTTACCTATTGCTCATCGTAAAGGTATTCGGGCTTGTACCCAGCATCCCATTTCTCATGTAGTCTCTTATGACTCCCTTTCTCCATCCTTTCATACATTTGTCTCTTCTCTTTCTTCTGTTCGCATTCCCCAAAATTGGCAGGAAGTTTTTACAGATGGAAAGTGAAAAGCAGCAATGATGGAAGAAATGCAAGCCTTAAAAAAGAATGATACATGGGAACTTGTGGTTCTTCCACCAGGAAAGAAACCAGTTGGATGTAAGTGGGTGTTTGTGGTGAAACAGAAGGTAGATGGCACTGTGGATCGATACAAAGCACGTTTGGTTGTAAAGGGATTTACTCAGACTTATGGGATCGATTATCAGGAGACTTTTGCACCAGTTGCGAAATTAAACACCGTCAGAGTGCTACTTTCTTGTGCAGTGAATCTGGGCTGGGAGTTACAACAATTAGATGTGAAGAATACCTTCCTCCATGGAGAACTTGACGAGGAAGTGTATATGGACATTCCACCAAGTTTCTCTTGTGATAAAACCAGCGGGAAAGTTTGTAAATTGAAGCGTGCTTTATATGGGCTGAAACAGTCCCCCCGTGCTTGGTTTGGACGATTTCACAAGGTAATGGCCTTTGCGGGTTATAAGCAGAGCAATGTTGATCATACCTTGTTTATCAAGAAAAATGGTGAAAAGGTAACCCTCCTAATAGTTTATGTGGATGATATTGTAGTGACCGGGAATGACAATCATGAAATCACCCAGTTGAAGACTTACCTTGGGCAAGAATTTGAAATAAAGGATCTGGGAAAACTAAAGTACTTCTAGGGATAGAAGTTGCTCGGTCTTCTAAAGGCATCTTTCTTTCTCAAAGGAAGTACATCCTAGATCTATTGACCGAGACTGGGATGCTGGGGTGTCATCCTTCTGATACACCTATGGATGCTACTACCAGACTTAAAGAAAAGGAAGGAACACCGGTCGACAAAGGTCGTTATCAAAGATTGGTTGGTAAGCTCATTTATCTGTCTCATACAAGACCTGACATGACAGTCAGTATCTGTGAGTATGGTCAAGCAGTTCATGTATGATCCGCATTCCTCTCACATGGATGTTGTTATCCGGATCCTTCGGTATTTAAAGTCAGCACCAGGAAAAGGAATTCTTTTGTCTCCGAATGGCCATCTTCGTGTCGAAGCATATACTGATGCAGATTGGGCTGGTTCCTTTGATAGAAAGTCCATTTCTGGCTATTGCTCGTTTGTTGGTGGCAACCTTGTTACGTGGCGTAGTAAAAAGCAGAACGTAGTGGCAAGGTCTAGTGCTGAAGCTGAGTTTCGTGCTATGGCACAAGTTATTTGTGAGATGTTATGGCTCAAAGGTTTATTACAAGATATTGGTACTCCTGTTCATCTTCCCATGATGTTATATTGTGACAACAAGGCTGCTATTAGCATTGCTCACAACCCTGTTCAACATGATCGTACCAAGCATGTGGAGGTTGACAGGCATTTTATTAAAGAACAGTTGGAAGGAGGGCTGGTGTGTGTTCCTTTTGTGCAATCTGCTGACCAGCTTGCAAATGTGTTCACTAAAGGTTTAAGTGGGAAGATTTTTCATCGTATTCTGGTCAAGTTGGGCATGGTTGATATTTATGCTCCAACTTGAGGGGGAGTGTTAAAATAGGCTACTTTACCCGACAGGGGTAATTTAGTCCTAGTTTTATTGTTTTTATCTTTTTCAATTTTCTCTCTTTTTTCTGTTTTTTCCCCCTCAGCCGATCTCTATTTTGGCATTCCTAGTGGGAATAGGAATTCCTAATAGGATTAGGCTGAGGTGGCATTCCTACTTCTACTTTGACTATTTGTAATTCTGGTTATTATAAATAAAGGGCCTGGATGATCGATTTTGATCATTCAAGCATTCAATCTCAAGGCTGTTTACAGTATGCTATTCCGAAATAAGTCCATATTCTGCTATCAGTTCTTGGTTCTAGAACAATCCTAATCCAACTGGGATTCTTCTATAACTTTGAATCTGACCATTGGATTCGTTTCAGATTCTGATATTCTGCTCATTGAATAGATTATTCCTTTAATTTCTGAAGTGCATATGATATTCTAATCTTTGTTTACTGTTCATTCTTCAATTCTGGTCATTATCTAATCACCGCAATTCTGGCTTCAACTGAATTTCTGAACCTAATCCCTTAGGCTACTAGAAACCTATAATTGGTATCAGAGCCATGGCTAGCAGGGAGCCAAGACCATTTGATACGTTCAGCATGATGGAAGCTATCAACCAATTGGCTGAAAGTTTCCAAAAGATATCTGACGACAATAGACAGATATCTGAGAGACTTGCTACCATAGAACAACAACTTCATGGTTCTGATCCATCCCCCTCACCAGATATTCCTGAAGATCCTAGAACAGAAGGAGAACAACCTACTAATTCAACTGCTAATAATACCATGACAGTTCAGAGATGACCCCAGAGAGTTCCTGCAAACCAGCCCTCCTTTGAGGATATCTTATGTGGTAATTTTTAGAATGGTTTGAGTAATAGGACCAATGATGATACCCAGAAGGTAAAGCTCGAGTTAAAAGAATACATGGGAAACTCAACCCCTAAGTATTCTACGGCTGGCTTGCTTGTCCGGATGATTACTTTGACTGGTTTCATTTGATAGAGGATAGGAAACTACGGCTTGCTCGTGCTAAACTGATTGGACCAGCCAGAGAGTGGTGGAAGAATCACGAGAATAGGTCACATACCTGTGGCACATTATTCACCACATGGGAGGAGATGAAGAACTGAAGAACAAATATCTTCCCCAGACTTACAAAGCTCGACTACACAATAAGCTCAACAGTCTGTGACAAGGAGGCTTATCAATCGAGGCTTATATGGAGCAATTTGACACCCTCATTGCACGCACAGGAATAGAGGACGAGGACACAACTTTTCTCCCGATTCAAATCAAGTTTGAATCTTGGTATTTGGAAGTAGCTGAAAGTTCACAATGTCTATGACTTTCAAGACTGTTTTTAGAAAGCTTTGAGAACCGAGGAAAACTTGATGCTCCCCTCTAGGAAGTTTTCTTATCAAGCTGGGAAGTACAACACAGCACCCGCAGTTAGTGTTGTCATGGAAAAACCCACAGCTCGACCTACTGGTGTCCCTATAGCTACAGACAACAAGCCAGTTGAGTCTGACCCAGTGACCCCAACACAAGGTTTTATGAATGGAATCCACCTCATCCTAATGATGATGTGGACTATGTATGATAATGAAGATGGAAATTGGAAAGGACACTCAAGATGTCAATCAATGTCATATGTATGGATCCATCAGCTGAAACCGATGAGGAAGACAATGATGAAGAAACCAAGAAGATTGGCACAATTGAGGTTCAGCGATGAATGCAGAACGAGGTTGAAGATACAGTTACAGAGAATTCCATGGACACACTGTTCACAACTGATACAACTCATGAAGTTGAGCACATAGAGTTCTTGATTCCTCTGCAGTTCTTTGAACAAAAGGTTCCACGACTTGAAGATTACATTCCTAGCATCCGTGAGCCACAATATACATCACACGAAGTTGATTCCTCGATTCATAAAACTCGAGGTCAAATTTTTTCAAGTCAAGGAGAGTTGATGACGATAAAACAAAGAATTGGGCCTTTGGTTGGGTTATATATATATGTTGGGCCTTTAGTCCAATGGGTTCTTTGAATATGCCACTTTAATGGGCCTAAAATATGAGTAGAAGATAGGAATATGGGATTTACTTTCTTAGTTTAGATTGGGTTGTTTTATTTTATTATTTTATTGTTTATATCTTTACTTGTAAAGGTTGGATAGAGTCTTGTCTAATTAGAACTCCTATTCCCACATTGGATAGAGTTCTAATCTAGTGGGTCACCTATTCTAGCTAAGACAGAGTTTTGTCTTGTGGGGCACTATACCTATTTGGATAGGGTTTCCTATGATTACTTCTTTCTTTCCTATTGCAAGCATACTTCAGTTTTTATTTAAAGGAATGTAAGGCCATAGAGACCTCACAGTTTTGCCAGTTGCATAAAGTTGCCTTTTGCCTCCAATTTTCTGTGAGATTCAGAATGGTGCTGAGAGATGTAGCGCAACCCTTGGTGAAATGCTAAGGTCAGAGCTGATGGGATTTCAGTCTAGTGCCACATGCCACTCCTACATCACCTTGAATTTTTTTGCCTTTCTCAACATCCCCATCTCAGCTACACTTACATAGTTGTCAATGCATTGTGCCTAGGCATCCAGACTCTTTCTTGGGTCCAAGGCAATAGCATGCCTTGTTGATACTTCACGAGTTTAGATTTATTTATGTCTGTTAATTTGTTTTTTGATGAATATGCTCATATTATATCCTATGTTTTGTTTATTATATGTTGGTTTTATCATATTAGACCAGAGCATAATTATATCATATTTCATTGATATAGTTTACATGTTACATATAAACATAACTATATAAAATTACCATTGCTATATTACATATATCCATTGATGCACACCTAGGGAGCCTATGTGATGCCTAGGCAGGCGCCTTGTCACCTAAGCACCCCTCCAACGCCTTGATTCACCTTGACAACTATGTACACTTAAATTGTTCATGTGTTGTTTCTTTGTAGCCCAACATTTAGCTCCATAACTAGACAAAAATGATATAGGCAAAACTGTACACCATTATAACCAGGCACCGTTTTGCCTTCAACAGCAAAATAGGAGGATACGAACATGTATGTTTAGTGTTTTAACCCTATAGTCAGAAAAAGTAGAATTGATGGGGAGGGGTTAGCAGTTGGCTAATAAGTGCTGTTTATATGGTGGGGAAGAAACTGCAGGGCACATTTGCCTGAATTGTATTGTTGATGCAATGGTGTGAGAGTGTTTCCTGGGCATGTTAGGGTTGTGCTGGTCATGGTTGAGGGATGTAAACCATATGTTTATGCACTGGTCAAGAAGTCCATTTGAGAAGAGATGGCTGAAATTGTGGAATTTGTATCTTGGTGCTATTCCATGGGGTCTGTGGAAGACTGAAGGAGAGGATAGGACGATTTTTGAAGACAACTCAAGATCTGCCTAAAAAATTTGTGCTGATGTTGCCACTTACTTTTTGACAGGACTCTAGTGATAAAGGATTTTATTAGAGTGTCTGGGGAGTCCGTTGCTTCTAATTGGTTTTCCTTTCTGAAGAATAATTTTGTAAAGGGGATCCTTTTTTCTACCCGCTTTTTTTCCCCCCTTTTTTCTTTTCAAGATTTTTTTTGGGTGCAAAAGAATTAGGGATACATGTTCATGCTGAGATATATTTATGAATGAACGATATTTGTAGTTTCTCAACACACATACACACACATGGGGGAAAAAGTAGAGTTGATGTCATATCCTTTGATGAGATTCAGCTCTACATATATATGTTTTATGTTTTTTTGTGGAAATGTATGCAATTGGCAGAGGATATCCTAAAAAATTATCAGATCAAAATGTCAGGAAGTAATCATGAATGAAAGAAAGAAGAGTACACTTACACAATGATTTTTATCTAGAATGGTTATTGATTTAAATATAAATTGTCGTGTACTACCACTTCTTTGGAAGTAGAGAGGAGAAAGAGGGATAGAATATATCCTCACCTGTGCTGGAACAGCTACAGCCAGCTTTTGTGGGATGAACTTGGGCTCAAGAATGATAGAGAATTGATAGAATGCTGAGCCAGACAGTACATTTGCAAAGAAAATATTCCATACGGTAAACCAAAGTACTTTTTTACCTGCACTTATTTCTATCTCACTATTGGAGATAGACCCTTGAATAGAAGAAAGGATCTTCATGATGGGAGGTACCATTTTCAGAAACAACTGAAGAATGAGGCTGGGAAGATATCCTGTGATAACTTGACTGACAAATGTTCTGCACATGAAGGAATGAAATGGTTATTTGGCAATAAACTCAATCTGCTTGCTGGAAAACACAAAAAGTAATACACATTAGAATGCCACATTTCTACCAATTACCATGTTTTAGTGCAAAGAAGATAGTGGCACTCACCCCTTGTGGGGTTAAAGATGGGAACAGGGTCAAGCAGGATAATGCAGACACGGATTAAATTTGAGCCAAAATTTAATATAGGTTTAGGTTGGGCCTTAATTTTTGCTTTTATTGATTTGGGAACGGGGTCAAGCAAGATAATGCAAACACAGATTAAATTTGGGCCAAAATTTAATATAGGTTTAGGTTGGGCCTTAATTTTTGGTTTTATTGATTTGACGGGCCGCTTTTATAAGCCCATATTTGGGGCTTTAATTTTGAATAAGAAACTAGTATTTTAATTACCAATTAGTTTTGGTAGTGAGGCCCATTAGTTATTAGTAAGGAAGTTATCTTGTTTTGCAATTATATTGGACAGAGATCTATCAGTTGTGGGACCCATCCTAATTATGGAATCTGTTTAGAAGAGTTTTAAGTTCTTTTAAGTTATCTAGGAAACATTATTACAAGTCTAGAAAGTTAAGATTAAATAGAATTTAGTTGCTTTTATTTAAAGCTTGAAATTTGTAAACTTCCCTCTCATTGAATGGAATAGAAAATTTTTGTTTTTTGTTTTAGAAGTGAGACCATGATCTCGCATTCTCGCTCTCTTTTATCTCCTCAGTCCTCTCTGTCCTTCTCTCCCCACGATTCTGATTTTTCCTTCTTTCTCTCCTGAGATATCTCTCTCCCTCTCATATTTCTTCTTCTTCTCTTCTTTCTCCCTAACATCCCCTCTTACTTCTCCCAACCGATAAAATATTTTCCCTCTTCACTACGACAACAAGTATTAATAACAAGGGTCACAGTAGTTTCTCCACTCTGTTACCGATCTGCATCTATATTCTAATATCAGGTTAATTTCAGATTCGATTAACTATTAATTCTCCTTTATCTCTGTTCTGTTATAAACCATTATTCCAAATCTGGTATCTCTGTTAGTAAGCTTCATAGCTACTGTCCTGAGTTGTTGGGTTTGGACCTGAAACCTATCAAACAGCCGTAGTTGCTTAATTAGTCACCCTAAACATGGGCCTTTCAGCAGCCTAATCAACCTAAACTCCTAATTTGGGAATTAAGGTTTAAAGGACTACATCAAAGGACCTACAACCAAGTGAACCTACTATCAAGGTTAAAAATTCGGATTTCGGTGGGATTTGATCCCTAACAAAACTGAATTTCAGCAAAATGGCAGAAATCCCAACAAGTTTGGTCCATTTCATTGGAAATATAGAAATGGCTATTTCTGTGCCCAAGAAGTGGAATTGTGCCCTGAAACTTCAGGGAATGCCTATTTCAGCATTACACATGTTTGAATCGTTTAGATTTGGGGGAGAAAAAACCCTCAAAGTGGTGGTAGTTTGGCTTCGAACCCTAGGTTGTAGATTGCCCTATGGTGTCTAAAATATAAAAAATTGAACACCAACCAATATATATTTACCTTATTTTCTTGCAAAAAATTATTTCAAGAAAAGGAGCTTACTTTCAAATTTGAAATTTGCCTAAATGTTGATCAAATTCACCCGAATCTTGAAGTGGATGCCTCCAAAGTCGACCACTAAGCATTTGATCCAGCAGCTGCTAGATTTCTGGCCAAAAATCGGGGTTTCCAGGTCTCGCGAGCAAAATCAGAGAAAGAATCAAAATTTCAACAAAATGAGTCCAAATCTAGGTTTTATATAAGAGGTTTGTGTTTCGCCGAAATATCCAAAATGATAGTTACAGTACAACAGAAACTACCAAGCTACCGTCCTATGTATCCTACCCAAAATAAAAGGCTACATAATATCTTCCCAAATAAAATAAACTTTCCTAAACTCCTACTAGATCCAAAAACTCAAAGTGGACCCAGTTCATCTTCATCTGGATACCCAACTGGGTTTGGGTCGGTCCAATGTAGTGTATCCGCATCACTCCCTCTTGAGTTGGGGGCTGCTGGTCCTTTTCTTCTTTTCCTCTTGTATTCTCTTTCCCCTTTCTGGGGCTTCTTGGTTATGAATTTTTTTTATTCATCCAAAAAAATAAAAAAAAGTAGACTAAATATTAAACATAAGTTTATTAGGATATTAGTAAATTATGAGTGCTAAGATATCCTTAAAGGTCCTAAACTGAACACTGCTTTATGCAGGCCTTGACTGATAAGGCTTTCCATAGGCTGCAGCCTAGGCACCCTAGGCTTCAGGTCCTGGCCAATGCCTGCGCACTTTGAAAATGTTACAACCGCTTATCCCAAAAGCGCAGGCTGTTAAGTAAAAGCCACAACAATGTATATCAACAAACAACACCACCACCCCACCCCCCGGCACGTGCAGGCCCACACACCCAAACGACTTTGCACATGACACCATGGTGCAAGCCCAGTTAGGTAAGAAGAGAAACCTGAGATGGAGAAGAAGAGTTGCAGGGGGAAAGGGAAAAAACTCACTAGCGCACACTCACTCAGAGCATAACACAAATCGTGACTATTCCATTTCCCCTTCAAAGTTGAGTACATGTAGATATATAAAGAAAAAATAACAAAACTCTTACTAGACTCTAGGATCGAAATTAACATTGTAAACTAACTCTAAAACTAATTAGAGTTTAAACAAAGTAACTAACCCATTACCTACCCAAGTAAATAAAGACAAAAAATAACAAGACTACTACTAACCCTTGTTGAACCAAAAAAAAAAAAGGTTGGACTGGCTCCATCTGGGCTTGGGTTTCCAAAATTAGTCATATTTGTCCAACTAACCAAAGGCTACTGCATCACACCATCACGTGGCACCAAGGGGATACAATAACACATAACACAAACCCCTTGCATTTACGGATTATTATCCTCTCCAATTCTTAAAGCTCGGCAGTGCGGCAGTGCGCCAGTGGAGATGCCAACATGTGGCAGCTCGGACATCCAACGGTCCGAGCTCAACATAGTCAATGAGCTCATCTCCACCTAGCACTGCCGCACTGCCGAGCTTTAGGGAATTGGAGAGGATGATTTTCCTTGCATTTACTAGGGATCAAACACCCAACCTCCTGGCCCTAATACATGTTACAACCGCTTATCCCAAAAGCCCGAGCTGTTACGTAAGGGCCACACAATGTATATCAACAAACACCAACAGGAAACTATGTTTAACACCTATCAAACCCCTACCAGTGAATATACCCTCCCATCCTTAAAAACCATAACTATTTATCTACATTTTTCACTTCTCTTTACCTAAACATCAAACATTCTCTCCTAATTTGAACCAAGGAAAATGCTATACTAGGGAACTTTGGGTTTAATTTCACTCTTTGAAGACTGAATTTGTTTTGGAACCACAGTTTTGAAGACGGAATGTTTGTTGGACATAATTTTTTTTGTGGGGAGAGGGGGAGGGGAGGTGAGAAGATTTAGAAAGTGTTTTGAGTGCATGATATAGCACATGGGGTGGCAATAGTGCTTCATTTTAGTGCTGCTTTAGTGAAGGCAATTGAGCCTGTTAGCGGCAGCTACAATTGTTGCAATAGTCGGGCAGCAAGCGCCAGTCCTAGCCCGGCAGCAGCCCTTTCTCATCCTTTCTGGGACCATTCTGCAGTGAGATCATCAGCTTTAAACATCCAACCGTACTTATGGAATTAATGTAGTTGTTCTTTCCAGCCGGGTCTAAAGACGACCGCACGAGGGTCCATTTGACAACGTCAACGTCGTAACTACTCGACACTTTGCATACTATGAGACGTACGCAGGCCTTGACCCAACCATCTCGATGCTGTCTTCATCTAAAGCATTCATCAAGCCTCTGATCGTCGCGGGGAAGGAGAAAGCAGTACCAATTGTTGAAGCATCAGCTTATGCCGGAACAGCAGTGAAGAAAGCAGCATCTCTGCCACCATATCCATATTTAATCCCCCTCGGCCCTCCTGGTTTACCTCTTAGCAGGGGTGAAAACTGCACCATCACTAGCGACGAGTCATTACCAACAGCTTCCAATCAACTAGTTACAGATTGTTAAGGGTCTGTTATGAGCTTGTCTCTGTTGTACAGGAAGCTGTATCAAACGTGCAGATGAGAGCCCCATCCTACCTTCTAGCTAAAAAGGTTGACAGAAATGAGGCGTCAAGCAAGCAGCATGACCCCCGGTTTTACTTCACTAAGCCCCGTACTTGTTCAAGGAGGAAGCCCATCCCACCAACTTGAATCACCTCTGTGAAAGTAAGCCTTTTGCGAATAACACAGATGAAGGAGTTCATGTAATTTCATTTCCTCCGGTCTTTGATTTCAATTTCATAACTTCTGGTAAGAAGAAAAGGAGGATCCATAAGAAAGGCAAAGGAAGTCTTCGGAGCTGCTCAAAGAGAGGACCAACTTTTCTTCCAGTTAGAAAGGAAGCCAACAAGAAAGGAGTAGGAAGCCAAGCGCCAGGAAAGAAAGGAAGATGTTTGGAGAGAAGTGATCTTGTCGAGCATGTATAAACTCGAGAAGACCCACAAAGGCAAACAGTTCATAAAATACAGCTGTGAAGATTGACCAGTGTTTTAAATACCGACAACTCAACATCCCTTTTGGATCTAGGCGAAGCGGGCTGCCCAGCTTCGAATGGTGCTGGTCCTATGGACCGTGAACGGATTCACCTCTGGCCTCTGGGCACGTCAGAACCGCATGAGTTCACCGGGGTTGAGCATGAGAAAAAGAAATGGTTGGTCCCATGCACCATGCCTGCTGCCTGCTCTTGTCATGCAGGCTTCCCCACACTGAATAACATTGGGGCTCTTTGCCAAAGGATGCTTTAAGTGGACAGGTTTATATAATGAAAATTCTATAGGATCCCTTAATGATGGATCAGTCAAAGAAGTCGTGCATTAACTAAAGTTCACAGAAATCTATAAATGCATTTACATGATTAAAGGGCATACCCAGTGCATGAGGTTCCGGCCACTGCAGGGTCTGGGGAGGGTCATAATGTACGCAACCTTACCCCCACTACATGGCGAGGCTGTTTCCCGACTCAAACCCGGAGCAACCTTACCGTTGCACCAAGGTCCGCACTCAAATACATATACATGGTTATCAGGGCGAAAAATAGCAATTTATTTAATTCTAATAATATTTCTAGAATTTAAATTTCATTTCATAGGTTTTCTGGATTTTATGCCACAATCCCTGTTTTCAAGAATGCTACAGTAATAAAGTTCCCTGGATCTAATGAGTGAGAGGGAAGAAGAATGAGATGAAGAGGATTACATACTAAACTGATTTTAGACTTGTCAATAATAAGAGAAAAGGAAGAAGAAGAAGAAGGAGAAACGAGAGAATAAGAGGAGAGATAGCTATGCAACTTGGGAGTTATACAATATGTGTAATCTCCCTCTAAACTTCAATATATAATCACACAAGGGTAAAACAGGAAAACAGAAAATAAAAGAAATAAAACAACTTGACTAATCTACCCTTCTCACACCTCTCGGTATTAGCTATAGACACTAATACCGAGATTACATAATTCTCAATAACACTCCCCCTCAAGCTGGAGCATAGATGTTATCATGCCCAACTTGTTACAAATATAATCCACTCATACACACCCCAAAGACTTTGTGAACACATCTGCAAGTTGTTCTCCTCTACGGATGTGACCAAGAGATATTAACCGTTGTTGTAGCTTCTCTCGAACAAAATGACAGTCAACTTCAATGAGTTTCGTTCTTTCATGAAACACCGGATTTAAAGCAATATGGACAGCAGCTTGGTTGTCCCACCACAGTTTCATTGGAGAATCATCAACAAAGCCAAGTTCAGCCAACAACTATCTTATCCACATCAATTCACAGGTAGCAAGTGCAATAGCCCTATACTCTTAACTCTACACTAGAACGAGCAACTACTGTCTGTTTCTTGCTCTTCCAGGACATCAAATTACCTCCAACAAATATACAATAGCTTGTAGTAGATCTCCTATCAACTGGAGACCCTGCCCAATCAACATCTACAAAACCCTCTATCTGCCTATGGCCATGATCACTATATACAAGACCACGTCCAAGAGCCTTTTTAAGATAGTGTAAGATATGCATAATTGCCTCCCAATGAGATGTTTGTAGGGCAAACAAAAACTGACTCACCACACTAGCATGAAAGGCTACATCTGGCGTAATCACTGTTAGGTAATTTAACTTCCCAACTAGCCTCCGATACTTCTCAGGATCAGGCAAAATATCACCATCATCAGCAGTAAGCTTCAAATTGGGATCCATAGGAGTATCTAGAGGTTTAGAACCCAACATTCTTGTCTCTGAAAGAAGATCAAGGACATATTTTCGCTATGAGAGCGAAATTCCTTTCTTTGACTGAGCAACTTCAACACCCAAAAAATACTTCAGCTTACCCAGATCCTTGGTCTGAAATTTTTGCTGCAAGTATACCTTCAAACCTTCAATACCAGAAACATCATCGCCTGTAATGACTATATCATCTACATAAACCACAAGAAATATTTTTCCTGTACCAGAGTGGCGAAAGAACACAAAATGATCAATACCACACCATGTCAGCCCAAACTCTAACACCACCTTAGTAAACCTACCAAACCAGGCCCTAGGAGACTGTTTCACACTTTCAGCCCATATAGAGATTTCTTCAACTTACACACCAAGCCAGACTCCCCCTGAGCAACAAACCCAGGGGGTTGCTCCATATAAACTTCCTTAGTCAAATCCCCATGTAAAAACGCATTCTTGACATCTAGCTGATACAAAGGCCAATGGTAAGCAGCAGCAAGAGAAATCAAAATGTGAACAAAAGTAAGCTTCGCTACAAGAGAAAAGGTATCCAAGTAATCAACACCATATACTTGGGCATAGCCCTTCGCAACAAGACGGGCCTTCAAACGAGCCAAGGACCCATCAGGGTTCACTTTCACAGTTTCACCACATACACCCATCGACAACTAATAGCAGATTTACCTAAGGGTAAGGGCACAAGATCCCAAGTCTGATTCTCCTTCAATGCCAACAATTCCTCATTCATGGCAGCCTTCCAACCAAGACTGGACAATGCATCTACGACAGACTTAGGAACAAATTGATTTTCAACAGTTTGTAAACAAGAATGAAAGGTGGAAGACAAACCAGCATAGGAAACAAAGTTAGAAATGGGGTGTTGAGTACAAGTCCGAACACCCTTACGATGAGCAATAGGAATATCAAGATCAGAAGGAGGTTCCAAAGGAGGAGTATTACTTGTTGCAGGATCTGCTGGCGAAGAAGTAGATGGGGTAGAATTCGCAGGAACGGGGGGAGCCCATACTTCCCATTGGTGACGTTGAAACACAATAGGTGGAGGTACCGGTGATGAGGCAACCTGTGGAACAGGGTGAACAAGACTGAACAATGGAAACGGGAAGATCATCATTCAAGTCAGACACAGTAAAAGATGAACTATCATAAGGAGTAGACTCAAAGAAAGAAACATAAGCGGTAACAAAATATTTTCGTAACTCAAAAGAATAACAACGATAACCCTTTTGGGGGCAAGAATATCCAACAAACATACACTTGAGAGCCTTAGGATCCAACTTGGAGACACTTGGACGATGATCACGAATAAAACAAACACTTTTTAATACTCATGGTGGTAAAACAAACAATGGCATAAAAGGAAATAAAAAAGAAAAGGAAATACCACCACGTAGAACAGAAGAAGGCATACGATTAAAGAGGTAACAAGAAGTCAAAACAGCATCTGCCCAAAAGGATTTAGGTACTTTTATCTCAAATAATAGAGAACGAGTAACTTCCATTAAATGTCTATTCTTCCTCTCAGCTACACCATTTTGTTGTGGGGTGTAAGCACAAGAGGACTGATGAATAATGCCATGTTGAACCATAAATTCAGTAAAGGGAGCAGAAAAATATTCCTTAGCGTTATCACTACGAAGAATACGCAAAGGAGTCTGAAATTGGTTATTTACCTCATTCACAAAAGCACAAAAAATGGAGAATAATTCAGAACGACATTTCATTAACTAAAGCCAGGTAACCCTGGAATAGTCATCAATAAAGGTTACAAAGTAACGAAAACCCAAAGTAGACACGACAGGATATGGACCCCATACATCTGAATAAACTAAAGAAAAAGGTTGGTCAGGCCGTTTATTGACTCTAGGAGGATAACTCACACAATGAAGTTTCCCAAACTGACAGGACTCACAATTTAAACTAGAAAGTGATCGAAAACGACTATCTAGAAGCTTTCAACTCTCCAACGAAGGATGACCCAAACGACAATGAATCTGGTGGGGTGACGCCACACCGGTACACGCCATAGATGAAGTGTCCTTAAGTATGTAAAGCCCCTCGATTCACGACCTCCACCAATCATCTTCTTCGTCATAAGATCTTGAAATACACAAGAATCCGAGAAAAAGGTTACAAAACAGTTATGAGATTTGGTAAACCGATTAACCGAGAAAAGGATGAAAGGGAAATCAAGCAAGTAGAGAACAGAAGATAAAGACAAAGAAGCTGTAACATGAACAGTACCAGTACCAATTACGTTAGCTAAGGAACCATTAGCTAAAGTAACACTAGACGAAGATTTTTTGAAGGAAGAAAGAATACCTGAAACCCCAGTCATGTGATCCAAAGCCCCTGAATCAATGATCCAGGGACGAGGAGTAGCAGCCGAAATACAAGCAGTAGCATTACCTGTCTGAACAAAGGTGGCGGTTGGAGGGTGGGCTGACTGAGAAATCTGAAATTGTGTAAAACGGGCATATACTTCATCAGACATCTTCACAGTCTTACCCTCAGGCTGTGGAGATGCAGAAATTGTATACTTAGTAGTGGTAGCAGAATTGGCAAACTGTTGCTGAGATGGTTTGCCATGAAGTTTCCAACAAAAGCGTTGGATGTGTCCTGGACGACCACAATGGTGACAAGTCCTCACCTGCCCCCAAACCATCAGGAACACTCTGAGTCCCCAAGGTAGGTGGTTTACTAGAACCAGCCCCACCACCACTATTTACCATTACCACTTCAATCTTCAATCGTAGGTTGTAGAAAAGAGATAGAGAAGTCCACCGAGAGCTATAACAGTGCTTATAGCTCTGATACCATGTCAATAATAAGAGAAAAGGAAGAAGAAGAAGAAGGAGAAACAAGAGAGGAAGAGGAGAGATAGCTATACAACTTGGGAGTTACACGATATGTGTAATCTCCCTCTAAACTTCAATATATAATCACTTAAGGGTAAAACAGGAAAACAGAAAATAAAAAAAATAAAACAACTTGACTAATCTACCCTTCTCACACCTCTCGGTATTAGCTATAGACACTACTACCGAGATTACATAATTCTCGATAACAAGACTTATTCTTTACATGTTTACAGTGGTTGCTAAAGAGTGTGCAGACACCAATCAAATGCTGGTGGCAGTTCAGAGCTGAAAGTAAGTCTATCCTATACTTCACTATCTCAAATGGCTCAAGGCCCTAACCACTTCTAAGCCTGTGAATGGCAGATCCAGCACGTATGATTGCATATTATTAACACAAGTTCGAACAATATATGTGTCAGTGAACTTCAGAATTTTAGTTTGTGGGGCAAAGGTCTGCATTTTAGCACCATTAGAGCAAAGACGCATCCAACAACTATTCCATGGTCAAATCATTTATTTAGAGTGGTTAAATACAGATATACAGCTATTCCATGGCAATAAATATATAACTTGGTCAACCAACTTCATCATGTTAGGGAAAAAGAAAATGGGGAAGCAATACTAAAGCGTAGAAAAACCACAAGATCAGCTTTATTAAAAAAAAAAAAAAGTAGTTACACTTTTGACATCAAGAAAATTGGAATAGAAACACACCATCTGAATATGAAAAACTTAAGATCTGAAAGTAAAATCTCACATAGACAGTATGCCTTTCAGAAAAGGCAAAAAGGCTTCCAACTGCGGCAGATTAGCAAGACCTTGCACAAATACAACAGGAATAAGGAATAGAACTGTAAGGACGAAACATGCGACAAAAACCACCAGCCTGGAAACCCATCTTTGCATAAATGAAGCGGAGAAGAAAGGCCAGAAAACATCATGAGGCTCAGGTGCTTGCTCTGTGATCCATTCCGTGGGATTGATTGATTGTTGAATATGGAGAGCAATGGCAGCCCCATAACGGGATTTGAAGGACACAAAGGCAGCAGGGACTTCCTGTTATATTGTATAAAACACGCAAAACAAGAGGGTGCATCAGATATCATGTCCTAGAATCTTAGAATTGCTTAATCTAGCCAAAACATTAGAGAGAATTAATCTCAGCATTAAGGACCATGGAAGGGATTATACAGAATGCTTGGTATTATTTAATAAACCAACCTAAGTACAAGAACAAATGAAAAAGAGAAAAAATGTAGAGTGCAAATAGATTATAAAATATATGGGCAAAAGATCCGCACACTGTCTGTGAAAAAGATCTGCAGATTCTTTAGCACACCCTCTCACAAAAAGTGAGGGCTCCACACATGTATTTTTATTTTTATTTTATTTTTTTAATCTACTTTGAAAAAGTGGGCTCCACATGGATGATACCTTCTCCAGAAGTATGGCATGCAGATTCATTCCCACGCAAGTAGTGTGGGAAACCCTCTCCCAAAATATATTTAGCTAGTTAACAGAACATCATGTGTGCATCAAAGTTGAAGGTACTGATAGTGCTCTCGGAGAGCATATTGGTGGATTTAAATCCTAAACCCTAACTAAAAGGCAATATCCTGCAAGTAAACAACACATTTTGTCTTAGCCTGATCTGATATAGATATCTCAGGGCTGATTTCTATGGTGTTACAAAACACCTTTCAAAAGGCATTGGCGATGTGGTATACTATACTCTCAGAGCTCCGAATGGTATAAATTTTCCAAAATAACCAAATTTTATAATGGGAAAAATGCCCATAAATTTGTGCTTTTCGAAAAGAAAATCAAACATAGTCCTATACTCTTTGAAACTTCAAATCAAAACATGAACCAGTTCACCCCACTTATCCCAAGATGAAATACAATCAGAAATTTTATCCCATCATTGATCACTAATTCACTGGAAGCTCAGCAGAATCTTGCATTGACTGATGCACCAGTTAGGTAATTCATCAATTGTCCATAAAAGGATATTTTCTGCCTTTTCTTTTAACTATTTCTTTTCTGCTATGACAAATTATTTCAGTATTCTTCTCAAATACAGCAAGCTGTGAAATTGGGGAGAATACTGAAATCATTTGTGTCATAACTTAGACAAGAAACAGTATGATTTCAAATACAGCTGGTCAAAAAAATAAATACCATAAAATAACTATATTAAAATATTATTATAGAATTCAGAGACAAAAATATAAACTAAAGCATTATTTACTCACCTATGGGCTAATTGTTATCAGCATACAAGTACATGCTCAAATATGATTATATATAGATAGATAGATGGGGGAGAGAGAGAGAGAGAAATATGTGCATTAAATCCAGCTCATCAAGACAAAGAACAGTATGAAATGTACCTCCCCAGTCAATGAAAGACCTAATTGCTCCATTCTGACATTTTCTTCCAGATCTTCTAACTTCTTCTCATAGTGATCTACAAGATCAACATTCCGTCCAAACAGTCCTAGGAAGCCATCACGTGTAAACTTCTTTTGAGTAGGATTCTTTGATTTCAAGTTAACGAGCGTTTTATACAACATTTTCGCATCCCACTAGAAAAGAAATGAAGTAGTAAGAACTCAAAGAATGTGATCCAATTCAGGAAAATAATCTACAAGACTACATTCACAACTAAATAACTGTATATGCAACCTTTACCCCCCCCCCCCCAAAAAAAATAAATCTTTGTAATAGGTAAATGCCTTACTGAACGGAAGGAACGGTTCCCCTACTCGTTTGCTAATGGACTATAGCTGGAACGAAGGCACGGATTATATACCAAGTCTTTCCTATTCTCCTAGTCGAGCATTGTTGCCTCGCGCCAGGCGGTATAGTTTGTGTTCAGTTACTTACCACACCCCACCTGGTGGAACTAAACAAAAAACTACAACCTATGCTTTGGGAGCACTACCTTAGAAAAGAAGCAAGGTGCGTTTCGCCATTTCCATAAAAGGAAGAAAAATCATTCGATTCCGTCCGAATTAACTCCCCCTCTTCCTATTGATCAAGAATGTTTTTCAAGTTTAGTTCTTTTGACGGCAAACCAACCGGTAGCGCACTTGACACTTGACTGTACCCCAAATCTCTTTTTGATGTTCTTTTTTGTTCGGTAAGCGTACCCCCATTCTTTCAAGCAAATAAAAGATTTTCTTAAAAAAGAGGGAGAATTTGAATCTTATCTTTTTTCTTAAGTGAGTTAGGGGGGTTTGGCGCGCTTCTCGCCCATTAGAGCAGTGAGGTAACGCCGAAGGGTTAAACTGTTAAAGAGTTGGAGTTCTCGTTTCAAGAAGTCGAGGGAGTTTCTCTTGTCGGTTCGGTAAATCGGGGAGTGGAGTTCTTGTTTCAGGCGGAACAGGAAGTCGGCAGTGCTTTTCTTTTCCTCCGCTTGTCGGTCTGTCAGTTCAGATGAGGAAGAGGTTTTGAGTTCGAGTTGGAGTAGAAGTCAAACGACAGGGCCGAGAATCTGTGAGAGAACGTAGATGGCTCAGATCGGGATCGGAAGGGTTGGTTTGTCAGGCCCTGAATTAAACTTACCCTTTCATTAGTGATCTTTCCTTTCTTCGATCGGTAAGCTGATCTACGAGCACTCTCTCCCGGTGGTCGAGCTGATCTACGAGCACCATTGTGCATTAGCATGCTTTGACGCGTTAGCATGCGCAGCAATCAAACTACTGCACCCCTAACAGAGTCAAGGCAACGGTGGTCTACGATCAGCCGTTGCATGGTACGAGATACAAAATGAGACAAAGCCTACAGGGTAGAGTACTTAGGAGATGGTTTCTTTCGGTAGTATGCTTCTCTTTTTTGCTATTCTCACTTTATTTCTTGTTTCAGTGGGCAGGACTTGATTCGGGGGCTTTGATGTGTAGAAAGCTAGCCCCGGTGCTAGGGGCCCAGGCATGAGGAGCCTGTTTGAGACCATAGAGAGCCTTCCGAAGTCGGCAAAAGAAGAGTCTGGGGGAGCCTGGGGGAAGCTGCATAAAGACCTCCTGATGTAAGACTCCTGAGTTGTCAGAATTATTTGTAATACGGTATTGGCTACAACCGATCAGAAGGGGTTCTGAATTAGGATTTGATTTTAAAAGGAACCTTAGTGAATGAGACTTATTAGAAGGCATTGCTGATTTGTTGGGCCATCTAGAGGAGACCTTCTGTGATGATAATTAACTGCCAAGAATCTGAAACTTGACCTCTGACCATGCATATTCACCAAAATCAGTCCTTCCGAACTTTAATTAATGTAACCATAACTCCAAA
The DNA here is from genome assembly GCF_018873765.1 of Telopea speciosissima. NCBI lineage: Eukaryota > Viridiplantae > Streptophyta > Magnoliopsida > Proteales > Proteaceae > Telopea > Telopea speciosissima. Next base: position 12,819,481 of record NC_057918.1, on the reverse strand, counting down.
TGAACTAGACCATGAAACACTTCTTTCAAAATTAGCTAGTCAACATTTATGTCTCAATGCAAAAGCAAGAAATTATTTGTAATAAAGTAGTGTAGTTGGTTGGTTAATTAGTCATATTTTATGCATGAAATGGATTGGGGTATTATTCTGTACACGCTAAAATCATTTTATCAGATCTAATGTACTTATTCAATCTAAGGACCTCATGTCACCTATTGTAACTAAGAAATGGAAAGAAACCTTAGAAACAGAAGAAAGGGGGCAAACTGAGGAAGAAACACACAGTAGGAAGAGAGAACTTCTGGAAGGAAGGGGACTAAATGATGGACAAGAGGGATCCATCGAAGAAGACCTTTACCCTTAGAAACTTATCTGGAAATCTCCAGCTACACTAAAATATCAGGGCTCCTCTGGTCAGTGCATCATGGCAAGGTAAAACCTAGTGAAAGACTTCAAAAAGGAGGTGGTGGTGGTTTATGTTCTCATGATTGAAAACTGTCTTAACAAATTGCAATGCAGTTTTAAAGATTAAATATAGTTCTCATTGTAAGAGGTTATAAGGGCATATATGCAATTTGAATAAGACTATTTAAGACGCAAAGGTAAGAAGATTACCCATAAGATGTAAGGGTACTTTCTCTTTTGAATGATGAATGGGGATGGAGAAACACAAAGAAGGCAAAAAGGAGGGGGGACTCCAGTGCCATAAAGAAAAGCAAAACTGTAAAACACTTTCCCCAGAAATTTGCAATCATGCAATGGCATACCGCACACACATACAGAGAGGAAGACGCCAATTCTTCTTAATACCTATGAAATTCTATATCCATTTGCAGCACAAATGACATCAAAATAAAGATTAAAACAAATGCACCCAATCTTTTCATCTGTAAAGCGGGGACTCCTTGAATACTTCAGCACATTATTTGCAATTATAAATCCACTACAAACATTACAAAAAGCTTTCCCTAAACAATTTTTCTATATGATTATAACACGACATCAAATAAACTCCACTGAGCTCAAATTGATAACTATATTCTTTAACGCAATAACTGACTTTACTATAAACAACTTTCAAATACAAATTAGGAATTAGATTTGACAAATATTTCACATCATGTAATATGCTGAACAGCAACCATAACTAACATAGGTCGATGTAACCAACAGACATCATACAAAAAGATCATTGCCAAGTTTCATTGTACTAAATGATATGATATTGGTAGAAAAATATGATTCTTTTCAAAAAGAAGAAATCAAATATGACAACCAACGACTTGCTTACAATAAGCTTTTGAAGCTTGTTTGTTTGGCGAACCACCATATGTGATAGATAGGCAGAAGAGTGATACTCCGTGAAGAAACTCTTGACACTCTCACTGAAACTATTTCCAGCAGATAAAGGGATACCACGAACTAAAAGGGTGAACTGATGTGGCTGAGGTTTGGAGGAATAAAAATAAGAAATCCTCTTTGAAGAGATATATTTATATTCCTGCAAAATTAAATTCTATTCAGTACCCAACTGAACTTTTCAATTACATAGACACAAATGCTTTTATTTTTTGTCACATCCAAATCACTACTTATAGAAGGATACAAGCAACAATAATATATCCAAAGAAAAATTTAAACAGGAAGCGAAGAACCTATACAGTCAAGCAGGAAAAGTCAAATCCCACTGTAGAGCACTCCAAGCACTCCCATATAGAGTAAAGGACCCGGATTTCCCAAACGGACGTCTGGAAAGGAATCTTCTCAGCAGACGCCTAGCTCTGCCACATGGCAGATCAGATGGGGCTGAAATTTTATTGACAAGTAGAGCCCAAGGTCAACTGCTCACATGCTGAGCTTCAGCCTGACCACATAGAAAACAAGGCATTGAAAATTTCTGCACTACCAAGAGGGTGCATGGATATACATGGGAGGATATGCCATTGCATGATTGAATTTGAGTCTGAAATTGGACATGGCATATCTAGCCATTCCCTAGATATCCAACAGTCAAAATTAAGACATCTTCGTTCCACGTGGTAGAAGTAGGTGTGCCCATCAAGAAGATTCCTTTCTAGACGGACGTCTAAGAACCTTTTGCCCCATAAAAATTAAATAAAAATTCACTTACATAATAAAGAAGATAGCAGACAACTCCACTGAAAGCATAAACAGCACTAAAATGTATCCACAACCTGTCAGACCAAAGTCGACGGTGAGAGAAGGTTCACCATTATTGATTTGTTTATCAATTTAATCATAAAGAAAGATAAATTTTCTTACCTAAAAGGAATAATTTATATAGGCAGACGAGCAAAAGGGGACAAGACAGGAGAAGTAGAGTAGAAGGCAACCCAGACACAAAATAAAATCTGTGTCAAAACATCATAACAGAAGGGAAAATCCTAGAGTACAAACCATCCCAAATAAGCCACTGCTTGGCCAACCTATCCACTAGAGAGTTCAGAGCCAGCTGATATTCTTCCCTGTTACAACCAACTCAACTCAGCCTTATCCCAACTAAATGGGGTCGGCTACATGGATCACTTTTCTCTAATCAGCTCTATTCAAAGCCCTACTTGTTCATAGTCCTAAGCTATGCCTGTTCTTTGTTACAACCACTTATCCCAAAAGATCGAGCTATTAAGTAAAGGCAACAACAATTTATATCATCACCCCAGCACGTGCAGACCCATACATAATTACATACACACATAGCTCTGCACGTGACACCATCATGTGGTGGTGGCGCCATCACGTGGCACTAAGGGTACAATGGATACGTGCACACCACACAACACAAACCCCTCGCACTTACCAAGGGTTGAACACACAACCTCTTGGCTCTGATACCATGTTAACACTGCTTTTCCCAAAATCTCAAGCTGTTAAGTAAGGGCAACAATAATCTATATCAACATTCCCATTTGAACTAAACATCACAAAAGAAGGGGAAACTCTGAGTCCAAACACCAAAGTAACCCCTTGCTTGGCAGTACCTATTCATTAGAGAGCTCAAAGCCAACCAACCTTGGTTCCCTTTGAAACTACATATTTCACAAAAAGGTCATAGTGCGAGCCTTCCTAATATATAGAAAAAGCCTCCAAGGTCCTGATCTGAAGAAAAAAGTACCACACAATGACAGTCTCCCATTGAGGAAATGAAGCCAAGGCCACGGTTCGGTCCTAAGAGTCCCAAAGCCAAGCAGATCTGAAACAATTGAGTAACCCCCAGACAGAAATCCGAGTACAATCTTAAAGCTTGAAAGGACTGAATTCCCATTTGAACAATAACCAAAACTAAGCTTCTTCTTCTTTCCAGGAGTGGGGGGAAGGGGAACCAAGGCTTGGAAAAATCACCACGTTAGACAGAGAAAATTAACTGTCATTACAGAACTTCTTCACCATTTTCTTAGCTAAAAGACTAACTTCTAAGAAACTAAAATTTCAAAGTCACTGCATTCACTCTGAAGTAATTCTTTTTTCTTTTTTTTTAAATTGTATGAAAAGAACCTACCAAAAACAATGTCATTAATTGATGCCAAAGTCATTGAACAGGAAAAAATACATCCAAATTAATGTAAAAGCAAAGTTAAAACCAAGTTATGGTAGAATCAGACATAAAATATATACAATACAAAGTGGAAGACCCCTTAGGGTTATTTACTTATCTCAGGACAGAAGAGAGGAAAGCCATATATAGAAAGATAGAGAGATAGATAGACAGAGCAAGAGAGAGAGAGAGAGATGTAAAACCATGGAAAAATCCCACATCGCTTGGGAATGTGCCATGGAATGCGCATATATGCTATGGCCTCCCTTACTTGGCATGACGCGTTTTAAAACCATGACGCACACCTGCCAAAGCGGACAATATCGTGCCATCAGTGGGGCCGGGTTTGTGGCACTTCACAATGAAGGGGTATTTGGCTTCTTAAGCATCACCTTTCGAGTTGTTTAGAATTTTTCTGTACCTAATTGTCACGGCCAAGTGTTGGCACAGCTGTGACACTTGAGGAGGCGTGTATCATGGCTCAATAATGGCTTTGTTCTTTACACAGGGCATGCCAAAGCACCGTGGCATCATGTTGGCATTATAAAGAAGAGCACATGCAATTTGGGAAACTAGAGACTCATGATGATTCAAAGTATGTCCGTATGATTTTTCAAGGGGGTTGAAGTCTCTCCTTCTGCAGAAGTGGAAAAGGCTTAGAGCTACCTTACGGAAGGGGGGGGTGCCTCACCCTCCTTGGTGTCAATACATCTCAACATGGCATCATGGCTTGCCACAACAAGGCATTGCTTGTGGGGTTGGCCTGGCCGCGCATGCATCAGTAGCACAGGCATTCCATAGGGGGATCCCATGGGCGAGCAATCAGAGCCAAAGTGGGCGCTAGGTGTTTACCCTGTAGGTTTGGTCACTGATCAGGAAAATATTCAACGGCAGGCGCTAGCATGGTGCACTTCAGGGACTTAGAGGTTCAGGACTATGGATGCTAAAAGCACCAACTATGCACTAGTGGCACACAGGCATGAGTGAATGCGCTATCCCATGTCAAGTATGCGGGTGTGCCTGTCTGGGGCAGCGGTTAGGTCGGCGTGCCACGGACAAATCCACATTGGTATAATGGCATCTGTTACTAGCACGCATTGTGCGACAATGACGACCAACATGGATGAGTACGCCATAGGTCTGGCAAACCTTTGGTATGCATTGGGCCATTCGAGTTGGGCTATTACAACACCTTAGGCATAAGCATAATAATCGGCTTGTTTGTAGCCTTAAATTGGAGTGGCACTAGCAATAGCTACGACGACGAGGGAATGTTGGTCGAGCAGTGAAGTAACATTATGAGCTAGGTCGAGAAAGCCTAGGCATAGTGTTATTACTGGTACACGTCATGTCATGCAGATTATTGTGGAACCAGTTTGGGTGAATGTTAAGATGGCTTGAATAGCCTTAGGCTTGCTTTGGTAAAGCATTGGCTGAGATGCCGCACAGGCAGATTGGTTCCGCGAGAAATGTGTTTGTGACAGTTGGTATCAAAGCTACAATCATGCCTCGGGGTTAAAAACATGAATGCTTTGATATTTGATATTAGGAGCAAGATCATGCTTAGTGAGACATCAGTGTGGTTGGATTCAAAATTGTGTTCGATGCTACAACTACTTGTAGGGGGTTGTTTATGGTATCGAGAACCTTAATGTGATGGTAGCAATACAATCACTTTCCTAGCCTTAATGCAATAAACAGATGTTATGCTTAACGACTTGCGTATGGTGTGAAACTACCAAGGTTATAGAGGGGATGGAGTGACAGTCCTTGTTGGTATTGTGTAGTTGTTTAGTGGACACGTGCTTGAGATCTAGCGCGACAGACAATACAAGAGAAAAATTGTGTTGATAAAATTTCAAAACAATAGGAACTCTATTGTTATGTTCCGGCCGCTCAATTGGGCAACTCAGAGACATGTCAGCAACAAATGTTGGGCAACACAGAGGGATCGAGTGGTTCAAGGAGCTTGGGCTACCATGTGGTTTATGCCAAAACGACTTTGTGAGGTGTTGAGGCGCAAGGAGAGTCCTCTTAGTAGGCAACGAAGAATTTGGTCTTAATGAGTATGATGGGCCTGTTGGCTAAAGCATCGGATATGAGACGGTACTCAAGTACTAGAGGCGACACATATAAGTTTGAGAGGACCGCAACTCAGATACATTGGAAGGATGTGCTATGAATCGAGTGGGGAAGCACTCAAGGCACAGAAGCTTTGACCTGGAAGTAGTAGGATCCGTTGAGCCGAGAAGAGTTGTCATTCATTTGTTGGCACTACGCGATCTGATCCGAACAAGGTCAAAGGAATTATGCTTGTAGGACTGGCAAGATATGGTCGGTGGGTTGTCCTACAATGTCTCTTATGGTAGAAGCCCTTAAAAAGTGAGGCAAGAAAACCCACGAGGATCGAGGCAACGGAAGTCCTCAACAACGGGAAAAGGGCAGCAGAAGTCCTCAAACGTGAGGCATGTTGAGCTAGAGTAGCGACCTCAACTGCGTTAGTTTCCTGACTTATGTGCTCGAGCTGAGTAGTTTCGTAACTCATGCTCATACATAAACCTTTGGCTGGGAACTTTGGATCAATTGGATCCATGTTGCGACCCAAAGTGGTCATTAATTCGAAGGGCGCAACACAATTTAGATCTGAGGTCAAAGTAGATTAAGAGAGCCTCCAAAGGGAGACATGCCAAGACCCCAAGGGTAGAGTACTAAGTAACTCAAGTGTAAGGCATCGTGACGTTCAAGATCATATGGAGATGGGCTCAAAAGACAACTAGATTTGGGAAACGAGTGCAAGTGATGGTATGGGATGTCATGTAAAGCTTGTGTTTTGAACTTAGTGTGGTCGATTGAGTGTAGGTGCACAGCAAAAGCATGGCTTATGTTTTGGCACCATGCATGGTGCATGGGAGGCAAGAACTCAAGAACAACAGTGTTTGGAACACAACAGCAGCGCATCACCGCAAACTTGTGTCATGTCAAATATGTGTTTCAAAAATAGTGTTGTCGGTCTACGAGTGAGCATAACAGGGAATGTGTGACTCATTTTGGAACCCTAAGTAGTGCGGGACTTCGGAACTCTCAATGGAAAAAGGAGTGGCTTGGGACGCTGAGTCATATTTGGGGAAGATCTAAGCTCGGAGCATTGAAGGAGTATCTTTCCAAGATGGCAACTTCTATGTGATGAGGCACAGATGATTGATGGAAGAAGGATTGGGGTGTCGAAGCAGACTATATTTAGGCAGGGTGGTGCATGTTGTTTGAAGCTGCAAGGTCCTTGTACAGCAATTAGGTGTGTTACTTGAACTGAATCAGGGAAGACTGGAGGATGAGGCATTGTGGAGCTGAAATCGAACTAGAGACACCAGTAAGGCTGTTATTCAAGCGAGGTGGTACATCTTGTTTGAAACTGCAAGAGTCCTTCAAGGACGATTGGAAATGTTGGGGAACCAAGTCAAGTCATTACAAGGAGTAGTTGCATGATGGGAGTACCAATTGAAGGCGTTGGAGCTGAGCATAGAAATGTTGACGACGGCATCAATGATATTGAATGGGGAAGAATGTCGCAGTCAAAGTGTTGGCACGGTTGTGACACTTGAAGAAGCACATGTGGGAGTGCATCGTGGCTCAATGATGGCTTTGTTTTTTGCAAGAGCCATGCCATAGCACCACCACATCATATTGGCACTATGAAGAAGACCAGGGGCAATTTAGGAAACCAAATATTCATGACAATTCGAAGTATGTAAGTATGATTTTTCGTGGAGGGTGATGTCTCCTTCTAGAGAATTGTAAAAGGCTTAAGAGCTACCTTGAGGAAGGGTGGTGTGCCTAACCCTCTTTAGTGCCAATGCATCTAAGCATGGCATCATGGCTTGCCACAGCATGGCATCATGGCTCAATGATGGCTTTGTTTTTTGCAAGAGCCATGCCATAGCACCGCCACATCATATTGACATTATGAAGAAGACCAGGAGCAATTTAGGAAACCAAATATTCATGACAATTCGAAGTATGTATGTATGATTTTTCGTGGAGGGTGATGTCTCCTTCTAGAGAATTGTAAAAGGCTTAAGAGCTACCTTGAGGAAGGGTGGTGTGCCTAACCCTCTTTAGTGCCAATGCATCTAAGCATGGCATCATGGCTTGCCACAGCCAGGCATGGTGTGTGGGGTTGGTCTGGCCGTGCATGCATTAGTAGCACAGGTATTCCATGAGCGGATACCATGGACGGGCACTCAAAGCAGAAGTGGGTGATGGGTGTTTCCTTTGTAGGTTTGGCTAATGACGGGGACCATGTTCACCAGAAGACGTTAGCATGGTGCACTATCGGGAGGCAGAGGTTCGAGACTTTGGATATTTCCAACACCAACTATGCGACAGTGGCACACAGGCTTGAGCAAGTAGGTTATCCCGTGTCATGTATGTGGGCATGCCTGCCTAGGGCAGCACTTGGGTTCAGCGTGCCTTGGACGAGTCCGTGTTGGAGTTAGTTACTAGCACACATTGTGCAACAGTGATGACCAACATGGGCTAGTGTGTCGTAAGTCAAGAAAACCTTCAGTATGCATTGTGCCATTCGAGTTGGGTTGTTACAATACTTTGGGCATAAGCATGATAGTTGGCTTGGTTGTAGCCTTGAGTTCGAGTGGCACAAGCGATGGCTGTGAGTGAAGAAGTAACATTGTGAGCTAGGTCGAGCAAGCATCGGCATTGCGTTATGGCTGGTGCACAAGCCATGTCCCATTGATTATTGTGAAATCAGTTTGGGTGAATGTTGAGATGGCTTGAATAAGGATGTCAATTGGTACGGTTTCGGGATACCGGTACGGTACACTGCACATATACCCCACACCAATACCGTGCCGAATACCGATTCAGTACAGGTATCTCATACTGATACCATACCAAATCGATTCGGTATTATTCGGTACAGTATCGGTACTGTATGGTGTATTTTCAGTATTATGTCCATACCAATATTGTACTGAATACCCACTCAGTACAGGTAGCTCGTACCGATACCATACCGAATTTATTCGGTACAGTTCAGTATAGATAAATTCAGTAGGGAAACGGTTTCGGTATTTGGTACTCGGTACATATTGACACTCTTAGGCTTTAATGACCTTAGGCTTACCTTGGTCAAGCATTGGCTGAGGTGCCACACGGCCAAATTGGTTCCGCGAAAAAATTTGTCCGTGACATAATGGTGTCTCCTAGGAGAGGTCTTGCATTTTGCTAGAAATGGTCATTTGATGGTAAGGACCATATTGATACAAATTAAGCTGGTCTATGACAGACTTGAGTTGCATTAGGACATTGTCCCTTTGTTGATGGGGATCTACACGGATTGGCGGATTAATCAGCAATTACTTTTGACAGGATCCAACGCATAGGTTGAAATCATACACAAGGTGCATGGTGTTTGTGAGCTCTTGAGATCAAGAATACTCCATAATAGTTGAATTTTGAACTCAAGACCAGTAAGAATATACAACTGAGAATAAGGCTTCAATCAATATCACTCACCACCCAGTGCAGCACAACAGAAGTCACAGACCTAAGCACATCAAAGTTGACACACAAAATCCATGTGAAGATTGAATAGCAGCCAGTCAACATCTTGATCAAAGGCATAAGTAGTTCATATTTCATGATATCTGCAAAAGCTAGGCATGTTTACAAGGACAGAGGGGTGATTACTAATCTCAATCCAGATCAGTCAGCTGAGACTACCAACTATGACCAGATAGGCCCCAGCTAATACGCACCAACTGGAGGAAGTGTTGGGAATATGTAACATTGTAATGGTACATATGTCATATTTAATATTTAGTTCATTCTTTTCCTATATAACATTACATAGGAGTGTACTGTCAATCCCCATGATATCAAAATGGAATAAGCCTGAAAGACCCACCAATGAGCTGTCTACTCTATTTGCCCCATGATATAAAAAAAATATAGTTAGCATAAATTGGTAAGCCTACTAATGTCACACATTCTATTTCTAAATCATATCTAACATTATATAGGGGAAAAACTGTCAAACCCCATTAGATTATAAGCAGAATAAGTGTGCTCACTCAAGAGCTTACTCCTGTCCTTCTTCACCCAACCCCTATATTAAACCACATCTCCAACTGGTGAACAGAACTCGAACTGGCAAAGTTAAAGGACAGTTTGAAAAGAAGTTTTAACTTTGAAATATAATGCATTAGGACCTTTGAGCATACTATTAAATCTCGTTTCAGAAGGCCATTTCGGTCAGACCGAAATTTCTGAGATACCGAAATATTGTATTTTTTCTATGAGTTTTGCTAGGCCATTTCTGGGTGTATAATACCGAAATACCGAAATAAAATTGACCGAAATAACCGAAATTTCCGAAATATTGCATTTTTTTCATTTTGACATAGCATCTCATTTTGGCGAGATTTTGAACTATGCCTATGAGACAACTGAATATAATTGCTTTCTACCATCAAAAAAAAAAAAAACAGAATATAATTGCCTTCACCATTGAAAAACACTAAAGAAGGGATAATAGCAGTGACATGAGACAATGTATCTGTCGCAATTTCAATTCTGGATTTAGCTTCATACTACTCATTAATGAACATGACCTTAAAGAAATGATATTAGGATCAAGGGTTCAGCTGTAGTCACCTTTTTGACCCGTTGTCTACATTTGAAATGCTGAAGATGTCCAGAGATTTATTTGGCAAATCAGAAAAATCAATAAGACTTAGCTGATTACCCAAATAATTCACTGGAAGAAGAATGAAGATCCCAACAATCCCAGCAAAAGAAAATATTCTCAAACTGCATAAAATTACAATACAAGCTTGTCATCAGAAGATTAGAAAGAACTAAGGATATGAAAAATACCAAGTATCCTCACTTAATATCGTGGTTTGAAAAAAAAAATCACTTTATTGTGGAAACAATGAGCATGCATATGAGATCTTACTTGATACCGCATAGAGGAAAATACAGATCCACAGATAAGCATTGGGAAAGAGAAGGGGGAGGGGAGTGGAAGAACTCCACTAGCTAAGAGGTAGATGCAAAATAAAGCAAATTATACTGAAGAACAATCGCATCAACATTCCACAGATCCAGACTTTGTGAATTTTCCAGACATACACCGCATGCCGCTGGCTTTCCTGAAGCTAGCGGCCGTGCCCAATGGAGAGGGTGGGATGGGGAGGGCAGGGGGTCATTTCCATCGGGCATGGGAGACAGAGATAGACTCAGGCTGGGCAAAGCACCGGCATGCCCAGCCTTTACCCCTATATAAAGAAAATTTCTGTATCATATCATCATCTGTTCAGATTGACCCCAAGACCAGTTAAACCCACTCCCCCTTCATCTTCATGTCCTGCGCATCTGGATTGAGAAAGAAGAAGACTCGCTCTTTCTGATGACAAACCAAATTAGTTATGTCTGTTTATTCTACCCGATGGACTGAAGTTTGCACTTCCTCCAGTCCAACAAGGGACCACATAATTAACATTAACAAAGAAATAAATCAAAACTATTTTTTTTTCAGTTAGAGACTCAAATCTTTACATTGCATTTGTCTTGTGATTGTGAGGTGAAAGGAATTAATATCTTTGTCCAGAACACAATTTGGTTATTTTTTCTTTTTCTTTTTTCTTTTTTTGGGGTGAAGAATCTTGTCTTTAATCAATCAGGTGCTGTGTAATTTTATACAAGGTTAAGCTAGTGGTGTGTGCAGAAAGCAGTAGCTACTGATTACTTGTTTGAGGGAAGTACACTACTTTGGGCTGAAGTTTGAATTTCTGGTTGGGTAGTCTGGGGGGTGTAATCATAGTTATGACTTATTACTTATGGGAAGTATTTACTGTGCTACACTATCCAATGACTCCAAATGTAACAGCTTCAAGCAATGCACTGAATGAAACCTGTACCAAAAAGTTCAACACATGAAGTATCATGAACAGTTACTAAATATCGAATCGGCACATAAACAATGGGTTTCCCACTGCAGGTCCCTCATATTTCTGAAAATTACACCTGGGGAACTACAATTTTTCACAAATTAGTGTCATAAAGCTAGGAGGAGAGACTCTCCCATTCTTTTTTCCTTCAGTCCTTCTTCTTCTCCTCTATTTCTCATCAACCTTAGACCTACATCTCACAAAACAAATCTCCCTTCCTCTCTTCATTGTCGCATTTATTTTCTGCTTTCGAACATTCATAAAGTAGGGCTTTCTTCATTATTTTCCCATTCTATTGTATTAGGGCCTTTCTTTTTCCTTTTTCCTTTTTCCTTTTTAATTGATGTGTCCTATTTGTTTTGAAAATTGACTTTCAAGTTTCAACCCCTATTTCCTTGTTATTCCTTTTTCACATAAATGCATCAAGTACACACAAAATCAATGCGCTTGTATAAATTTGACTGCTTGAATAAAATATCACAAAAACATATTCAAGCACCATCTCATCAAAATGTGCATGTGAGTAACAGTGTGTTTTAAACATGGTAAATCCAAGCCAAAAAGTTCCAATCATGTTTTAATCTATGAACTGTTGGCAAGCTAAATGATATTTGAGACCTAGTATCTTTGGAAGGATCTAAGTTACCTGAAGATAAAGACACGCATCAGAACCACTGCATCCAGTCCTGACGTTGACAAGAGATCTTCTTCGGAAGTCTGCCATGCCCTTCTCACCCAACCAGCAGAAGGTAACAACCTCTCTAAGTTGAAACGATTCCTAAGCTGAGATTTTCCTTCAGCTACCAAGCGTGGGGAATAAACATGAACGGTTTCTGGTTGCTTCCTCAGTATAGAATATAATGTAAAAAATAAAATACAAATGCCAAGATTTATTCCCACAGAAGTTAGAAGAGCGGAAACAATCATTACTTTACAAAGAAAACCCAAAACTTCAATGGAGAGAACCCTATAAAATCCTTGGCAGGTGTTATCTCAGCTGCAGAACAAGGACATTACGAGGTTCTAAAATTCAATGCCAATAAAGTAAACACCTGCAAAAAGTGCGTAAGATCATCAGCACTCAAAATCATAATAAGAATACAAGTATATATATATATATATATATATATATATATGATAAATGCAAAGTGGTTTAGTTACTTTAGTAGGCTACAGATAAAAATTCCCAACTTCTGAAAAATAATACAATAACAGCTTTCTGCATAAAAAACTCAAAACAACATAGAATAAGATATTCAGAGTAACAATTCTGGTCCCTTATCGGTTGAACATCGGCTTTTATGAAACATAAATCACAGAGTAAACACATCTTGGTCTCTACCTACAGAGTTCCCCAGACTTCTCTTCAAGTGCTCCAGTTCAAATATTTAATTTAGTGGCAGAGCATGATGATGTTTATAAGTTTATTGTTGTCAAATTAATCTTTGTGAAAGTTATTTATTTGACTTCCTTTCTAATTCTTTTTCCTTCTTGTCTTCCCTCTTTGTCATAGACCATAGTTATCCCCTTCACCATTGCCGACACCATTGCCAGGAAATTCATTCCAAAAATTAGATCTCCGTGAAACTCTTGATTACACCTTAAGAACCATGCAACACTTGCCACAGATTGCATCTATCTACTTACTTCCATAACTCCCACCATCATTGACCTCACCAAATCAATTTTTTCTCTGAAGAAACTCAAAGCTGGACCCACCATCCACGACATTGCTGCTCAAAACCATTTGTCTATGGCATAATATACCAACCATTCCCTCATTCGTTATTTGGTTTTCGCCGCCCTTGCTGTCACCATATGTAGGATAGGAACTCTACAGTCACAAGTTGGGTTTGTAAGTTACATGACAACTATTACCATAAATACGGGGTAGGCTGAATAAACAAAGAACAAGATGTAGGGAGAAAACTTAGGTTTTCAGATTACAAGGAGAGTTTAATGAAATATGGCTACACGAATCAGATTTCACTAGATTGCGTAGGGAAAAAATGTTAAGACTAGGTACACAATGTAGTTATGAGAGAATTGGCATGTCACTTCCCTAGGGTGCAGCTACACTGATAATGTGGAATCTTGACCAACAATTCTTGAATAAATAAACCAAACAACCAGAGTTTCAAACTCAAGCAGCAATAGATTGCTGAGAAATTACTTGATTTTGTCCAAGCCAAGTTGTGTAACAACCTTGAACAATCTTAAATAAAGAATGGGAAGAGATGCAAACTGATCACGCCAACAGATCAAGGCTTTCAAAAGGAATGTGTTAACAGTAGGCAATCAATCCCAATACATTGAATCAAAAACTTCAATTCAATAAAAACTCATGAAACCATGTATCAAATTCAATAACACTACCCAGAGGGAAAATTATCCTCTCCAATTCCCTATAGCTCGGCACTCAGCAGTGCGGCAGTGCTAGTGTGGATGTCCGAGACGTGGCAGCTCGGACATCCAACGGTTCAAGCTCATTGACTATGTTGAGCTCAGACCATTGGATGTCCGAGCTGCCACATGTAGGACATCCACACTAGCACTGCCACACTGCCGAGCTATAAGGAATTGGAGAGGATAATAATCCCTACCCAGAGTGTAAGAAATTATTTTCTGATGTTGATTGGGCTGGTGACAATACAGACCGTATAGAAACTTTTGGATATACAACTTTTGTAGGTCAAAACTAAGTGACAGAGAATAGGAAGCAACAGAACATGGTGATAAGGTCTAGAGAAAAAGAAACGCATAGACCCAAAGCTCACAAGCAATGATGTAGATAAATATTTTATGAACTAAAGAACAATAGGCATATTTATTTCTTATATGACAGGAAACATATTGAGGTGAATTGTCACTTTATTAGAGACTAGATAACAAGCCAGAGGAACTCGCCACTCCCTATGTAAAGTATAAAGAGAACACAGAGGATACTTTTACTCAGTTTTCAGCAAACATCAGTTCTCGGTGTGTTGAGTGAGAATGAACTACGATACACACACTTAATGTCAATTTGGCGTCTCTTACATCCACCAGTTTCCATTGTTTAAAATGGATTATGGAAAGATAATATAAATTCGGGACTAAGGAGGTTAAGCACAGAAAACAACAATTTCATCTAACCTTTTCAAGCGGGAGAAAGGAAAATCGATTCCTAGCTCTTCCTAATTCTCCCGAAGCAATTTGTGTGTTCACAGAGAAGAAAACAAGAAAAAAAAAACAAAAGAAATGAAGCACCTGAGTAAACCACATCTTACATCAAAAATGGAGAAAGAGATAAGTAGGAGAATGGGAAGACGATCAAACCTCGATCGATCGGTTGATTTGCAGCGATGGAACAAAGCAACAAACCTAGATGTCACAACTCACAACAGACAACAGCAGATGTCACAACTCACGACAGACAACAGCAGAACAGTTATTAGAGAAGTAGCTTAGCTACGAATCTGAGTTGTAAAGACCGAAGAGGGAATGAGTTTAGGTTTCTGGCCATCACCGCCTTTGAAGAGTCTGAAAACTCTTTCACCGGATAAGTTTTCCTCCCAAAGTAAGTTACCGCCAGAATCCCTGTGTCAGAGATCGAAATTTGAACGGATGAGGTTTAGGAATGTGTCAATTCCGTTGATAAGCAGGGACAGTTTTGGGTTTTCAAACCAAAACGAATAAAATACTTCATTTTCATCGCCGGAACCTGGACAAAAACATACTAAGCAGAAAGAAAAGCAAAGAACAAAATCAGAAGTTCCACATGGATTTAATGGGTCCCACACACACTTTAACCCTTTTGGGAAAATGACAGCGCCCCTGTTTTCACGAGTCACGCCCTTAGTTAGTAAGTACGCATATAATACGCGTATTATACGCGTACCCGAATTTTTGAACGAATAATACTCCCGTCCCCGCACTTTCCCGTATTTTTATAAACAAACGCGTTTTTTAACCGATCGCGTATTATACTCGTATAATTTGGGTATTATACGTTTTATACTTTTTAAGTTTTACTCTAATGTTTTAAAAAAAAAAAAAAAAACCCCCCAAAGATTAGAATTTTTTCACGATTTCACTTTCCCTTCTTTTGTGATTTGCGTTTTCACTCCAAAGTCCAACCCTAGAAGGCAAGACTCAAGAGCTGGCAGCCCTCCATCTCCGTTCAACACCGCTATTGTCAAAGCTTCGACTGCAAAAAGATGGCGATGGCGGCAATAGCGGCACAAGAATGATTACAGCGGCGGAAGCAAGGCGGCAGAATGCGGCGGCTTGGCGGCGGCAGGCGGGGCGAAGGCGAGCGGCGGCACGAGCGCGGCACGGCGGCGGCAGCGCGAGCTTTCTCCTTGTTTATTTCTTCTTCCACTGTTGTTCTTGGAAGAACTTCTTCCACTGTGGTTAGTATCCCTTTCTCTATTTCGTATTGTTTGCTAATCAAACGAAAAATCACAAGTTCCAACTGCATCTCCATGGAAAATAGAAACGGAAACCTTTTTATTTTCGTTTCTCCCACAATCCACTTTCACCTATCCTCTGTTTCACTCTTATCTACAAGGATTAATTAATTTGGTAACAGTAAGTTTCCCTATTTTTTCCCTATTCTCATTTGTAGTTAATCACATAATTTTTCCTTCTTTTTTTTAGCTTCAGTTGTTGTGTTCTCGTTTTAAGATGCCTTGCAGGTCTCCTTATTTCTTTTTATTCTTATTCTCATTGTCTGAAATTGGAATTTTGTGGAAATCTAACCTCAACTTCACTTTTGGTTGAAAATTCTCACATTTTCGACTATGGTTCAACCAAAAAAAAAAAAAAACCTTCTCCACTATGGGGTGTGGGTCTCTCTCTGTGTATAGGTCTATGTATATTATAAGAAAGTAAACATTGCCCAATTCTAATCAAGACTTGTTGTGTAACAAGGATGACTGCTCGACATGAGATTCTAGAACGTGTGTGTGTGTGTGAGAGAGAGAGAGAGAGAGAGAGAGGACAGCTATTTCTTTTTCTTTGAAAGCCAAAGTTTTCTCATCTCTGAGGTACATGTGTGAAAATAGAATCATGTGGTAGGCATTAGATGAATCTAGAGATGGTGTATGGGGAATGAGTTTAAGGCCATTTTATACAAAATAACTCGATAAGGAAGTGGATGGAGTTTCAATATGTATGACTCCTAGAACTTATGGAAGAGGAACGATTAGACTAAAGGACCCAAGTCCAAGTCTCTATGAGATATAAACCATGGCTTACCATGGCCTCCTGGCCGGGTATGAGTGTATGACATGGGATGAGATCAAACAAATAGCAAAGAGATTATGTTCTGTTAATTTTACAAAAATTGAATGCTAATATGGATGTCATTTTCTAGAGAAATAATATTCATGAATCATGCCAATTAACTAAATATCTAATTCACTCATCTATTTGTTTGCAATTTTTCTATCCAGTTATATTTATGGTTTAATGAATGTTTCCATTTTGGCTCTTATTATCATGAATCTTAGTTATTATTAAGGTGAGTTTGGTATTATAGAATTTTTTATTTTCTTATATATTCATTTATTTATTAGGTCACTAAGAAAATATGGTTAAACAAAGAGATGATTTGTGGAAGTATGTAGAGGACTCAAAAGGCTGCTTCAAATGCAACTTTTGTAACAAAGAGTATGTGGGGGGTATTTCAAGGGTCAAATACCATTTGTCTTGTCAAAAAGGGCATGATATTGGAATTTGTTGCAATGTGCCTGACGATGTACAAGTTGAGGCACTTCGTGCACTAAGTAAGAAAGCTAAGACTGGGGAAAGTTCTACTGCATGTAATGTCAGTTCTTCACAAAACCCCATAGAAATAGGAAGACAAACTGGTCAACCTTCAAGTGTGCAACAACGATCTGTTGATGTAATGTTTAAACAGAAAGATAAAGATGGAGTTGATGATGACATGGCTCAACATTTTATTTTGAATAACATTGCCTTCAATGTTATTCAAACCCCTTTTTTTCAACAAATGATACGTTCTGTTGCTTGTTATGGTCCAAGTTATAGTATACCTAGTTATTCTACATTGAGGACTAAGTTGGTGCAGAGGGCTAAGAAGAACGTTGAAGAATATGTTTCAACAGTTAAGGAGTCATGGTCTCTTTCAGGATGTACAATAATGTCCGATATGTGGACTGATATGAAGGAGCGTGCTTTTATTAATGTTATTGCATATTCACCCAAGGGGCTGTTTTTCTCAAATCTTTTGAATGTTCGATGCATCCAAGACGGGGTTATTTCTTAGAGACACACTTGAACCCATAATTGAAGAAATTGGGCCGAGAAAGTTGTTCAACTTATCTCGTATAATGCTTCCAACTATGGGGTTGCCATATCTTTAATAATGGAGAAATATCCTCATATTCATAGGATAAGGTGTGTTGCCCATGGAGTACAGTTACTCTTGAAAGACATAGATTCACAAATCCCCTGGGTCAAAGAGGTATTTGAGAAGTCAAAACTGATTATTAGTTTTATGTATAAGCATGGAACAGTCTTGGCCTTGATGAGAGAAGCACAGAAACAAAGAGTTGAGAAAACCTTGCAAGACAAGGTTTGCATCTAACTTTTGATGCTCAAGTCTATTCTTGAAGTTGAGGATTTCTTAAGAGTGATGGTAGCATCAGCAGAATGGAGGATAAATAGGCATTGCAGTCTGAATTGGGTGTGATGGTCACTAAAATAATTCAGACTACGAGTTTTGGCTTAATGGGAGGGATGTATATTCAATTTTAGAGCCTCTTATTATAGTTCTTCGCTTGGTTGATGGTGACGGAGCTACAAATCCTTTTTGTATGAGGCAATGGAAAGGGCAAGAAATACTATTATACACCGTTGCAATAACAACTTGACAAAAGTACGAGAGGTTGTTGCAATTGTTTGATAGTAGAAAAGAGGCAAATATATTACATCCTGTGCAAGTTCTTTGCTTTCTTAATCCTTGTCTAATTTATGAGGGAAAAATTTCATACAACCGGAATGATGTGCAAAGGGCAATGATCTATATCACAAAGAGCATGGTTCCTCCGAATGAGAAGAAACAATTTGGCAAAGAAATAAATGTTTATTTGGACAAAGAAGAAATGCTATTTCATGACCTCTCATTGGCAATGATTGATTGTCATCCACGTAAGTAAAAGTTTGATGAATCTTTTGTTATTCTATGTTACATTTTTATTTCATTTCTTTTTAATTTTTTATAAATTTGGTAATGAATTTATTCTTCATTATTTCTTTGATCCTTTTTTTTAATGTAGGTGTATGGTGGAATTTGCATGGAAATTGTGTTCCAATGCTTCAAAGAATTGCCATTCAAATTACAAGTCAACCTTGTAGTTCATCATCATGTGAAAGAAATTGGAGTGCTTTCGAAGCAGTGCAAACCAAGAAAAGAAATAAACTCTCTCCTCAAATGTTGGAAGGTTTGGTATATGTAAGGATGAATTCCCTTATGAAAGTCAAATCAAGGGAAATTGAGAAGTTTAGCAAGGAATCAATAAATTTAGATAAACTGCTTGAGATTCCAATAGATGAAGATGAAAATGGAGCTGAAGTTGAAGATGAGGAGGATGAAAGAATGGAAGATGATGCAGATTGGCTTCATAGAGAACTTGGGATTGGAGAATATGCACGAGACAGTGATAGTATTCAAACTCCAACATATGGTGGCACTCTAAGTCAGCTGCGCAATCTCTCACAGACTCCTTTCACACATGGTTCAACTTTTGAGACACAAGAACCATTAGATATCAATGATTGATGGTTTCCTTCTTTATGACATGAAGGATTTGTTATTGTTAGAGACTATTTTATGGGGTTTTCATGGTTCCAGAATACATTATGTCTTACTTTTTTTTATGTTTGATGAGATGTAATAGACTATTATATTGATATTTTATCGTTTAGAGACTACTTTATTGATATTTTGATATTTTAAGTGCTAATCTTAGAGATGTAATATAAGATATTATATTATTGTGTTTATTTTAGTTTATAAAATCATGATATTATTTTGTTTATTAGGTGGTGAATGCATGTTATATAATGAATATATGCCCGTTTTTTAAAAGTATTATTGCCGTCTATGCCAGTATTATACACGTATTAAACGCGTATCGTATTATTACCGTATGCGTTTTATGAAGCCGAATTTTTAAAAAGTATTATTACCGTCTAGTCCGTTTAATTGCCGTACGTATCCGTTCCCGTTCAATTGCCGTTCCCGAACTTACTAACTAAGAGTCACGCCTCACCTACTCTCACAGCTCACATGGGACAATGAAATAACCACCTCACCCGGATCATGTCCTTAAACAAGTATCGTCCAAGGGATTGGCTACTCTCCTGCGGGGCACGGTGTCCAGCATTCATCGTGCAATTGGGGAGGCCTCGATCCACACATCGCATGTCAGGATGTGTTCTGGTGTGTGGATCAGAGCTCCCCAACCACACGATGTATGCTGCATGCTGCACAGCGCATCCAAGGCTCTACAAGGCCAATCACATGGAATTCACTATGGGACTCATAAGAGCAGTGAATTTCATGCAACTGGCTTTGGAGGGCCTTGGACGATACTTGTGTAAGAACATGATCAGGTCTCCCTTTTGGATGGTCACCTGCACATTTCTATTACCCAGTGTTTGGCACCGACTACGCATCTAAATGAAAATGTTCTCAATAATGTATAACTCATTTTAAAAAAAATGAGGGGGAAGTGGTTGTCTATCTTTCTCCTCCTCAAAGCAAGGAAGCAATGGTATCTTTTCATATGGTGAAGATAGAGATGGAATCATGTGAGTATTGGCATAGGCCACACCCATTTGTCTATCTCTCTCATCCTCAAAGTAAAAGGGCAGAGATGTCTTTTCATATGGGAAAGAGATAGATAGATTCATGGGAGTGGTGTCGTAGACAGAGTTCTTTTTTCCTTTAAAAAGATGACAACTTTGTTTACATCCTCATATGATAATGAGTGCAGTGGTCTCAATTTCTTTTCACTATGGGGATCGGAATCCATTGATTAACATGAGGCAAAGTATTTTCAACTTTTTTCTAAGGGTTGTTTGGTCCTTCCCAAATTTATAAATACAAGGTCATCTCACGTTTTAAGGGATCCCTTTTAACAAACCCGTGGTTTATGGAGTTTCTCCTTGGCTAAAGTAAACTAAAGAAAGAAAATCAAGAAATCCCAAGTGCGAGTGAGTTGAATCCAAATTTGAGGCTTCTCTCTTTAGTCAATACTCCCCAACCCCTCCCTCTCATTTGAGGCTTACATAACTTTATTTTACCTTTTTTCATTTGCTATTGCATACCTCAAAGGATGTAATCCTACTACCTTTCTAGGTAGTCATCATACAACCATGTTTTGTATTTGATCACAATTTTTTTCGATTTACATCATCTACAACATTTGTTTGTTTTTTTTTTTTTTTTTTTTTTTCGGGGGGGGAGTTGATACTACAAGACTAAACTCAAATATCCTATCTAAAGGGTTGGTAAAGCTTGGCTAAAACAAAATAATTATCACCTTCATTCCGCAGACATCTTCAATTCCTCTAATAAGGGAGAGTGGATCCCACCTTGGACAGTGTTTTCGAGCAGGAGATAAGGTGGTCATTTCCACTCCCATGTGAGGAATTGGAAGAATTGAAGGGGGTAGCGAATTGGAGGGGATAAGAATTGGCTAAAACATCAATAGAAGGTATTATTGAGGATGTTTGAGAAATGGCTATGGATTCTCTTTAGGACTTGAAAATACTAGTGAAACACATGGGTCTGATTTACGCCAAAATTCCCCTGTTTTCTATCGTTTTAGGCCAATTCCAAGGGTTTTTGGATCAATTCTAATCGATTCCAATCCGATCTGAATCAAAATCGGCAAGGATCGATTCCTCCCCTATTCCTGGTTTTCAAACCTTGTTTGCAACTCCATCATTCTGTTTCACCACTACTTTCTCAAGTGACGGAAGAAGATCAACGTCTAAAATGGAATGAGAGTTGGAATAAGAGTTGATAGAGAACATATCAACACAATGGGAGTTTTTTTGCCCCTTTGGGTAAGTAAGATAATGGGAATTGATAAGGGGGAATATTGTTTTCCTTTTTCCATCTCTTACATCATTTAACAAAGCCTTAAATTAGTATATAAAGAAAAGGAAAAAAGAAACAAAGATTATAGAGGGGAAAAAAAATATAAAAAGGGAATTGGAACTATAAATTAAACGCAATCCTACATAGGTTCATATACATGCTTGGTGTTCTAAACAAACGGTCCAAATTAAAAAAAAAAACAAAAACAAAAAACAAACGGTCCAAGCCATTGCTTGCTCCCCACAATCACCTATCAAATTGCTACTCTTCCAAACCAAAGGCAGAGGAGAGAACCATCAACCACCAGATTTGAATTGATCAACTCTTATCTTCCTTGAAACCCTCCAATCTGAGAAAACAATGGAGCATTAACTACTCCTGAATTATCATCAAAGGCAACAGCAGCCGGTGTCGAAGCATGGTCATTGTGGTCATTCTCGCTTCGTGGCTGCAAAGCATTGAGAACAGAACCGTTATCCTCAGAAGGATCAATCTTCGTCGACACTTCTTGCAGCTGCAAAGCATACTCCAAGTTCCAAAGAACATCTCCCATGGACGGCCTATCCACACCATACTCAGCCAAACACTTCTCCGCAGCTTCCACATACTTCTTCAGCGAGCCTGAGCTTATGGTCCCCTGAAGATGAGAATCAATAATCTTCTCCAGCAATCCCTTCCTGTGCCACTGCATCGCCCATTCTGCCAAATTCACCTGTTCCCTTGGCAGTGCTGGATTGATGGCCGGCCTCGCACACAACACCTCAAAGAGCACAACACCGAATGAGTACACATCAGACTTCTCCGTCAGCTGTTGCCGCCTGAAGTACTCCGGGTCGAGATACCCAAAACTGCCCTTCACGGCAGTGCTGACGTGGGTCTGGTTTATCGCTGGTCCTGTCTTGGAAAGCCCAAAATCAGAGACCTTAGCAACGAAATTTTCATCAAGGAGAATGTTGGTGGTCTTGACATCACGGTGGATGATTCCTTGCGCTGCGCCTGTGTGGAGATAATGCAGCCCTCGCGCAGCACCAATACAGATCTCGAGTCGTTGTTTCCATGATAATGGAGTGAGGTTAGAACCATAGAGATGGTCACGGAACGGACCATTGGCCATGTACTCATACACAAGTATCATCTCTGAGTTCTCATCGCAGTATCCAATTAAAGAAACCAGATGACGGTGACGAAGCTTGGAGAGCATTTGAATCTCAGTTTGGAACTCATTGATGCCCTGTTCAGAACTCGGGTTTCCACGTTTAATAGCAAGCTTGGTTTTATCTTCGGTCTCACCAAGGTACACTTTACCAAACCCACCAACACCGATGACCGCCTTGTCGTCGAAGTTGCGTGTAGCTTCTCGTAATTCGGCGAAGCTGAATAATCTTCCGAGGCCCATTATGCCCGAGTTGCCATTTTTGCTCTTACTCTTTGACCTCATTCCTCCACGTGACCAGCTCTTGCTACACATGAAGCTTGATTGGCCAGTGGCGTGAAGAGGGAGTAGCCATGACGAGAAGCTATTCCGCTTCTCCCAACCTGGAGGCCTCTTCTGCCAACGAACGAACATCGTGGCCACCAACAACATAGCCATCACACCCAAGCCGATTCCAACTGCGGCGACTATCTTAAGCTTGCTGTAGATGGAAGGCCCCACATACGACCCATCGATGGTGTACAAGCCATCCAAGCTGCTGGCTTCGTTGCTCATCTTCATTACCTCGAGGCCGTTGAGGATAGCATTGGGCGTTGCCGATTGAACGTTGGAAGCCGGACCCACTTCCACCCTTATTTTGCCATCAACGACGGCGGAGGTGTTGAGCACGAAATCCTGGAAATAAGCGGTGCGGAGGCTTCCGGTGATGGTGGAAAGATCAAGGCTCGCCACGCCCATCATCTCATTGACGTAGACATTGAAGAAGAGTTCATTAAGGGTCTTGCACACAATGTCGCAGAAGTGGAGTCTGATCAAGTAGGAGAAGGTCGGATCAACATTCATCTCCCAGGAGAGATTGAAATTCTGTTGTGTGACATTCGCATTTGCCATCTCATTCGCCGTCGAATACACCGCATTGGGGGCGATGAAAGCACTAGCGCCGGTCGACGGGTACTCGATTTTCGACGGAGAAATCGATACGTTCTGTGCCAGTAGAGGGGATCTCATGAAAGATAAGTCATTCTGCCATGTCCTCCCCAAGGTATCGTTTAAGGACGTTAAAGGCCACCCGCCTACGTTCAAACGATAAGAAACCTCTAGGGCATAATTGTTTAAACCGTTGAAGCTTCCTACAGGGGAGACGGTGGTGGCCGTGTCAGGAATGAGCGTGTCCGGAGCCGATACGATCTCCATGGCATTGATGAATGCTATGGATTTCGATTGGGGCTGGAATGTGAGGGAGAATCTATTGGAGGTGACGTTGACGAGGTACTCTTTGAGAATCAAGGAATTGTTATTCGAGACAGAGAAATCACGGAGGAGGACAGTGGAATCGGTGATGACAGAGAATGTGGCAGATGTGAGGTTGTATGATGAATCTGGAAGAGGAAAGAAATAGAGACGAACCCAATGTCTACCTGGG
This sequence comes from Telopea speciosissima, assembly GCF_018873765.1. Classification (NCBI taxonomy): domain Eukaryota; kingdom Viridiplantae; phylum Streptophyta; class Magnoliopsida; order Proteales; family Proteaceae; genus Telopea; species Telopea speciosissima. The sequence continues at coordinate 12,795,262 of NC_057918.1, read as the reverse complement.
CGAGAGATGAAGAAGCTGTAGGTGGAATCATCAACGAAGATCCTTGCCGTTTGATAGAGAGGCAATGAAGAGGAGAGAAGAAAGGAGGAGGTATTGGAGAAGGTGGAATTGGAAAGGGATTTATCAGATACCTGTATATCTTCAGTGGTGGAAAGTAGAGAAGCCGATTGAGCGTCGGAACGAAAGGACCGGCCGTCGCTTAAGACGGTGGCTTCGGTTGAACCACAATTGATCAAGTAATTATCGACGGGAGAGTATTTGACTACATGTTGAGAAGATGATGAATTAGAAGAAGATCCATCCTTTTTGGCAATTGTTGGATAAGGAATGGAAACAAGGAAAAAGAAGAAGAAAAGGGAGGAGATGGTGTGACCATGTTTCTCTCCTCCCATAATCGATATGTATATACTGTGTAGTAGCAGTAGTAGCAGCAACAGTTAAGTAGCAGTATCTTTCTCTCTTTTATGAATCAGCAATGGCAATATTGGCTAAGAAAGAGGGCCATGGCCATTGCAGGAGAGAAAGCTAGGGGGGCATTGAGGGATGCCTGCAAGCAGCAGCAACTCTCAGCCGGAGAAAAAAGAGGGGAATGAAGAATGGTTATGGAATGGATTGGGTTGGGAGGACGATCGAGCATGAAGTTTGTTTACGTGTTTTTAGGAGGATTTTTGAATCATGTACGTACCAGCGCGAAACAAGAGAATTGATGTGTTTGACAATCACAGCTTCTGAGAGACAAACAAACAGCTTGATTTGGCTGGAGAGAGACAGGTAAATTCAAATTAGTTTGACTCGATATATTAAAGAGTTGATTGGAGGCAACCAAAAAAGGAACAACACGTAAATTAGTTTGACTTATTATGTTGGGCTGGAGAGAGAGAGAGAGAGAGAGAGGTAAATTAGTTATGTGGGGGTTATGAATTTTAAGTTTAGAATCATATATAATTGTTTTTTATACTTCGGATGACTCCCTTGTCACGAGGGTTCGATCTTTGAGTTTAGGATTGTTTGGCTTAATTTTCATTCCATAATTTTTCGAAGTTTGTAATCCGAAATCTATGACTGTGTTTGGAATGCATTCTTAGAATGCATTTTAAGTTGATTTGCATTCTCAAATAATAAAAATAGTTAGAATACATACCAAACAAAACCATGTATGTGTACTATTCTTTCCTATCATTAAAGATTTGTTTAGCAACAAAAAACATAAAAGGTATGACTTATGAGTTATAGGGTTCTAAGGGGAAGGGTACAAAGTATATGAGGCTACCAGGGAAGTATTTGATTTGAGAGGACTACGTCAAATGAAATGAATCATCATATTGTAAATTGTTAATTTACTGTCATGTCCAAACCTCATAAAACCCCCTCCAACAAATATGTCATCCATGAGACAACCACCTCAGGCGTCCGCCCAACTTAAGTGCCTTATTTGGGTGCTTTTCTTGTAGTGCCTTCATATATTGGTTTTTGTGGAAATCTCGTAATGATCTCACCTTAGGGAGGAAATCATGGTATCTATTTGATGTTATTAGTGTGATAGAAAATGATTTTCATGAATTTTGGTATAATCATCAACCATTTCCTTCCCAGTTGGCACCCTCAATAGAATCTTTGTCACCATCATCTTTACCAACAAGAAGTACCCAAAATTGGAATACTTTGAACTGGGAGGCTCCTCCATCGGATTTTCTGAAGCTAAATTGTGATGTCAACTTGCTTCCCAATTCAGATAAGGGTGGCCTTGGTTATATATGTTGTGACGCCTTCGGCAAATCACACTTTGCAATTTCTGAACCAATCTCCTTCTCATTACACATTGTGGGTGAAGCATTGGCTATTTGCTCTGTAATGATAGAAGCAATATCTGAAGGTTTACTACAATTAATTGTTGAGTCTGACAATAAGGATATGACTGCCTACCAGCAAGACATATTCATGGCCTCTCCGCCTTAGTTGTTTAATTAACTGAATTATTCACTTCCTCAAGATGGACTTACAAGGAAATGCAATGTGGATATACTACCCTCTATGGCAAAGGTTTGCCAGAAAATGGTGATTGATGATGAGTTCTAGGACTAATGGTGAGAAGCTTGGCAGCAACGAATGGTGATGAGGCGATCCTCTTCCATCATAGGGGCTACCAAGCAATCATCTTCACCAAAGATTAATGAAAAAATTCTTCCAAAGCGTTGGGAGAAGAGGCAGAAAAAAAATAGGAAAGAAATCGTTTCACAGGAAATTTACAAGAGTACCCTCAACAACGGTTCTTGATGTTTATGATGTCATTTTAAATTCTAAGTAGCAAATAACACATTTACCCTTATCTTTAAGGGAGGACCGAACTTGAACATAATGTCATCAAGCTGGCTGGATACCCTTACTAGGGATTCCACGTGAGGATAATTACATATGAGAGGGTGAATATACTATAATGAATGTATGCATATATCTTTGAAAATCTTTTGGAAAAGGGTAAAGTACACGTGCCCCCTAGAATGCACCCAATATTCCTCGTACCCCCCTAAGTGGTTCAATATTCCACGTACCATCCCTGCTTTACACCCCAAATGCCATCTAAGTCCACACCAGGTATTAAATGTTGTAAAATAACCAAACTACCCTTTCTTCTATCTTTTCTAAAATTTGAAAAGACCTAATTGCCCTGACCTATTTGCTAAAATTTGTAAAGACTAAAATGCCCTCATCTTCCCCAAATAATCATCTTCTTTTACATACCCACCACCACCGCCACCCCCCCCCAACCATTAACACCATCACCATCCCACCGTGAAGACCCACCTCACTGTCTCTCCTCCCCTCCTCTACTTCCTCACCTCTCGTTGAGTTGGGAGTCGCAGCCATAGCATCGCTGATTGTAATGAAGTTCCCACTCCCATCTTTAGCCACAACCAAATCGTATTTCGTTGCGTTGATCGATGTCTGCAACAACCTTCGATCCTTCCACATGATTCCACTTCCTTTTTGCAAAGAGTGATCTTGCAAGAAAGCTCACAATGCAAAGAGCCAATATGGCTTTTCCCTGAAATTGGTTTTCCTCTCATTTTCTTTGTCTCTGTATCGATTTCCAGCAACAAACACACTGTTCCAATAAATCTCCTGTGTCCAAACACTATCTTCTTCTCCAGCTTCATTAGAAAATGGAGAAATTAAAGATAGAATGAAGCATATGATGAGAGTCTAAGAAAGGGTAACAAGCTTGGTTTTAAAGATGGGTTTCAAGCTTCAATGTAATTTAATGTGGGGGATTGAACATTTAGGGTAAAATCTTTGAACTCTCTCAACAACATCCCATCTTCAAAATAGGGTCTCTGTTTCAATAATCAGGTTTGGGAGTGGGTTTTGGAAATCGGGTAGAGTGAGCGCGTTAGCTAGGTATTTTTAGTGAAATCAATAAAAATGCCTCTTTACTCTTGGAAGTGGAAGAGATGTTGGCGATATTCAATTTCTTGAGCATCACTAAGGAATTACTAACCAAACGACTGATACGGTACAATCTCTTCTCAATTTTCTTCCTCACTTTCCCGTTGCTGTAAGCGAACCCATCAAGACAAATCTCACATGGCATCTCCTCCGGAATCCTACCGATGGTGACCGGTAAGATGAGGCGATTACAGTGAAGCTTGATTTCCTGCTTTTTCATGTAATCAATGACTACCTCCATAAAATCCTTCAGGCCAGAGGTTTCCTTCCATGATTCATACTGCTTGAAGCAGTTCAAGATTATTTCCCCCTTGGCTTTAACCATGTTGGTGGATCCCTCACTGATCAGCCCCCACCCAGATTTACCGCTGCCATCGTAGGTGAACATTGTCTTGATCTCCTTCATTATTTGAGGGTTTCTCCCCTTTTGAGTAATTTTTTCGTCGATCCTGGTAATCAAGCAGATCTGGGTTAAGTAGCAAATGACTCAGTTTTCTTAAGGAAAAAAAAATGAATCTTTGCAGAGCGTGTTCAAGAGATTGTGGGGTTCGAAAGATGAAAAATTTGGAGGAGATTGAGGAAGTAAAGGAATTGAACCTTGAAGGAGTGGATTCCAGCAATTTTCTCGATTACAGACTATGGTGGGTGACACAGATCGGTACCTGTGAAAGTTTAGAAGGTTGAGCCGTTGAGGGAGGGGAGGGAGGTGCGGTTAAGAAGTTCAGAACTTGGAGTGGTGATGGTGGTGGTGGTGGGGGTATGTAAAAGAAGATGATGATTTGGGGAAGATGAGGGCATTTTAGTCTTTTCAAATTTTAGCAAATAGGTTAAGGCAATTAGGTCTTTTCAAATTTTAGAAACGATAGAAGAAAAGGTAGTTTGGTCATTTTATAGCATTTAATACCTAGTGTGGACTTAAATGGCATTTGGGGTGTAAAGCAGGGGTGGTACGTGGAATATTGAGCCGCTTAGGGGGGTACGAGGAATATTGGATGCATTCTAGGGGGGTACGTGTACTTTACCCTTTGGAAAAAGGCACCGAAGTCTAACCTTAGCTTTAGCATTATTGAGCTCAAATCATCAATGAGTCTTTTTAGGGTAATGAATTCAATGTTTACATAGACTGATAATTATTCAGTCATTTTTTTGTTTGGTCCGATCGATTTCGATGTGTGATCAGTGTCTTTAAATGTTATTATCAATCCGGTCTTAATTTTTCATATATAATATAAGGGAAATAGTCTTTATCTTGGAATGCGGCCTATGTCAGTACTCTATGTGTCTGTCTCTCTCCTCCACAAATCGAAGGATAGAGATGTCTTTTCACAAGGATAGGAGAGAGATATACATGGGAGTGATATCAGGAACCCAACAAATATCAAAGGTCCATTATCCACAATGTAGCACTGAAATGAAACGGCTAGATACTACGGCTAGATACTTTTCTACGGACCACTAGTACCGAACCTACAACAATAGAACTGAGTCATTAACTGAAAACAATTGAAGGAAACAACTGTAACTCGGTAGAGAGTCCAATCAAATGGCATTTGATCGAGTATTCCGCTGATCTCTGTAACAGTCATGAACTGAACTGAAGATGGAGGACGATAAAGATTCAATTTCCATTCCTTACAAGGATTGGGAACATATCTACCCATTACCTTTCGAATCATCCTCGTTTTCTTTGTCTTCTTCGATCCTAACCCATACTTGCTCTGAAACTGATGGCCCAGAGGAGCCACCTTCGACGGGATGGGAGGTGGTGATGTGCCGAGACACTCAATTCGCCGACGATTACTCCATATTTCCACCGAGCAACCACGAAGGACTACACATTCCTTTCCAAGATGATCTCCTCCTAGGGCGACAAGATCCAGAATCAGAGGTCGAAGCATCGACATCACCATCTGATTCTGATGTAGAGGACGCAACTCCTCGGCTTTCCGATTCCAGTCTCCGAGTCGCAGGGGACGTCGTGAAGCAATTGCGCTTTGGGTTAAAGTTCTTGTCCTCCAATTTCTTCCGTATTGCTTCTTCGGTCCGTTCTCGTGTGATCAGCGGAGGGAGTATTTGGTCTGTTTCCTCTTCAATCGGAGTCGCAGCGGCGCTCTTATCGTCGTCGTTGCTGTACATTGGGGTACGACGGTGGCGTCGAAGAATCCATCTGGAGAAACTGGACCGACTAATACTTCTCATCCAAGAGCAGAATGAGGTACGTGGAACGCTCGTAACTAATTTGATTCTGCTGGTCCGAATTATCTTGAATTTCTGCTTGCTTTTGATTCTTGCGTATTAGTATTGTTTATATTTGGGTTCTCAACGTTTGAAATTCAGCATTTAGATGCTTAATTTGTTGGTTTTTTTTCCTGATTTAAGTTCCAGCCTTCTACGTATATGTGGAAATGCTTATGAGAGTTCCTAGCGTAGCTCGAACTAGTATCACTGGGAAACTTATAAGACGAAACTTTTGTAACTCGGATGAACCGAGACCGAGTTGAATCGTGCCCACACTTATGAACAGGACTCATTTGTTCTGGTATTGTCCAAACTTTAACCGAGAACGTTCCAAGATATATCCCCATAACCTGTACTTTTTAATTTTTTTCCCCTCATACAAAAATCAATCGCGGTGAACAAGCAATGATCATGGGACTTTGAGTAGATATTTTCTAGACCAGCTTTGTGGTAGCAAAACTTTTCCTATTCTATAAAAGGGTAGTCTTTTGTTGGGATAAGGCTTAGTTGTTGTTGTTGTTGTTGTTGTATAACAGGGAAATCTTTGAATTTTTTTTTTTCCAGTTTTTTTTCTAAAGGTGAAAGGTTGCATATACGGTTGTCTATAAAACACGGTCAACACTTCAGCCATTCAATAGGAATACTCAATTCTTATACGCCTATCCAACGGTCCAACCATCCAACGGCTGAAGTGTTGATCATGTTTCACACGCAATAGTGTATGAAAACAAGCCCCTTTGATAAATAACATCTTCATTTCAATAACTCAACTAAGAGTACATTCCAAAACTCCCAATTTAAGCTCAAACACTCTCAAACCATCACAAGAATTAAAGAACAACGGCATTAACATTAACATCCTCAGTGTAATCCTCCCCAAGGAAAAGAAGATCCTGATTTCTGTTGGGTCTCACCACCTGTTGCTTAACCATGAAATTTAGTGAGGTTGCTAGCAGACTTTGGATTCCATTGAACGAGCAGTTCACTTGTGAAGCAAGGTATTTTATTTCTCTTTCTTTTCATTTGTTTTGCATAGGTAAACTAAAGTAGGAGAAATTACTTTCCTTTGTCTAATTCCTGTGGATTAAATTTCTATAACTAGATATTTTTCATTTTTTTTATAATCCTTTTGGCTATCTTATGATCAAACAAATGAAACAATAAAGAAGTCAGCCGAGTCTTGTTAGAGTAGGTATGGAAACTGATTCAGCCAACTGCCCCTCCCCCCCTTTTTTTTTTGTTGGTAAAATGTCATGAATAAAATTCCTTCATGAGGACAGAAACTGTAAAGGCTTTGGTTTACTAGTGAGAGAAAGATAAGGGAATATTTATCACAAAAAATAAAAAGAATTTAGATTGATGTCCTGTATCTCTGTTCTCTCTAAATGAGGAGGCTCTTAGGTTGGTAATTTTCTACTGCTACCAGTAGAACTACTAGATGACTGTGCTTCCATGTTACTGAGAGATTCATAAAAAAAGGAGTAATGGAAGTCAAAAATTTCTTTCATATATAAATGCTTTGTTATGTGTATATAGAAACATGGTGGCCACCTCCTTGTTTTTGTCTTTCTTGGCAAGATTTCCCACCAATGTTGCATTTAATTAAAATTTATCTTGCTAGTTTCTACATTCCACTCCATTTCTTAGTGCACATACTCCTATCCACATATTTTTATTGAAATTTTATGTTCTCCTTTGCAGAAGATAAGTCGGCTCTCGCAACAAATTGCCCAAATGAATGAAGTATTATCAGCCCGTCACAGAGTCCCTGTACTCAGGAAGGGCTGATTGGTCCTATACAGTTTCACAAACAGAGTGTGGTTTTCAGTGTTGGTTATCCAGTCTCTATTGTAATTGGAAGCTCAGAGACTACAACATCAGCTTATTCATTAAAATGAAGAAAAATGAGCGATAAAATTAGTTTTGTCGGGAGGTTTTTCAGCATTAGTGTCTCTGTTTTCCTTAGTATTTTTCAAGCTCAATGTCCAAAAATTTAAAAAAAAATAATTTCTGTAGTACTTTCTTTTTCTCTAGCATAAATTTTTAAAAAAATATGAGGTTGTATATTTCAAGATTGATAAGGAACTGCCTTCTTTTCTTAAGAAAAAAAAAATTCTGGATAGATAAGAAAGAAACCTGATATCTGTTAGATGATCCATTCCATGGACCTTTTACAGTTCTATGATTTGACAAAAATGTTATGTTTTCCCTGAGCATTAAAACTGTAAAAATAAAACTCCCAACAATTCATATTCCTTGATCAAAACCATATTACTTGTTAGTTGATTGATTGATGTGTCTTGGATAAGGTATTAGTTCTCCGGTTCATAGCAATAGAGCTTCTTTCTCACAATACAATGTGTTCAATAGCTACTAGATAATTAAGCACCAAGTTTGGGCTTCATTCATCTTCCACATAACAACAGTAAGAAGAGGTTTGCTTATTCTGGACTGACGAGAACTTCAAGCAAGAAAATCATGCATCACCCTCTTCCTTTCTCACCATTTTACCACCATACCACCAAATTATAAGACTACACGACACCTGGCCTCACAATCACTGAAGCACAAAGGAAAAACTATTCAATTAAATAGGTTAAAATAACAACCATCTCAAATATATTAAAATAAAAATAAATAAAAACTAGAACAATCTACCCCATCCCTAGAGACTTAAAAATTTCCTCACGTCTTTGATGATGATCTCCAATGAGAGGTATATCCTAATGTACCATCAGTTCTTCGATTTGATACACCTTTGCAGGTCCCCCTTTGACTCAGGAGGGTTAACTGGAATGGCCCTGTCTTCGTTCCAAGGCCACACAATGGTATCAACAGGGCGAAGAACACTCGAGTTGTATAATTTTGCAATAATATTATGCTCCATGATAATGAGGCGATTGTTAATATTCTGCCGGAGTTAAGAATTTTGGATAGTCATCCAATTTTGAAAGTGGTTGAACTCAGCAGAGATTTCCTGAAAAGCCTGTGAAATATCACCAAGCCGATTCACAATCAACGGAAAATTTGGGAGGACTGGAGGAGAAGGAGGTGGAGGAGGAGGAGGAGGAGGATTAGCAGGATCAGCCATATCGTATATATGGAGAACCGAATAGGGGAAGATGACAAAATTATTTGGGAATCGATGGAATTTAAGGAGGGGGTTGCAGGAGATCCTTTTGTGTGAGAGTGAAGCGAAGATGTCAGGGAGAGGCAAAGGACGGAAGGGACTGGGAAAGGGAGGAGCGAAGAGGCATCGTAAGGTGTTGAGAGATAATATTCAAGGCATCACAAAGCCTGCAATTCGTCGTCTCGCGAGGCGTGGTGGTGTCAAGCGTATCAGTGGATTGATCTACGAAGAGACTCGAGGAGTTCTTAAGATCTTCCTTGAGAACGTTATTCGTGATGCGGTTACTTACACACAGCACGCTCGCAGGAAGACTGTGACCGCCATGGATGTGGTTAATGCTCTTTAAGAGGCAAGGCAGGACCCTTTATGGGTTTGGAGGTTAGGGTTAGGGTTTTTCAATATCTCATTGAGTTTTGCTTGTTTTGGTAGGAGAAAGCGGTTTGAGTCAATGTGTATTAAAGTGAAGAATTTGTATTAATCAATTTGAGGTTAGCAAGAGAAATGTCTTTCATTGATACATTTCACTGTAACATTTTGGCAATTCAACAAAAATCTTCTCTAAAAAAAAAAAACCCTAAAAGCGGGAATGGGGAGAATTCGCGTGGGATGGATAGTACCATCGAGAGAGTACGAATTTTGTAATCTCGGATTGAATCGGTCGATATCGGTTGGATCGGATCTGTATCGATCGAGGCCCATCCCGAGATTAGACCGATACGACAAGGTTATGATGAATCGTTTCTTGGATCGGTTGGTCCGATCCGATATTTACCATTTTTTGAGGTTTTAAAACCCATATTTTTTTTTATCCCGAGCCTTTGAATCAGACGTTTGGGTTTTCAAATCAGTGAGGCAAAAAAGGGAAAATCCTACCCTTTTTTATGAGAATCAATTAAAGAAATATTTCATTCCATTTAAAGATTGGTCTTCTTAAGGTAGTTTAGGTATTATTTAGAGATTTAGCTTCAAATCCGCGAGTGAAAAGGGGTCTAACCGTTTTGTATTAGTAATCTACTATGGGAAGATTTCATTCTTTAAAAACATTGATTCAATCCCACAAACTTGGAGTTTTTTAGATAATGATGGTAGTGGGTGAGGTTGATAAAGATGGAAAAATTAAGCTGAACCTAAAAAATAAGATTAGGAAGTGATTACCATTTGTTAAGCCTTCTTTTTTTAAATTTTTATTATTTTTATGACCGATACAACAACCCATCTAATAAACCCTGGATTTTAAACGTTTTTGACTGATCTATGGCGATTTTGACCGATCCAGATTGGTATCAGATCGGTTTCGATGTTGATCGATCTCGAGACTAGAAACCTTGGTCCGGATCCTCTCCTTATATTTTTGCTCCCAATTAATTGATAATTAAAGATAACTTTGAAAAGTTACAACTTATTCTCAATAAAGAAATATGCAAAAATTAAAATAACCAATAAAAATTCAAAATAAAATCGATTATTAATTAAAACAGGTCAAGGGGATAGAGGATTGATGGGTAGGATTACAAGAAAGAAATAAAGAAGGGACGAAGTAGCCGTCCGTTTACATGTAACAAAACAAGGATGAGATCGGGAGCCGTTTGAGAGAGGGAAAGGACTAGGGTCACACTTCCGTACACCTCTCCGCTCCCGGCTGGCTAGAAGTTTAGAACGAACGAAGGCTGCGCAGGATATTATTGGATCAAGCCTGAGGTATTGGTGAAAATGGCTTTCCCTCTCGACTGTGGTGGCTATACTACTACTACTACAACTACGTCCGTTACGAAGAATAGAAAGTGGAAGAAGAACACAACCACTACTACTACTACTACTACTACTTTCCAGGAGGATGGTTTCAAGAATAATATTATGGTTGCAGTTCCAGAGGACATCATGAGGTTGATTCTAAGCAAGTTAGACAAGGTTGAGCTTTCTTAGCTTTGGTATCCAAAAAAAAATATTCCTGGACTTGAGGTAAAAATTTTGTTTGTAACTGTCACTGAAAAAACTTTTGGTCACAATGTTCTTAGGATCAATGTGTTTCTTCTACTGTATGGCATCTGAACTTTCCAAACAGGGCAGTGAGCCAAACCATTGACATTCCTCTGCTATACCAACTAATAGATTATGGCGCCTGGTGTTGCATGTTCTCCTTGCCTGCAAGGTTGATAATGGTTTAAGAAGGTGCCAGATTCTCAACTGTGCCACTGGTAAAGTTCTTGAATCCATTGACCAGGGTCGGAATTGCCCTTCCATCTAACATCTCCAGTATAAAACTTTATTCTGAACTGACATTACAAAATAAAATTTATGGTTCTATTTGACAGTGTCCATTGTTGTACTACTACTGGCAGTTTTTCAGGACATGAGGTATGGACCACCAGATTAAAAGCTGCTACTCATCTTTTGTTATGGATGTTATGCCTGAGTTAGAATCACTATGCACTATAGGCATTCTTATTCTAAATACTTCCTATTATCTTCTTACATTTGAAGTGGAGTATACCAGCATAGGGATCTTCCAAATCTTCAATAGATACAGCACTGGCACTTAGCTTTAAAATTTCAAAACTGTAAATTGCAGGGGAAAAGAGGGAGCAGGAGGGTAGGAGGTGATGGGGGATGCTAGCATGGAGGTTTGTGGAAGATGAGGGGGCGGGAGGGTAGGAGCCGTATGTGGAAGAGAGAGAGAGAGAGAGGGAGGGAAGGGAAGAGGGAGTTGGAGCCGGAGGAGGAGGGGATGGGAGCCGGTGACGGAAAAGAATGGTAGAAGGAAACGGAGAGCAAAGAGGAGGAAGGGTTTTCATAAAATAAAGAAAAAGGTAAAGGGAAACCTTTCCCCATAAAGGGGAAATATGCAAAACTTAAAATAACCAATAAAAATTCAAAATAAAATCGATTATTAATTAAAACAGGTCAAGGGGATAGAGGATTGATGGGTAGGATTACAAGAAAGAGATAAAGAACGGACGAAGTAGCCGTCCGTGTGGTGGCTATACTACTACTACTAAACTCTATATATTTCTACTTTGAAACGTTTCACTCTATATATTTCTACGACTTTGAAACAGCACTTGAATGTTACCGCTCAGGGAAAAAAAGCAAAAAAAAGAACGCCAGCTTGCTACACGTTTGTATGAGTTTCACTTAAGAAGATGACAACATTAAGATTATCCGTTTTCCTTTTATTCTCCTCCCTGGTTACTGCATCCCAAGTGCATCAATGTTGCGGCCCAAATGCATAATCAATCTATTACTCACAAGCCCCTAAGAAGATCAGTCCGCATTAAAGCCCATAAAGTTTCAAAACGTAGTTCAAGGACAAACCAAGTCATGCACTAAGTAAGACTCAAGGACTAGGTCCAACCTCAAAACATGATCTCGTTTGTTGCCAAAAATGGTCTGCTTTTATTCTCCTCCCTTATGTTAAATTTTTTTTGATGAAATACGCTTATGATATTTTAAATGGCTCTCTTTAGGTTTCAAAATTATACATTGTTCATTTATGGGTTCTCTTTTAACTATTTCTTAAGTTTGTTTCAATGGAACCCATCTTGATTGTGCCACGTGCCCATCTTTATTATTGTGTTACTTGGATGATGATGTGCCTAAGAGATACAACACATGCTTGACTTTTGAATCAAGTTACTAACACTAAATGGATCTCCACTCCCTTTCACAGCCTTACCTGGCCACTTTATTAGGCTAAACATCAGGTTTCAGTTAGATTACTGAATTGATGATTCCACAACATGAACTATCTATAGTTCTTAAATCATAAGTGCTATACCACCAAGTGCCTCCTTCTATGAGCAAAGGGGAGTACATCTTTTGTTTCCTAATTACGATATGGTTATTATGCCAATGGCTAATATGGCACATGGGCAAGTGGTTTGACCCACCATTTGATCATCTCTGACCACATAACTTAGTGATTCAGCCATGGCATTGAGAAATGTTAGGCCATAATAAAATGAAATTGTTAACCTAGAAATTGCTAATCAGAGCTAATTCATTCATGTTGTAGCTATGTGAGACAGGTCCATCAATTGTTCGAGCTCCAAAACCCCAGGCAGGGAAGTGGTTAGTTGAATCATAAAATTGCACATCCATCCATATATATATATACCAACCTCTAAGATTTCCTACAAAATAATGTGGAACACTCTTAGAATATGGGAAACTAATAATATGCAGCAAATAAATGGAAGCAGCATCCATGTACTCCAAAATGACCATAACCTTGTTGTAGCAATTATATCCACAGCAGTTGGCAATTAAAGAAAATTTATTTTCCAACCCCACCACCATGAGGCTTCTTCAAGTCTGCCAGCGATTTCTGAAGATTACTACTGCTTAGTCCATTCAACATTTGCAAAATTAGAATCCCAGTCTGTATAGACTGAGAAAAATACAGCAAGAAAATTGAATGTCCAATTACCCAATCATATCATGCTTTCTGTTCAGTCCATTTAAAAAAAAATCATACCTCCTTAAGGAAGACTTGCTTATTATGCCTTGTTCCCAACTTGCTGAATATCCAAGAATATTGTCTTCCATGTTGGATGGAAATCATTATTATTGACCTCAGTCTTATAGACAGGAATAAGGAGGTTCCCACAATCCACCAATTTCGAAGAAACGGTCTAAACTCCATCTTCACCAAATGGATTGTGCAGTGGTGCAGGTAACATCTCCTTCTCTATATTTTGCTATCTATCTGTTCATCTCTCTCTCTGTTTCTGGCCTCTCTATCTCGCTCTCTCGGTAAAATCTCACAAAAAAATGACATTTGGTTAGGTAACGTTGGACTGCTACTCTCTGTTGTTCTTCATTTGAGTTGTAGGTCGAAAAAATCCACCAAAGGTATGGATTTTACACTTTTGATTTCTGGGTTTTCTTATGTAATCTTCGATTCACTGTAGTAGGCCTGATTTTAGGGCTTTTCATGTTGCAAATGTAGGGATTTTACTCCAAAAGTCCAGCTTAGTGCAAGGGGATTACCAGTGATTGCAACAAGGTAATCTCTCATTCTTTCTCTCTTTCGCTATCTCTCTGTCTCTGTCTCTTTCTCTTTATTTTACTGGGACTTGTTGAAGGGGATTACCAGTGATTGCATCTGTCATGCTTGTGGGTTCAGAGGGGGGGGGGGAAACTGCATTGAATTGCAGGAGAGGTGACAAATGATAAAGTACAATCTGTATATGGGATTCTGGATTATCTCTATTGTATTCATCTGTAGAAATTGAGCAACTTACAGTTGCTCCACCAGTTTAATTTCTGTAGTTCAGAGCAGGACTATTTCTTTCTATCATTATTCATTACAGAAAATTTTGAGAAAGGGAAACAAGTAATTAGAAAAGTAATAAGTTAATTGGAACCTGAACTACAACCCCACACACCACAACACAGCACAGCAGCAGCCTACCACCATACCCAGTGACCAACCCCAGTTTCTTCTCCTTATAACCCAAATTTCCCTTCAAAAATATTGTCTTCTGGGCTTCTGGTGTGGTCTTAGGTCTTTAGAGTTGAAGACTCCCCAATTCTTCCTAGCTTATCAATGAAGGATGCAACAGAAAATATATACCAGTATACCCCATATAAAATTTCTTAAACAAGCTAAGGAACAAAAAAAAAAAAAAAAGCTTCAGAATATATAACTTTTTTTTTTTTTACCATATATGTTGAAAGCATAATATACAAACTAATATTACCAGCAGGCATGCATGGATAATGTTCTGTACATCTGAGAAAATGCCACTATCTTCTTCAATTCTTCTTCTCTTTCTCGACACACTGGCCTACAAATCCAACCAACCCTTCAACTACATTATGTATTAGGTTTGAGCTATACAGAGATAGGGCTTTCAATATTAATACTATATATCCCCTTTAGGATGAATATTTACAAATTTATCAAACACATGTTATACGTAGCTAAGAAGAGATGACTTTCTCTTATTGTATCATCTTCTTCTTCTTCCATCTATCCATCTGCTACTATGATCACTATTTATCACAGAAACCAGAGCCTCTTGCCCCTATAAAACTCAAACAAAAGCTAAAAGCTTCAGTCTTTGTATTGGAGATCGGAAACACTTACAAAGCCACAAGCCCACAACTCTCCCTTCCTATCCTTTTCAATTTTTCTCTCACCAAATTAAAAAGGAAAAAAATAGAGAGAAGAGAACCATTTGTTTTTATTAGTTTTGTTTAAAAAATTTGGGTCTCTTTTGATCCCAACCCATGAACCCAAAAACTAGGAATATATGGTGTTTTGTTGATTACAGAAGAAGACAATGCTAGTGTATACAAAAACAAACGGTTTTAGTGGAAGAAACAAAACCCAGAAATTCCTCAAGAATGGCTTCTAGCTGTTGCAAGACCTCTTCAATAATTCCCATTTTTTGTTGGTTTTCTTCTTGTTGCTTCTTCTCTTGGGATTAGGTTCAGCAGTTGAAAATCAGAATCGCTGACAGGTTTAGAAACCATATTTAAAAATAAATTTAATAACAGCAAATCAAAGATTCAGATAAGGTCCAAATGCTGGTCAGGGGAAGAATGGTTTCCCAAAATCTGGCTCAAATCTTAAGTTATAAGTTCATCCTACCTGGGGTAGAATTATAGAAACAAGGTTCAGAACAGTAACCAAAACCAGCATTCAGGGAACTCCATACAAAAATAATAATGAACTGAATTGATGGATAAACTGTGATTAGGAACTGTAACAGCAGACATAACTAGGAATTGAAATCAGCCATGAAATTGAAGAATTCAGAAAATATTTTTGGAATCAGTGTAAAAATTGGATCTTTTAAGTTCAAAACAGTAGCAGAGGTTTAGAGAGGCTTATGAATAAGAATTAGCAAACCAAAATACTCAAAGCAGCAGTAGAATCCCCCAACAAAACCATGAACAGAAAATTTTCTTGGCTTTACTGTTGGGGAACAGTGAGGTTTGAGTATGCAGGCCAGTCAGAATTTTGCTATTTAGTAAAACCTCACCTTTGACATGACCATCAAATAGGATAATAGTGATGATAGGATTGAGCTATTGTAGGAACAATGGGCAATTGCAGCCCTATTTTCTGCATTGTATTTGTAGCATCATTTGTGAGCCTTGATGTGGTTTTACAGAACACTCATGTGGTTACTAATAAGTTCCAAACTCTACTTGATGGGTCTTTAGCTCAAGTTGGTACAGCACTTGGAACATAAGCATGTTCCAATGGATAGTGGTTCAACTCCACTAAGACCCTTTTTATTCAACCATTCAAAGCATAGTCAGTTAAGGTAATTTGAGAATGACAACTCTCAGCCTTTTGTTTGAGGTCTTAAAGCAAATTGATTGTTTTTGTAGTAGGTGTAGCCAAGAATCACCCCTGTGTCTCTATACATTATTAGAATTTAGAGATTATGTATTATTCACTAGAAAAGTAGGAAATGGTGTTAGTTCTTGTTATTGATATTCACTAGTTTCATCTTGATTAACCATTTGTTCCAATTGCTTATAGATATATACACTTTATATGGATTTGTAATAACTTTTAGTGTCCTAACATCATTGATTTTATATGGATTATAGTGTTAATGGCATTTCTGTAATTTATAGGAACCTAATAGTGCATATTTGTCTCTTTTTTTTTAATATACACTTTATATGGATTTTTAATAATTTTTAATGTCCTAACATCATTGACTTTATATGGATTATAGCATTAATGGCATTTCTGTAATTTATAGTAAACATTACAAAACTGTTGCAGAAACAGGTTTTATCAAACACCTTTACATTACAAAACTGTTGCAAAAACAGGTTTTATCAAACACCATTTTGCAACTCAGAAACATTATTCTGCAAACAAAAACACCAACATACTTTTTTGATGAGAAACGGAACAGAAACACGCGTAACGTTATCAAACGGTGCCTAAAAAAATGAATCTGGAATTTATAATTCTTATTCCAGTCCACCTAGACAACTTTATCAATTATAAATTAAACAAACAATTCCTAAAAACTAGCCCAGGACTTCTGGGTAAAGTGATGCACTCCCAGGTTACGAAACCTTTGAATTTGGATCACTATGGCCCCCACAAAGTGATAAGAACTCACAATACTATTATCAATGGCAATTACATAAATTTCAGGATAGTCTAGCACCTTTTAAAAGAGGTGAACATGATCTCAGACCTGAAAGTAATTAATTTGAAGGAGGGGACGAATCCGGTGTTTAAAACAAGAATGGGACAGAATAGAATAAAACTCAGGAAGTAATGGTAATTGCATAATTAAATAAAGAAGCTGGCCTTATTTGTAATCTTACTAATTATTCATCTTCAACCTTACCAGAGATGGAGAAAATCCTCTTGCGAAAAAGATCCAACCAGCAGGGGTTATGATGAAAAAGAAATTCTGAAAGTGGATATAGAACAAGGACAGGAACCAGATTCCAAACCTGAGTTGTGAGTTTTCGTCTCAGCTGTTTTTTCACTCACTTAAGTAACTCTATAACCGCAAGCTTTAAAACTCCCTCAAATGGGCACCACAAGTTGTGTGAAATAAAATTATTGTAAATCAGGAATTATGGAATCACAGGCCACATAAAAGTTTGTAAACTAGCTCCAAGAATCTGGTTTCTAGAAGAACCAGATCTCATCCAATTCTTGAACCACACATGTTGGTCTGAACCAGATGAACCAAACCATACCAGTCCTGCATTGTCTATATATAACAGTCTCACGGTCCCACCAGAATGACTCTAAAAAGGACTCCACTATAGACTAATTAGCAACCTTAGGAGTGAGACAATTGATCACCACCTGAGCATCCACAAAAATCATTGAAAAGTTCCAAATTCTACTCCTATAAACATTCATTGGAAATCTAAATAAAACTCCTCTTCATAAAATCTACCTCTACACCCAAAGGGCGAGAGTGTAAAGGTCTGGGACTATGGGGGTCTAACCCTCCCTCCCCGTTTACCCATCTGCGTAGGGAAAGTGATTTCATACATAATATAGAATCCAATGCACATATTAACCCAGAGCCAAATCCACATAACAATAACCTATATTTACCATATAATACCTCTTCTATATATATATCACAAGACAGAACTCTCTTTTGGGCTATTTCGCTACCTAATACAACAACAAAAACATCTCAGCCCAATCCCAATTAAATGGGGTTGGCTACATGGATCCTTGTCCTCCAATCAGCTCTATTCGAGGTCATACTTGATATAAGGCCTAAACTATGCATATCTTTTCTCACCACTTCTCCTAAGGTTATTTTAGGTCTGCCCCTGGCTCTTTTAGTTCCTTCAATCTGAATTAAATCACTCCTCCGTACTGGAGCATCCAAAGGCCTCCGTTGAACATGGCCTGCCACCTCAAACGAATTTCTCGATCAATCAGTTTTCTCTCTTGTCCCTCTTCTCCATTCTCCTTATCCATCTCTTCTCTTCACTCTCTTGGTTCTGGTATTCTAGGGCTCTGCCCTGTTACACGTCCCAAATCTCATTAACGTGAGCAAGGGTAATAAAAGATTTGAAATACTCACCATTACAAGTAAAGATTTAAACCGAACTGGCTCCTCCTGATTACCATTAACTGAACCCTTTTTTCTCCCCTCTTCTCCAATCTCTCTCTCTCAAGAAAACCCTATCCCAACATGCAGGCACCCTCACCCTCATCAACGCCCATACAAAGAGAAACCACATTTATCTATCACCATGATGCATTTTCAGAAATTTTATAAAAAAAAAAGGGGAAAGGTTTCGTACACGGTCGTGTAAACCGTGTACGTGAGAGGGTCTCACAAAAAGTTGGAAAAGTCATAAATACTCACCCATTAATTAATGCCTTGAAACTCCCACCCTCTTACATACACGGTTTACACGACCATGTATGAAACCTTTCCCCAAAAAAAAATATGGGGAAAGGTTTCATACACGGTTGTGTAAACCGTGTATGTGAGAGGGTGGAAGTTTCAATGCATTAATTAATGGGTGACTATTTATGACTTTTTCAATTTTTTGTGAGAGACCCTCTCACGTACACGGTTTACACAACCGTATACGAAATCTTTCCCCTTACAGAACAAAAAGGATTCAACACAAACTAGAAGCATTTAAAAGAATATACGTGCCATAAAACTAAAATGGAAGCATGGCAACCTGGTCAGGTTAGGGTTATTAAAGAGGCAGAGGGTCGGTAGCTGAGCGCCACCTATTACTCATTAAGCCTGTTTAGATGGTTTGCTTAATCCTTAAATATATGGTGAATGTTAATAATTCCAATCTTCTTTTCTCGGCTGAAAAGTTAAAAACACATTAATTTTAATGAGAAGGACGGGGAGATACCCCACCAACAACTCCAAAAGTAATCTCAAGATTAATTCATGCATGAGAGATGGATTCCTCACACTTAACAATAGAATGGTAATCACATTGTAATTAGAAAGTGAAAAACACTATCCGTTCATGCAAAAAGAGAACATATACTGATTATAGATATTAATGCAGCACAAAAAAGAAACATAATTCTTTTGCCAAGAAAACTGTTGTTGCGTGTTGATATACAATGTTGAGCCCCTTACTTAATTTGATATAAAGAGTAAAAGTCAGGCTTCCCTTCTTTTTACCTCCTCTTATGGCATAACACTTGTTATCCAATAATCTCACTGATTCTACAGTGAAAGAGTTCCGTGCTCTCCTGTTGATGCAGCATCAAAGAGCCACATCCGTAAGAAGAAGAAAAAGAAGCTGCCATGAAATTAGGGCTTAATTTGGGAACCGTTGCTTAGGTTTGCATTTTAGTATTTTCCATACTTAGTTTTTATTTCAGCTTATTTGTAAACTTAAATTGAACCGGATCAAACCATGGTTCAATTTAAGTGATTTAATTAAGTCTTTTATTTTTAGTTGTTAGGGACAATTAGGTCTTTTTATTTTAAGTTGTTTTATTAGGTCCCCTCCCATCCACGATTTAGTGAGGGAGTGTTTTGTTTAGATTAGGATTTTGGCCATTGGCCTTTTGTTATAAATATTAAAATTCGTGGGAGGCTACCCCACAGTTGATTAATTAAAAAAACAGAATTTGTGTTGCCACCATTGTTGTTGCTGCTGCTCCTCGTGAGTGTTTGCCTTGTGGTTCTATCAAGAAAGAAAGAGTAGATGGATTTCTTACGACTCCTTGCGCCGTGATGGCCGGGAGGATCCCTAAGTTTGAAGGTGGTTCTATCCTTCTAAGTTCTCAGCTGCTGCCATTAAAGACCTGCAACTTCCAACAAGTTCACCTCTTTCCCGCCTTGTTTCTTCATTAATTTTCATTCAAACACTATCTACAGCCTCCCCCCATTCACTCGATCCTTGCTCTCAGCCCCTTCCCTCCGTCTGAAATCCTAATTCCCTCTTCTCCATTAAAGCTCCACAAACCCTAAAATTTTCACAGCCTAATCTAGCCATCAGAACCAGCCCAAACTTGGTTCGAACCTCCCTCCCACTGTCCCCTACACTTGATCTGAAGCCCTGCCCCAAAATCCCATCCTAAACCCTAATTTCATTCCCTTTTTTTTTCCCCCAAAACCCGAAACCCTAACCCTAACTTTTTTGAAATTTAAATATTCACTCAAACCTAACCAAACCCAGCTCATTAAACTCCCTAAAACCTGCCTAGTTTTATCATATAAACTACATTCTCATTACCCTACCCTAACCCTAGAAATTGACCTAAAACCCTAATTCTGTCCATTCGAACCAGCAACCCCTTTTAAATCATGTTGCTTGGCCTCTAGTAGGATCCTTCTCCTATCTAGAGCTACATAAAGTGGTATCAGAACCATGGATCAGCATGGCAATCCAGTATTGAATCTACCAACCGATCCTATGGTTGCAATGTTAGAACTGTTTCAGAAGCTTGTTGCTGAACAAAGGGCTGCAATTGAAGCCCAGAAGGCTACTGCTGATGCAATCATGACTAGATTGCAACAATTGGAAGAACAAAGAGTCACCCCTGACAGAGAAAGCAACTTACCCATAGATGAAGACAGGTACCAGCTCAATTCGGTGGTACAGAGGCTACCTGACAGAGATGGGGATCCCAGAGATGATTATAGGGGTCACAGAGATGGATCTAGAGATCATAGGGATAGACTTAGAGATGATAGAAACCATTACAGAGATTGTCGGGACAAAACCAGAGGTATCCGTGAGCCTTCCCGAGAATACAAAGATCGACACAGAGGCTACAAAGACAGAGATAGAGAAGAGCAGGACAGAAATAGAGGTCGCCAACCTACTTTTGAGGAGTACATGAGATCCTACTTCACTGGAGACCAAGGTCCTAATCGGTGCCACACTGATAATCAGAAGGTGAAGCTTGAACTGATAGAATTCGATGGTGATCATGACCCTCAGGTATTTTATGATTGGCTTGCTGCCCTAGACAATTATTTTGACTGGTATGATGTGTCTAAAGAGAGGAAGATGAAGCTAGTCTGTACTAAACTTGTTGGACCAGCACGTGAGTGGTGGAGGAACACTGGAAGGGAGATGGACTTTGACGGTACTACACCCCGCACTTGGGAGGACATAAAATACGACCTGAGTAAGAAGTACTTGCCAAGGCACTTTAGGTCTCAGTTACGGGATCAATTCAACTCCCTACGCCAAAGGACCATGACTGTATCTAAGTACATGAAGAAATTTGATACACTTTCTTCTCGCACTAACATTGAAGAGGAGGGCATCCAAATGCTTTCAAGATTCAGGTTGGGTTTGACAAGTGAGATAAATAGAGCAATTGGTGTGGTCGAAGTTACAGACATCCGGGATTGCTTTGAGAAGGCCTTGAAGGCAGAGCAGTTACTGGCTTCAAGCAAGCAGCTGGGTTCTACTTCCAAGCCGAGCTACACCGACGCTAGCACCTCATGACAGGGTCCCTCTATAGGCAGCACCTTTCGCTCTACTGCTCCTCCACATGTTGATGATAAAGGCAAAGCTCCTATGGGACTTAATAAACCCTTCACTTGTTTCTACTGTCAGGAAAAGGGACTTATTGCTAAGGACTGCCCACACAAGAAGAAGACCATCAACGTGGCTGCCAAGGAAGAAGCCCATGATGATGATGATGAAGAAGAGGGCCTAGAAGCCTATCCTGCCGATGATGATGTGGCTAAGGACTATGAAGGCTTGGATAATGATACAAGAGGCATTCATGTGATGATTCAAGAGGCTGCTACCCAGCCGGAAGTCCAGCCTTCTCTGCCCATCAAGGAGCCTGCTGCCTACCTACAGGTTCGAGCCACCTGCTGAGGATGATCTTAAGAGACTTGATCCCGATTTGAATGACCATTCCATGACCTCCAACCATTCATCGGAGATGAATGTTTTCAAGTCGGGGAGAGCTGTTGTAGCATTAAAGAGCCACATCCGTAAGAAGACGAAGAAGAAGCAGCCCTAAAATTAGGGCTTAATTTGGGAGTCGTAGCTTAGGTTTGCATTTTAGTATTTTTCAATACTTAGTATTTTTTTTTATATAGTTTCCATACTTAGTTTTTATTTCAGTTTATTTGTATACTTAATTGAATCGGTTCAAACCATGGTTCAATTTAAGTGATTTAATTAAGTCTTTTATTTTAAGTTGTTAGGGACAATTAGGTCTTTTTATTTTAAGTTGTTTTATTAGGTCCCCACCCCTCCACGATTTAGTGAGTGAGTGTTTTGTTTAGATTAGGATTTTGGCCATTGGCCTTTTGTTATAAATATTAAATTTCGTGGGAGGCTCCCCCACAGTTGATTAATTAAAAAAACAGAATTTGTGCAGCCGCCATTGTTGTTGTTGCTGCTCCTTGTGAGTGTTTGCCTTATGGTTCTATCAAGGAAGAAAGAGTAGGTGGATTTCCTACGACTCCTTGTGCCGTGACGGCCGGGAGGATCCCTAAGGTTGAAGGTGGTTCTATCCTTCTAAGTTCTCAGCTACTGCCATTAAAGACCTGCAACTTCCAGTAAGTTCACCTCTGTCCAACCTTGTTTCTTCATTAATTTTCATTCAAACATTATCTACAGCCTCCCCCTATCACCCTCTTCACTCGATCTTTGCTCTCAGCCCCTTCCCTCCATCCGAAACCCTAATTCCCTCTTCCTCCATTAAAGCTCCACAAACCCTAAAATTTCCACAGCCTAATCTAGCCATCAGAACCAGCCCAAACTCGGTTCGAACCTCCCTCCCACTATCTCCTACACTCGATCCAAAGCCCTGCCTCAAAATCCCATCCTAAACCCTAATTTCATTCCCTTTTCTATTTCCCAAAACCCGAAACCCTAACCCTAAATTTTCTGAAATTTAAAATTTCACTCAAACCTAACCAAACCTAGCTCATTAAACTCTCTAAAACCTGCCTAGTTTTATCATATAAACTACTTTCTCATTACCCTATCCTAACCCTAGAAATTGACCTAAAACCCTAATTCTGCCCATTCTTTAGCAAATCTACCCATAAGTCTGCCATTCACATAACATGTTCCCTTTTACTTGAACAAAGACACCACAAAGATAAGGGAGCTTACCCTAAGTACAAAAAATCCACTAGTTTCATTAACTTTGGAGTTTTTGGTATTCTTGACAAAACTGATTTACCTTCTTATATACCATTTCTTTTTTTTTTTTCTCAGGATATTTATTTTATAGAACATGCATATCCTATTCCCTGTTGCAAACAATCCCAAATGTTAGAATTTGTTGCTTCCTTTATCTCCTCTTGCCGAAGAGTGAATAGAAGAATTACTTGGCATGGCATTTCAACCATTCACTAATATTTGAGGCTTATAGGATTAGCATAAAAAACCATAAGCATAAACTGTAAGTTTCTCAAAGTTCTAACTTGGGACATACCAATGCCAATTGTTGTGGTTAGGTTTAGTGCATAGGTGAGTGCATTTTACTGTCAAAATTTTTGCCATAGCTCGTCTAATTATTATACATATGATATAACAAACTGTAACATTACTGCCAAATTAGTTAATATGCATAGGCAATAGAAAATGCATGTGCAATTCTCAAAACATATGGATGTACTTTACAACAAAAATATGGCCACCCCAACCAAATAAACATACACTTTCACTGTGATACCAGGTACACTTTCCTCCAAGCCATCCCTAAACAGTTGGGCCCTTTTTTCAAATGATTCATGTTCCATGCTAAGAAAGAGTAAATGCTAACATAAGTTTATAATTAAAACAAGTATATTAAAAGAACTTTTGTTCATGACATGAAACAGAAAAACCATAATGGCAAATAGCAACCAGACAAGGTGAGCGTTATTAAAACATTTTATAGGACAAAGCTCCCAAGTAATAAAATTTATAGGGGATAGAAACCGATTAAAACAACGGCAAATCAAAAGAATTGATCTGAAAATTGAGCAGTATTTTTAAAATGTTTTTAAATTTGGGACGGACACCCCAATGCCCGGATGGTGCGGATGGTGTCTCAACAATCCGAAGAAGAAGGGACAGCAGGGACAACTATCAGCAAATGGAAGACATTTAAGCAAAAATTGACAAATGGAAGACTTCCTCAATAATCCAATAAAAAAACTCCGAAGACCCACTAACCACGTAATATACACCAACAAAGAAGTTAAAAGAGAAAAGGTACAGAGAATGTTACCAGTGCTCAATAATAGTTGTTTTCCAGACAGAAGTCTCTTCCATCCGAACAATTATAACCTCTTAACCTCGACTCTCTTTCATCTTTGACTGCTCCGTTATCTTCAATCTTTTATTACTCATGTCAGGTGGTAAAATCATCAAAATCGAAACCTCAACTTCCATAATAGAAGCGTTCGTTGAGGATCTGATAAACTGGTGATTTTTCGATAAAATTAGAAAATTCGACGGAATATTTGCTTTAGGTTTGCTTTTTCTCTCCATCAATCCTCACTTGGAGAGAAAAATAGAAATCAAAGCAAATGTTCCGTCGAATTCTCTAATTTTGCCGGAGAATCGTCAATTTATCAAATCCTCAGCGAAGGCTTCTACTATGAAAATTGAGGCTTCGATTTTCAATGATTTTACCACCGACATGAGTAATAAAGACTGAAGATAACGGAACAGTCAAAACAAAAGAGAGTCGAGGCTTCGGTTCCTTTTTCTCTCCATCAATCTTCCCTCACTTCTCCTTGTCAAAAAACAAAACTCCTCACTCACGTCCAGGTTTCTTTACAAGCAAGCTAAGGAAATGTTCTGACACGCAAACCAAAGCAAATGAATCGTTGTTCTGACTTCGTGTCTCAGGCCCAGTCCTCTTTATACAAGTGGACCTTAAGAGGATAAATTTCCCATTAAACCCCGTTTAATTCCGGTTCCAACCATTTTCCCGCACTTTTTTCCTTGGTTTAGCTTTAAAATAACATTTTTTAATTTGTAAGTGAGGTATGTGTGGGAATGTGGCCCGCCAGTTTTGACACGTGGGACATTACAGCCATTCGATGTATTGATTTTTATTAGGATATATTTAGTTTTAGTTTGACAAAGGTAGACCATTTTTTTTTTGAGTACGAAACACCGCGTTTTGTACTTTTGTTCATACATAGTATGGGAGGATGAATGTTATAAGAGAAGTTTTAGAGGCTGGATCAGGTTCTCATACGAAAAATTATCTGCTCCATTTTTTGGTCGGTCCACTTTTTCAAGTCCCTCTAATAAGGGGATGGATCCCACCCGGGCAGGGGGTAGGGTGGTCATGCACCCTCTATTAGAGGGACTTGAGGAAATGAATTGGGCAGGGGAATGAAACAGATAAAGATTCGTTCTCATACGGAAATCATTCTCGTATGTTTGCAGCCATCCACATGGAATCCATAAGAGAGCCATTTTTGTACGCTATTATAGTAGGCATCCAAATCTGCATTCCCATCCCCATCTGAATCCGATGAGACATTGGTCTCAGTTGAACCAAACTCTCGAACCCGTCCAAAATTGTTTGTCAGATTGTTTTATCTTATTATCGAAAAATTGTGGTCTCTCTCTCTCTCATGCAGCCCCTACAGCTAGCTGCAGGCGTACGAGAATGATTTAGAGACGGAATAAGTCTCTGGCCATGACCTAGATCAACCAATTCTATCCCAATCCATCCATTTTTATTCTATCACCTATGAATCAGTGATTTTTAGGATTTGGATCCTTTGTTGCCACTTGCCCGTGCGGCCGGCGTGCAGCCTCACATAGGCAAGGGCAAAATGATTGTCCTACCCACTGCCCGAGCACACTACCCGAGGTGGATCTACGTCCTATTTGTGTGAGGCTACCCGCGCGGCCTCACGGGCAGGCGGCAATAGAGGATTCCAATCCGTGATTTTAATGAATACAAATTGAAAAAACAAAAAACCTACAACTCTCTCTCCTACTTTGGATCTTTATCGCCTACGATTCCCTATCCGGTATGGTTCCTATTGTTCTCTAACAATGGGAGGCAAAATGACCATTCCACCCCTGACCAAAAACTCTGCCCCAGTGGGGTCCATCCCCCTCTTATTAGGGAACTTTATCCCCTAAGGTTCGCTGACTGGTATGGTTGTGTGCTTCTTCTCATAGGAGGGGCTGAAATGACCATTCCACCCCGATCAAACACACTGCCCAAGGTGGGGTCCACCCCCTTTTATTAGAGACACTAGGGAATCGTACTGGACAGGGGAACCGCAGGTGATAAAAATTCTCTTATTAGAGGCACTAGGGAACCGTACCGGGCAGGAACCATAGACCAAACACAGTATTTTTAGCTAGTAATCTGTATTGATCTGATGATACGAATAGGGTAGCTCCTGTGACCAAGCATCGACCTCTTGCCCTACAAAAATAATAAAATAAATATTGGGGTGTAGTATCGGTGGTATCGATAGGAATCAACCGATGTAGTAGATTCGAAAGTTACTAAACCCACGCAGGTTTTAGAACATGGAATGAGGGATGCAATCGGCCATTGGCGATTTTAATCCGGTCAGATTGGAATCAGCCTGAATTGGTGCTCACGAACCCTAGGATCAGTTCTCATTTAAAAAAAAAAGGGAATTTTTAGGGTTTTGAATGTGAATCCTGAAAACTATGATCGATCACAACCGATTCACCGATTCGATTCCTGATTCTTAAAACCCAACCCCTGGATCTCTCTTTTCTCTCTCCTTCAATTCTTTTGGAAGGCTCGCCTTCAGAACATTTTTATTTTGGAAAAATCACAACATGGTTATACGTGTGCACCATGAATAGGAAAGGAGCATTGCAGGAATCGGGTGGAGCAGCTGCTCCGTTTCACGATATGGGAATCGGGTCGAAATAGGTTGATTTCGATGGCTAGAAAACGAAAATCTCAAGAGAATCGCAGCCAAAGCATGATGTAAACGGCGGCAAGTTCATTCGTTTTCAGAGAAGGTTTGGATAAATATTGTGAGAGACTGAGAGGTGAAATGTGAAATGTGAAATGTGAAATGTGAAATTAAAGAGTTGAAATTGTGGGAGGATGATATTTTGTCCTTCTGTATTTATAAGGGATGACACGATTTTTGGAATCCGAGTTAACATGGAAAGTTGTGTGGCCCATGTTAGTTCACATGCGAAGACCATCCTGAAGGTCCCTTAACTCTGCTTCGGTATTGGAGCAAATGTCATAGAAATTTGCACAGGTCATAAGAAAATTACCATTCTCGTCGTCACAGATAATTCCACCACCTCTACTCAAACTTGGATTTCCTTTGCTAGTCCCATCAACATTAATTGTAATTACATTGAATGGAGGGCACCAATAAATCGGATGACGCACGTTATACTTGAAAGAGAGGGACTTGATTTTCAGATTTTTTTAAGACCAACTCATCTTTCATGTTGGCGACCCTGTAAGAGAAAGAGGGGAGCGGGACTTCTTGAATCCAAAGTAAAATCTTCCCAATTAGCATATTCGTCGAGCGCATACCATTATCATGCCTCAGATTATTCCTCCCCTGCCAAAGCTCCCATATGATAAAAGAAGGAATAATCCTGATAATGAATTTAAGAACATTGTTGAAGGAACCCTTGGATTGCCAAAAAAATAATTCTAGACTCCACCTCTTGAGTGGGGATAATCTGAATATCAAAAAGGTTACCAAAAAACTCCCATACCTTAGCAGCCGTATTCCCAAATGCCAGAATGTGGGTCGAGGATTCCCGCCTAAGATGCTTACAACAAACACATTTGGAAGTCAACTGAACCCCTGCCTGCATAACCGAGTCATTGGTAGCTATACTACCATTTAGAACTTGCCAAGTGAAGCAACCGATCTTAGTGAGAACCATCCCATTCCTGATCCATTTAGCATAAGTAACTCCAGGATGAGTGACATGGATCAAATTCCAAGCAGATTTGAGCGAAAATAAACCATTGCTAGCCAGGGACCAAACAAAGCGATCCTCTCTAGCTGAGAGTTGCACATTACTGTTGGAAACCCTTTCATGGACTTGGGCATTATCAATCCTATCCATCAATGTTTGGTCCCAAGTTCCGTCCACATGCAGAACGTCCTTGACTCTCAAGTCCTAGTTAACATGAAAAGCCCCATCAATGAAGTCAATCAAAGGGCCCTCATCACTCCAATTATCAAGCCAGAACAAAACGTTGCCCCTGCCCAACCAACCATTTAGAATTAACAAGAAATAAATCTCTAAGGGCCAAAGAGAATTTCCAAGTTTTTGAACCAGCAACAATTGGTTGGGCCAAAGCAACATGGTCGCCCCTTAGAAATTTAGCTCTAAAGAAAGAGCTCCACCCTCAGGGTTGAAAACTCCAACCAAGGCCTTGTTTGGGCTCAGGGCGGATGGGCTCAAGCCGACAGGGCCAAACTTACACCCCTAAAAAGCGAACAACCTTTTCACCCTCCTCTTCTCTCTCTCTCAAATTTTCCATCAATCCCCTCCCATTGTGTCATAACCTATCGCGGGCCTTGGTGCAATGGTTAAAGTTGCTCCATTGTGACCAAGAGGTCACGAGTTTGAGTTGGAAGCAACCTCTCTGCGACAGCAGGGGTAAGGCTGCATACATTATGACCCTCCCCAGACCCCGCATCAAGAGTTGTGGCATGACTTATCCACGGATTCGAACTCTTTTCTTTTAATTGTGTTTCTGAATCTTACAATTTAAACAATTTTCCTTGATAAAAAATTGAAAGTCTGCATAGAATTGTCATTTTCTTTTCATGACTAAATGGATCTGCCATTTTTAACCTCAATTCATGGATATAGTAAGCTTATCATGTATTATTTTACTCACAATGCATATCTCAACCAATTATAATAATTGTAATCAAATTAAGCGAATAGATTTTTCCAGTCATGTTACCAGCTCTAGGACAAGATTATGTTTTGAAAGAAAACAAATGCACAAAGAAACAGGGGAAGAGCTGCAAAATCCAAAAAAGCAGGGGAAAAGCTGCAAGGGTACAAAATCCAAAGAAGCAAATTACATTAGTCAAGAACTTCACATTCCTTCATCTTTAAACTTTTACCTGAATCTTAAGATGCCGTTTCATTAATCTCCCCACAAAGAATCATATGGTCTTCCATTGAGGAATTAATGATGCACAATAGATTGCTTAGAAGAAAATCGAAGGACTACTGGTCGTACAAAACATTGAATATTCTTGAGAAGATAAACTTTTGTTCACAATAGTTTATGAAACTGTTGTAGGCACATACCAAATGGAAGAGTGAAACGTAGAAGAACTAAGAAAGAGGGAGAGAACTTACCCTGTATGGAATCTTTGATCGGGAATCTAGTTTGCCACTTGGCAAGGTTGATGAAATTGAAATTTTGCAGACAAGTAGACATCAGGATCCATGCTAATATGTTAAGTCATAAGATGCAACACAACCTCTCTATCTATTAAGAGGTGAATGCTCTCTTTCTCAGTCCACCTTTGATGATGAGTTGTGCACAATAATCAATTGACTTCCCCATCCAGGTGCATTGCAATGATCCAATGTGAAAGCTCCGAAGACCAATGGCAACATCCCCTGGACTCAGGTAGAATTAAAATAAAGTGTTTCTGGTGGGTCCCCCTGAGTTTTATTCCAATGCAAGTCCTCCCCAGGCAGCCATAACTGGTGGGCACCCAATCAGAGACATTAATTTCATTCATTGAGAATAGCAGGCGACATTCAACTCAACAGTTCATTCTTCAGATGCATTTCAAAATCTGACAACCCCAAGAAGGGGTTAGCTCAGCTGGCAAGGACCATGCCTCCCTCAGCAAGCAAGCAAGCAGAGTTTCTGTCTGAGTTCACTATTCTTCAGCCCACCCCCACCCTCTCCTTTGGGGCCACAAGCAGAGGAACCGTGCCACAACTTTTTGTTCTCTGCTTCTGTTAAAACTGACAATATCTTGGAGCCTCCAAAAATCTCCTTTTTCTTCACCTTGGTTGGATAGAATGTTTAAGCCATAAACCCCCTTGATCTTCTCACATTCAGAATATTGGCATTCGCAAGGTACATCACAGACTAGTAATTCAGCAAATTTTCCATCTTTTCTTTTTATTTGAGGAATTGCATCCTTTAGTGAGAATGAAAATATGATAATACAATAATATCAATCACAAAAGCTAACCACCATGAAAAATGTAAAATGTCGTGCGGTGATGGAAATGAATCCATAGAGCACATCATTCTCCTCTGCCCCTATGCGAGATCAGTTTGATTTGGATCCTCCCTAACTCATTGTATTCCGGAGAATGCTAATGTCTCTATTCATTCTTGGATTCGGCAATGGTGTTCCTTGTGCTCCCATGATAAAAATGCAGTTAGGAGGAGTTTCAGTGAACCCACATTCCTATGTTGGTCTTTATGGCTTTCAAGGAATGAGTTGATCTTTAATAAGGTGTCTCAGCCCCCCTTCTGAAGTGATATATGCGGCGGACAAGCTCTTTAGAGAATTCTGGAATGTGCAACCATCCCCTCTAAACAGCCTCAGGTTCCTTCCTCCAGAGATGGTGATCATCAGAGGCAGTGGTCTCCGCCTCCTCAAGGAGTTATTAGAAAATCAATACTGATGCGTCTTTTGTCTGTGAGAACTCATTTGGAGGTTGGAGCTTTATAGGTAGGGATCACCAAGGATCTCCAGTTTTCTCAGTTTCAGAGCTTGCTTATATGCCTTGAATCCTCTGTGGGGAAGCTGAAGCAATAAGATCTGCTGTCTTATTTGGTCTGGAAGAAGTCTTCCTTTACTTTATAGTAGAATCGGACTCTAAGGAGGTGATCCAAGCTCTCTCTCACCCTGGAGATACTTCCCCTCTTGACACCTTCCCGATTGTTGCTGATATTAAGTATCCTTGTACCCCTCCTATTGAATGCTATTTTGTTCATGTTTCTAGGTGTTAATGGCATTGCCGACACTCTAGCCAAGAAAGACTCGTCCTCTCAGTTTAGGACAATCTAGCCTCATTCCACTCCTTGGCTTCCTCACCTCTGTCAAGAAGAAGCCTGGGCTACTAACCGATCCCCCTATGAATAAATTCCAACCCATCCAGAACAACCCCCCACAGAAAAAGTGCAGGAAATGATGCACATAGACCCAAGGTTTAAAATTTTGGAGTCAGTCTCCATCGATTCCAATTCAAATCATTTGGGAATCGGCCAAAACTGAGTCAGATTCAGTAACCAAAGAAGTGGGGTTAAATTGAGATTGGCATCAGTGGATTCTGAGTCAAATCAACTGAATCTGCTAATTTCAATCCAAATTTTGAAACACTGCATAGACCCTCACAGGAGTCAAAACAACACTTTTGCCCAGTGTCTATTGTAGAGTTTGAGTACCAAGGCCCACAAGAAAACAAGATAACTATACGGTTAATATGAGAAGCCACGGATCTATAATGATTCACAGATGTAAGCTTCAGCTGGAAAATGAATGATTGTCCCTAAATTTTTCCTTTGTGAACTCTTTTCATTGACTACAAGTCGTAACTGATCTTTCTTTTCTCCCTCAGAATTCATAACTAGTTCATGACTGTTCCATACTTTTCCTATTGCAATAGGTCTTCCTTTCTCTTCCCTCATAATCCATAATTGAATCCCAAAAATAAAAAATAAGTCAAAAGAGCCTAAGTTCTTGATCAAACCATGAAACAAGGACATGACTTCCACTACTTGCGAGTTGCTGTGTCTTGGATAATGTATCGGTTCTCCAGTTCTTAGCAAATCATAGAGCTAGATAAGTAAGCATCAAGTTTCAAGTTTGAGCTTCATTTTCCATACAATATTAAGAGATAGCTTTAATTACCTATGGATGAGAATTTAAAGAAAGTCATGATTCAACCCATTTCTACCGAAGTTATAAGATTAAGCACTGAACTCACAAGCACAAAGATGAACACTAAAATCACAAGCACAAAGAAATGCCCAACTCCAAGACAAAATCAAGTTAAAAAACTTAAAAATATCACTAGTGAATTTAAAAAAAAAAACTACATACTACACAAAAATAACACTAAACTCACAAGGCACAAAGAAATGCCAACTCCAAGACAAAATCAAGTTAAAAAACTTGAAAATATCACTAGTGAAATTATTAAAAAAAAAAGAGTAAATTACTCCCCCCTCCCCTCGATTATGCTCTAATGACAAACCCCTCCCCTGGGTTTTGAGTAATGACTCTCCCCTCCCCTGCATTCCCAAGATTCTATCAACCGTACCCATTCCGTTAAAAAAGACTGTTAAGTGATGACATCATCTTAAATATATTCAATAAAACCCCAAAATGCCCATATATTTGTGAGATTCCAATAATTCCCTCTAACCATATCAAAACCCTAAAAACATCTCTAGGAAACGCCGCCGCCACCACGGCTGTATCCACCACCACTTTCACTTCCGTAGCCACCGCCGCCACCATGAAAGAACCTTGCATAGGATTAGGAAACGTCGACGTTGTTAATGAGAATGCCAACATCCAGACCTTCAATGGCTTCCCGAATCTGACGTATCTCCTCGGAAAGGTCATCGGAGAAATAAACCACCACATTCTTGATCTGGGTGTTCCCAACGAAGAAGAATTATGGTGAATTTCGACAAACAGAAGAGACCCAGAAAAGATAAGAAAGGAGAAACGATTAAGATCGTCTGAGTGGAGGTGAAGTGAAGTGAGGAAGATGGGTTTCATTTTTGGGAGTCTTGGAAAGGGAGTGGGTCACGGTGATGAGGTGAAGTGAGGAAGATAGTTTAAGTCACTCCAATCACAACTGGAAGCTAAGCCCTACTTTATGTTACTCCAATATCATAACTCTCTCTCTTTCTTCCTTCGCAACCAGCTATTGAATTGCCTCTTTAATTAAGGATTCCGTTTCTGTATAATCTTCAGGTTTCTGTTTGATATTCCACAAGTCTACTTCAAGGCTACTTCTTCAATTCTGATTTTTGTGAATCTGGTTTCAGTCATTGCTTTAATTGCACATATTATTGTTTAATCACTAGATCATTGTTTTGAGCCCTTAAATCACTGCTACCAATTTCTGTTTTCCATCTGGGTTTTCAAGTTTCCTAACTCCAACAGGAAACCTCAATATGTCTCAAATCAGCCACTGCATTGTAATCAAATTTTACTCTCATATTATCCCTGTTAATTAGACCGTATCGACCAGGTTCAGCCCCAACCAGATTTGTTCCGACTATCAACTTTCTCTAATCTGGTTCTAATTCCTAACCCTGTGGTTCTGGAATTCTTCTATGCTGCCCTATGAAAGAGAATTCCATCTATAAAGACTACAGAGTGATCTGCAATTGAGGAATAAATAAGAAAAAAAAAGACCCTATAAAGAATCTAATCTGGGTTTGTTCGAATTAGATAGGATTTGTTGAGATTAGTAAAGATTTGACAAGAAACAGAGACTGATAACATAAAATCCTCAATGGTCATCTGAAAGTAGGAAGAGGAGAGACGATGAGTTATGGATCGGTAGTGTTCCTTTTAAATGGGTAGGGATGATCAATTTATAATGAAAATTGATTTTATATCTTCTATTTTTGAATCAACCGATTGGGGGCAAAGTTGCAGACAGAGTTGCAGGAGGAAGAAGAAGAAGGGGGTCAGAGGGTAATATAGTCTTTCTATAACACTTAACAGCCCTTTTTAACGGAATGGGTACAGTTGATAGAATCTAAGGAATGCAGGGGAGGGGAGAGTCATTACCCAAAACCCAGGGGAGGGGTTTGTCATTAGAGCATAATCGAGGGGAGGGGGGAGTAATTTACTCAAAAAAAAACTACATAGGTTTTAGGTTTGGGGAAGGGGTTGGGATCAAGTGATAAGGGCACTAAGGTCAATTCAACCCCTTTCTTTTCACCAATTTACTACGAAAATTATAAGATTAAACACCGAACTCACAAGTACAAAGAAATGTCACTCTAAGACAAAATCAAGTTGAAAAACTTGAAAATATCACTAGTAAATCAAGTTTAAAAACTTGAAATATCACTACTGAAATAAATAAAAAAGGGTTAATTTTTGATTAATTTTGAAATTCTGAAATTTCTAGGGTTTAGGTTTGGGTTTTAGGAAAACAGAGTGTTTTAAGGGGAAGGGGTTGGGATTGAGTGATTAATATGACAGAGTTATGCTGGAATGACATGTTAGGGTTTTGGAATTATGAAGGGGATTAGGGCTTTAACGGTAACAATGAGCTGGAGAGAGGTGTTTAATGAGGTTGTGGCTGTAATATGGCCGGTAATATGAGGGAAGAAAGCTGTTAAAGGTAGAGGCTAGAGATAATACCCCACTGCCCAGTGTTGGTAACTCGGCTCATGAGGCTATCTCATTTGAGTCTGTTCGTCGAACTCGACACCTCCTCATGGTGTTGATGATATTGGGGCTAATTTGAGGTTACTCCCCTTTCTTGTTCAAAGGGCTATAGATTGATAACTGCCTCATACGACGCTTTACCTCATGTGAAACTGCCTGATAATTTCATGTGAAACTGCCTGATAATTTGGATGTTTGAGAGGATTTAGAAGAAGAGGCTCGGCCGAAGCAATATCAGCCATATCAAAACTGTGTTACCGCTTGAACCCTTGTCGGAAGGTTGGAGGGAAGAAAAACGGAAACATAGAACGGCCTAGGGAAGATGAGTAAAATATGGGGGGAAATCAAGGGGATTTAAAGAGCGGGTTAGTACCATCGAGGGAGAAAAAAAAAATTTTGAGAAATGCAAACGGCAAGAGATCGACGGCTGGGGGATCTGACAATCGGAGCGTCCATATTTCACTGTAAGGGGTTCACACAGATCGCTGGCGTGGAAAAAGAGAGTCCGCCTACTTCCACTTCGGATTCGGTTTCTCTGCAGTCTCCAGCGCAGCACGGGTTAACGACATGTGGACTCAGCTACATCGAACGGCTTGAATTTATTTTCCCCAAAATAACAGGTTTAAACGAAGTTTTCCATTTTCCCTGGTCTCGCCCTCGTTCGAATCATCTCCACCTGCGACGACTTCGAAGCCATCCCTGCGACTGACTGTTTCCTCTGCTGCACCCTCTCCTGTTCGATAAGAACCTGCACTTTGGTGGGTTTTGATCTGTTTTTTTTTCTTCCATATTTGAGGCTACCTGCTAACTTGCGATTTGTACGTACCCTGGTTTTGATCTGTTTGGTTCCATTTAAGCATCACATGTAAACTAAACCAAAGCAACTTGATATGGAAATACTTAAAAAGAAGGAAATAAATAATAGGAAATGAGAAAAAGAAGAACAATGTGAAGTAAGAAGGGAGTTTCTACGAAAAGGTTGGGCCTTGAAATAAGTCCATCAAATCCTCAGGCCTGAACAGGTCTAATCCCAAGCATGATCAAAAAGAAAATCTTCAAAGAACAAGAAAGAGAGCAATGGAAACAAAAATCATATGAGTGGAAAAAAACTGTAAAGACTTTGGTCTGCTACTGAACTGAGAGAAAGATAAGGGAATACTTACCACAAAAATTAAAAAAGAACTTAGATTGATGTCCTCTATCTCTGTTCTCTCTAAATGAGGAGGCTCTTAAGTTGGTAATTTTCTACTGCAACCAGTAGTACTACTAGATGACTGTGCTTCCATGTTACTGAGAGATTCATGAAAGAAGGAGTAATGAAAATCAACAATTTCTTTCATATATAAATGCTTTACCTCCTTGTTTTTGTCTATCTTGGAAAAATTTAACATCAATGTTTGCATTTCATTAAAAATTATCTTGCTTGTTTCTACATTTCCACTCCATTTCTTAGTGCATATACTCCTATCCAGATATTGAAATTTTATGTTCTCCTTTGCAGAAGATAAGTCAGCTCTCGCAACAAATTGCTCAAATGAATGAAATATTATCAGAGCCTGTCACAGAGTCCCTGTACTCAGGAAGGGCTGATTGATCGATCCTATACAGTTTCACAAACAGGGTGGGGTTTTCAGTGTTGATTATCCAGTCTCTATTGTAATTGGAAGATCTGAGCTACAAAATCAGCTTATTCATTGAAAATGAAGAAAAATGAGCGATAAAATTAATTTTGTCTGGGTGTCTGTTTTTCTTAGTATTTTTCAAGCTCAATGTCATCTGAGTCTAAAATTTGACATGTGAACAGTCCAATTCATTTTCCAGAAATTCAATGATCGGTTTTGCCACATCAGCCTTCTATGCGGTAAACATATAGAACTTGTCGTTCATCTATTCCATATTGGTGAACCCATCCATAAAAGTAACCAAGCAGACGATTGCTTGTGTTTCCGTTTCTTTCTTGAAGGGAGTAAGTAGTCCAGCTTCATTCATCATAAGATGCAACACAGCCTCTCTTATTACGAAGATGAATGTTTTCTTTCTCAATCCACCTTTGATGAGTTGCACAATCAAGAACTTCCCCGACTAAGATGCATTGCAATGATCCCATTGGAAAGCTTTGACGACGACCAATGGCAACAACACTCGAGATGGAATTAAAATAAGGGTTTTCTTTCCAGGTAAACATCTCATTTGTACAATTTCAACAAAAAATGATTAGAAAAAAAAGCTAAAATTAGATAAGATTCCATTTTGTATCTTATATTCATATCCATTTGGTGGCATTTTGATAATTTTATTAAAACTTTGAATCAGAGTTTGAGAAAGTTTTCTTGCTTACTTTGGACTAAACTTTGGCCATAAATAAACCTATCATGCTTGATCTCGGAAGCCACATTCAGAATAATTGGCATTCGTAAGGTACATCACAGACTAGCAATTCAGTTATTCTTCCATCTTTTCTTTTTATTTGAGGAATATCATCCTTTCTTGAGAATGAAAATATGATAATATAATAGTCTCAATCACAGAAGCTAACAACCTTGAAAAATGTAAAATATAACCTTATAACAACCCATGCAGAACAACCACCACCCACAAAAGAGTGCAGGGAGTGCTGCACATAGACCCAAGGTTTAAAAATTCGTAATCAGTCTCCATCAATTCCGATTCAAATCATCCGGGAATGGCTAAAACTGTGTCAGATTCAGTATGCAAAGAATTGGGGTTAATCAGGATTGGCATCAGTGGATTCTGAGTCAAATCAACTGACTCTGCCGATTTCAATCCTCACAGGAGTCAAAACAACACTTTCGCCCAGTGTGTCCACGGGACCTCTAATGATTCACTGATGTGAGCTTGAGCTGGCTGCTGGAAAATGAATGGTTGTTCCTTTGATTTTTCCCTTTTGAATCCTTTTCATCGATTGTAAGTTGCAACTGATCTTTTCTTTTTCCCTCCCTCATAATTCACAACTATCTGTTACTTAATTTTCCGGTTCAAACCCTTTTTATTATTGCAACTGGTCTTCCTTTCTCCTCCCTGATAATTCATAACTAGCTGTATCCCAAAAATAAAATATAAAAAAATTAAAAGAGCCTAAGTTCTTGGTCAAACAATGAAACAAGGACTTGACTTCCACTACTTGTGAGTTGCAGTGTCTTGGATAAGGTATTGGTTCTCCAGTTGTAGCAATCATAGAGCTTCTTTCCCACAATAAAATGAGTTTAATAGCTACTAGAAAATTTGGCACCAAGTTTGGGCTTCATCTTCCGGGTAACAGTTAGAGGTAGCTTTGCCTATTTCTGGACTGACAAGAATTTAAAGAAAGTCATGCCTCACCCCCTTCCTTTCTCACCATTTTACCACCGAAATTATAAAACTACAAAAATAAACACCTGGTCCTGCTCTTTATTAATTGAATCAAAGTACAGGGGATTACTTTACAAGGGCTGGCCCATGAAATGAAAATCTAGAATGAAGAAACCATTGTGTAACCAACCCAAAAAAATGGGCACACTAAATGTGAAAATCAGCACATAGATTCGCAAGAACAATCATATCTGACAGCTCCTCAGAATCAAAGCTCAAACCAACTAGAGCATCCAAGAACTAGTCTTCCTTGGTTATAGAGTTGAGCAAGTAGCTGAAGAAGAGACTGTAACCCAGCTCTGGTGTAACATTCTATGAACAATGAAGATGAAACATTGAGGCATGACTGCACAGTTGAAATCATTGAATTGTCAATTGAGCCTCTGCTTGATTATCATTCGATGAAATAAAGAACATAGACATCATACAAACTTCTTTAACATTGTTTTTTAGGTAAACTTCCAATATTCTACATGTATACAGACATTAGTGGCCCTCAATTGTGTGAAAGTTGATAGATGTCTGTTGTACTTTATGCTCATTTCATGCAGAGAAGTTATACAAATCCTGGGTTCTGTTGTCTAGTAATAAACAATCATCTCTCCCCGCATACAATAAATGACGAACACAAGATATGGTAAATGTCTTCAAAGCAAACTAGCATTTTTGGCAAAACCAGTCTGAGGGTTCATGTGCAGAAACTTCAAATCAGAAACACTGGTGCTAGACTCCCTAGAATGGGATTGGTAGATTTGCCCATTTTTAGCTCATCCTTTCTTTTGTTCAAAGAGTTGTTGGACTCTACAGTGAATGAATCCAAGATAAGGAAAAGGGGAAGCAGAGAGAAATACACCCACAATATTAAGACTATCCAAAAGAAGAAATAGATGTAAATGAATCATAAAAGTATTAATTCTTGAAATGTCTGAGAGAAAATCATGAATAGAAAAGAATAATAATAAAAGAATCTACTTTTCTTCTTTGCATAGGTCCTATGCAACTATGCGTAGAAACAAAAACAAACAAAATCCACAAACTTTCAAATGTTGTCAAGTTTGAGACCTGCATTAACTGAGGATACATTTAACTTACAATTTATGAAACAGGGAAGACTGATACTCAAATGCTGTTTGGATCGGAGCCTTGATGAACAGGATGCCGTCGAATATCGAATTGATCTACAATCTCCAAAGGAGTAGCCGTCTCGTTCCTGATCCTCTTGATCTTGGGGCTCAACAAGCCCCGGTGCCTAAAACCATATAATTTGAGAACCTGATTATCTGCAAAATTAAAGGCTCTCTCCATGCTTTTCAAGCACCTCTCCACCGGATAATCCCCATAGCTCCCGCAGGGCTTGCAACCAACGAAATGGGTCACAAATGGCCATCTCTCATCACCCAATCCTGGATGGTACTTCTCCATCATCTCCTCATATCTGTCCACTAGACCAGCCCAGTAGCCATGTAAGTAGTAAGAATTCTCGAGGAAAACCTTCTCCATCCAATGCTTCTGGGAGATCAAAAGGTAAATCAACGCCGATTGATCGTCGGCCTCAAATGCTGGCCGCCCTTTCAAGTTAGCAGTCAAGATCTTCCCCGCTTCGTCCCTAACGGGGCCTTTAGGACCCATAGGAGCCCAAGCGTCAAGCAAATCCAAAGACCACTGGCAATTCCGGAAGAGAAAGCTTCCGGTGTTCAACGCAATCCATGATTTCTGCTCGAACATCAAATCCGGGTAACCATGGACCACCATATTATACTGATCGTATTTGGAGAGAGGAAGCTGAAAAACCATATCCGTGAACAAGGCATCGCTATCCATCCACCAAATCCACTCCACCTCCGGATGAGACAGCATGAGGCGTCGAATCAAGGGAAGCTTAGCCCAGTAACCAGCGAGCTCCTTATCGAGATGGGCCAAATTGTAAATGATCTCAATTCCATGAATTCGGCAGTAATCGATCTTGTTCTTGATAGACTTGAGAAGGTAATGATCACCAATTGAGTTGTCACAAGGGTTAGGAGGAGATCCAGTAACAAGCAAGATTCGCGCTTTGCCATTGACGTAATTGGGGAACTGGGGATTGCGTTGGAGCCAGATCTTGCGCTGCAGGTCCCAATCGGAGATCTTAGGGCCAAGAGTGTAGGTAACGTTTGGGTTGAATTCAGGCTCCGCAGGTTCAGAAGGGTCGATAGGATCGCTGTCGGAACGGATCTCAGCAAGAATTCGATTGGTTTCCTCGATGAGGTTCTGGTTCTCGGCCTCAACGTCGGCTATTCCGGCGAGGTTGCCGACGCCGATTGTGCCACGAAGGACAAGAATGGTGACGAAACCACAAAGAATGGTGATCTTGAGGTTGTTGAAGGTCTTTTGGATCTGACGGCCACGAGAGAAGCCCGAAGATGAACGGCCGCTTAGTCTGGTGGTGGTGGTGGGAAGCGAACCACCAGCTCCTCCACTTCTTTTCTGAGCAGTGTGGCTCTCTTGACCCATCTCTTTCTATCAATTTATCCTTCTTCCTCTAACTCTCTCTCTCTTCCAATCAAATCAAATCTGTAATAAAAAGTAGAGATGTCAGAGGTCCGAGGGGCAGAGAAAAACCCTAACAGCGACGGTTTGATGGTTCCATAGTAGTGGAAGACTGATAGAAGAAAACAGAAAGAAGAGAGAAGAGGGAAGTGAAGGTGGCTGAGAGACAGGGAAGAACAAGACACCGGTCCAAGTGAACAGTGAACACCGACGATGCCAAGCCAAGATTCCCATAGCCAGTTTTTATTAAATTAAATTAAACAAAAAGGAATTATTTATTACAGTGATGTTATGTGTTCCATGATAAAGAATTGGGAGATGGAGATTGTTGGATTCCGAGATTAGTTGGCACCTCTCGGATGTCTCCGGATTCTTAGCGATGTTTCAGTTTTTTCTGTACAATTTCTTGTAAGATTAATAATGGGGAAAAACAGAGTTAGGTTAACGCGTAAAACACGAGTGGATCAAGGAAGGATGCGTGAACTCATATTACGTATAAGTTTCATTTAATGTTTCTAACTTTTAGGAAATCTACTGCTTATTAGTAGTAACAAAGACAAAATATCAGGAAATTTATTAGTATGACCTTATGAGGCACGAGTTGTTCTAATGCCATGACGTCTGATAGGACAAAATTGTCACTTCCTATACTTTCAAGGCAACTTTGCAATTTGCACCTTTTTTTTAATTCTCTACTTAAGTTTTTTTTCCCCATCCATTTATTGCTGTATATTTGAAGAAAAAAAAAATTAGGGATATTGTCTTTCTAATACCATCCTATATAGCATAAAAAAGATTAAAAAAAAAGATTACCATCATATTATTGTATGGTATAATAATTTTTTACTATGGTTACTGTGGTTGTTAATGTGTGTCTCACAAATAGAACATATCGTCATCATGGTCAGCATCTTAGTATTGCTTTTGTTCATGTGGTCATCTGCTATAAGGGATTAGAAGCCTAAAACAATTCACCAGTGCTGGTTTTAAACTTGGCTCCTCTAAATCAATCTTTGAAGATGCAAAGGCAAGTCCATGTACTCAACTATTCACGAAACCCTCAAGACATTGTTATGTGAAACTACACATCATCATCATGCGCCCTTTCTTCAGCAATTGTCTTACAAGCGATGCTAAAGTCATTTGCCCTGAAAAAATGTGAAGTTATGCAGTAGTAATGGTGGTTCTGACTACAAAATGGTTGATTCCCTTCGTGCTCACGTCCCAATTTCGAACTATTGCAGTGGGAACTTTTTCCGTCATCTATACATGGCTTTCTTTTGTCACCCACACTGATGAAGGTCTCTATGAAAATGTATCTTATTTTTATCCATATCGAGAATTAGAATATCTGACGTTCAAAATCATTTACCAACCATTTGGCATCTTCTCTTCATGTTTTTATCCACCCAAATGGGCAATTATAATTGAATTTAAAATTGAAAGTTTTCTTCTTTTTTTTTTGGGAGGGGGGGTAACAAAAATTGATAGGTAGTTCATAGTTGGAGTACTGTGGGACTTGCTTTTACATAAAATTTGGGCTGAATTGATTTGCCACATGCCTACCAGCCAACATTTCATGGTAATACAATACAGACCCACCAGACCAGCCAAAGCAATTTATTTTCTCTCCTCTCTGTGTAAATTTTATAAGTCACCTTCAAGTATGGAATTGGTTGAAAATCCAGACTTGGGAAAGATGCAACAAA
The DNA here is from genome assembly GCF_018873765.1 of Telopea speciosissima. Taxonomy (NCBI): domain Eukaryota; kingdom Viridiplantae; phylum Streptophyta; class Magnoliopsida; order Proteales; family Proteaceae; genus Telopea; species Telopea speciosissima. The sequence continues at coordinate 12,753,035 of NC_057918.1, read as the reverse complement.
CTAAGGTACAACGGCTTATTTGGCCACATGGACTATTCACCTAGCAACTAGATAGTTGGGAAATGACTGGATTGGCCATGAGACAAATATGAACAGTGGTACAAGGTACACGCCCAGATGCACAACCGAGTGGCGTTCTTTCTCCCTATTTATTTTTTCCTCCAGTTCTATTGCACATAGTGCTAATAAAAAATCTATTATAAATCACTAAAATGATGTGGATAAACAAATTGATAAAAGAAAAAGTATTATTGTTAAATGACAATTTTTTACTAAATTTGAGTCCCATCTAACATTTGCCAACTGGCCAAAAAATTTGCTTCAATTGGAACCCCATTCCTTCAAGACTTGCATAGTTAGTTTTACCCCTGAACTATAAAAATGTAATCAGGTTCGATTCTCTGGAAACAACCTCTCCATGAAACGGCGGTAAGGCTGCTACATAGTTAGTTTTCCCCCTGAACTATAAATTATTCATACTTTTTTTCCAATCTCGAATTACATGTTTGAGCTAATCACTAGCGCCATTGCAGGCCCATCTCTCTCCAGTGTCTGACGTGTTTGCTTGAACTGTTGCTCACAAGCCCAATAAAGCTAAGTATTATTTAGACACCTAGATAATCTATTATCAGAAGTGATACACTTTGTGAGGTGCCAGCAGTTTGAATTTCCTACTATTGTTTTAGTTTCTTTCAAGCTATACTACTAAATTATCTGTTGCCAACCCCAAGTAATTAGGATAAGGATTGGTTGATTTAAGCAGACATTTAGATTGTTTATGTATTTAAGACATTTTAGATGGTAGTCTCCATGCCATGATTCTACAAGTTGTCTTGTTGAACACCATGCTTTAACAATTAATACCCATGCCACATATTAAGGTAACAGTAAAAACAGAATATGCCAAACATATCTATCCCCTAAAATAGGATTTATAGTTGTTTATATTGTTATTGGGGTACTACAGCTGTTCTTAATTTGGTGCAGTCAATCTCCCACACTGTACTCTTGTCAAAATATGCAAAGTTTGATAGGTTAACTTTGCATATAAAATTATGGAAAGGCCTAATTGGTCCAAGTTTCTGCTGTGCTAGTATTTGAGGAACTTAGCCCATTATACTGATGTGGATGCAAGTGAGAATGTGACTTCATGGTCATTTAATAGGTGCAATGTGTATAAACCTTTCAAGAAAGGGGTTTAGTTTTCTGATTCAGCAGTGGTATTTGGAGTGTTGAGTTTGTTAAAATAGTATTCCTTTGTTTCAGAAATTATGTAACCATTTCAGCGAATATAAGGTATCCAATTACCCCCAAGGAGTGGGTGTGTTTTGTCAAATTCCTAGAACCAACCCCGAGACTACTGTAAATGTAATCTGGTCTAGTACTTTTTTCTGAATCGGATGAGAAAAGAGAGTATTCCCATGTAATGTCTAAGAAAAAAAATAATGGCTAGCATATCGAAAAGCATCAACCAAAGAAATATTTTCAAGAGAATATAGGTAAAGAGAGAGATTAACAAGATGAGAAACTTACATCATTATTGCAACAAATGATCTTCTCCAAAGTATGTCTCAACTCTAGAAGTCCCCTCGCAGCTGAAGTGAAGCATCAGCTCCGTGAAATTCCAAAACCTTAAGGCATCCAAACGGCAACAGTGAACATTGTTGGATCTCTAGCATGTAGCGGAAAAAAAGAAATGAAAAGTCACACTCCCAATGGATAACAAACAGACAATTGCTTCTCCATTCTCAAGTGCTAGAATCCAAAGCATAATGATGATTGACAGAGTATGCATATCATTCAACAATATTTTGAGCATATAAAAATAACTGGAAAATTTCTAAGTTCATATACTTATGGTTTGGCACTTTCTGATGTTTTTGACTTGTTCTCAGGTGATTCTTATGCATGAAACCATCATACAGAATTTGCACTGAAAGTCCTATTTGATGACCAAGATCTCAGGAAAGTCCCAAATTTTAGTGCAGGACTTACCAAGCTTGAACAAAAGAGATTAAGTTTCACGTGACAAGAAATGATGCTACAAACCTGCAGTTGCTATTGAATCAGTCAAATAAAGATGAAGACCTAGAAAGCAATGGAAGATATTCATTGAACAGTGAAACGGTTACAGAAGGATACACGAACCTTGCATCAACTATTTATTGAACATATAATGGCAAAATTTTTGTACAACATTCCAGTTAGGTAGCCATAACTCATGGAAGAGAAAATGTTTGACTCATATTCTGAATGAAGTGCAGCTAGAATTTAGATAGTCCACATGTTCCAGCAACCTTCTGATGGTCCAGACAGCCATTTATATTGTACTTCATAAACAAATGATGATAGGAGGAAGATACACTAAGTTAAGCACCCTGTAACATATACAAGTTCTGTAAGGGCCCGAATTGAGTGACAGTCCACTTAAGAGGAATGGTCTCCTGAACAGCCCACTTAAGAAGGCATCCCTATATAGCCTCAAAATCTGTGCCACATGCAATGTTGGAAGGGTGTTAAATTTTGTGGGTAAGTAGGACCTGAGGTCCTTTGCTCGCATCACTCTTCCATGTGGCACAATTAGGTAGACCACATAGGAATGCCTTATGATGTGAACTGTGCAAAGAACCATTTGCCAAAAGGTTAATTCCAATGAGACAATCCCATTAGAACTCCAATGAGCCTCAAGAACCAGGGGGGGGGGGGGGATGTTGAAAACCTATAGATTAATGTGACAATTCATTATCAACTTTAATAAACACATTGAACACCAGAAGCATTGCTGCCCTTTTATACAATACTTGTGTTTTTATCAGTGCCTTTAGAGCAAAAATTCAGGCAGAGCAGAGATTCCAGAGTCCAAATGCAGGACCTTCCCTTAAGATGCGAGTGTGAAAATGCAACCAATGGTTGGATTCAAAGTTTCAAACTACCACTCAAAAAACACATTTAAGAACACAAGTTTCAAAGCCCACCTATGTGTAGCAGAGCAAACAACCAGAATGGTAAGAGAAAACAAGCAAATATGTCATACAATTTGCTCTTAAAAAAATCAATAAGAAATATCCATTGCTCTTTAATCTTCATAACTTTAACTAATGTCATACTTTACATAATTATTATAACGAAAGAAGAAAATTCATTTTAAAAATATTGGCTTAGTGAATGCTGACTTAATTAAGAAAGAAATAACAGAAGGATATGATGCAACAAGGGGGAAGAGCCCTAATAAAGCAAAACAAACCATATGATCTAGGTTTTGCTGGTTCAACAAGGGGGAAGAAAACCCCAAATATTATCGCTTGAAATGTACATATTTTGGGTAATGAAAAGGATAACTATGATCTAGGGTTTCAGTAAGTGGAGATTAAGGATTAAAGAAATTAACTAGAGCCTGACTAACCGCTCATTCTAGCAACAAGATTGAGAATCGCAAGTAAAGCAGCTGGCATTGAAATCGGAAGAAATGAGCATGGAGACAAGAGGCTGGATGAAGCTTACAATAGTGATGTTAGAGTGTCTCTTGACAGTTTTGGTGAACTACCTGATATCTCTGGCAACCGGTATCTTGGACTCAAGATCCCCCTTGGTGATTAATTGTGAAAGCTTTGCTTCTTCTGATTCAATGGCCAATCTCCTTGGTCTGTTAGGAGGCGATGGTTTTGAAGTCGAGAGTTGGGAGTCGACGGCCAAAATCTCAAGTGCCCTGAAAAGTGAGACTTGAAATAACAGGGTAGGGGACTGGTATTTTAAACATCCATGGTTAAAATAATATGATCAAATCTCAGCAAAATTAAATTCGGTCCTTCATTTTGTATCCAAGTAGAGGATTTGCACCCTAGTCAGTTGAAATCCATTGGCCTTAATCTAAATCCCACAATCCAAACATACCCTAAGCAATTTTACATGGTTAACTTGCCTGGATAGGCAGCCAAATGGAATCACGATAGCCAGCAAAGTCCAACAAGAACAAAAATGATGTTTCCCTAAGGTATCCTCTTCTCTTCAAGAATCTGGCCTGAAACTCACCACATGAAGTTGTCTTCTGGCTGGCAAAATGAATGTGTGATTTGGGCTTGCAAGACGAATGGGACTTCCTCCAAGATCAACATAATCAATAGCAGAAATTCTAACGTTGCTAGGACTCATGTCTTCTGGTTTCCATATACACTCCCTGATTTTCCTTCATTACATGGACAGGTCGTACAAGGTGCTGCTCAATAGTGAAAGGCAGCAATTATGGCAGATAATTTCTAACAAGAACTGTGTTCTGTCACAGAAAGTTGGAAAATCTGACCACTTACTTTTCCATTGCTAATGACCTATGAAAGTCTCGATTGCAATTCTGCAAGTCACTACTATCAGAAATAGGATGATGTCTTTATAGCAACAAGAGCTTTGGTGGCTCATGGATCATTTCAAGGTGCTTCTCTCTGGGCCCAGGTAAAGAAGCTCTTTTCTTCGGTAATTATTTTTCGTTGTGAAGAAAAAAGAATCAAATGATTGTTCAGAATGAACAGATCTGTCTGACGCTCTAATCCAAGCAATAGAACAGAATGAGGCACAGAAATCTTCCATTGTTTATAAATGGCCTGAAGCCCAAGGGTTCTAATAGTATACTGGGACTGATCAACTAGTATGCTGTACAAGAACTCAAAATGTAGGGGACATGAAGTATGAATCAATTGACAGAAGTGTTATTCTTCTTCTTATCCTTATTCCTACTAGTATTGTCTTTTTTCTTCCCCATTTTTTGCTTTATCTTTGTCTCTGTTGGCAGTTTCTTCATGTCATTCAGGTTTCCTACCTCTCTTCTCTTTGTCTTCTTAAACACCTCGGTGATAGATGGATCCAACACGTCACTTGAGCACTGAAGGATGATGCCCATATTCACTGCTTCGTCCCAGAGCTGCAAGCCCCTTTCAAACTCTCCTCCCCTACAAAGTTTGGTTATCAGGAGATCATATACTGGCCCACAATCTCCAACAAAGCTTTTCTTCATCCGCTCAAGAAGATCAAGAGCATGGTTCACCCTCTCAACTCCACAGAGAACCCCAATCAAATCATAGTAAAACCTTGGTTCTGTGATTAACCCTTTTTCGATCATCTCATCCACGATCTGATTCCCCTTTCCAAATCTCCCTGTCAAATACAGAACTCTCACAACAAGATAGTAGCTGACCCAATCGGGATGACAACCTGATTTCTTCATGGAGTAGAGGACTCGACACGCTTCCTTCACTCTTCTTGTCCTACCCAAACAAGAGAGCAAGATGTTGAAGCTAATTACATTAGGCAGCACCCCATTAGATCTCATCTCGATCATCAAATTGGTAGCTTCAGGAACAAGTGCCGATGGATTGAATTTGAGGTTCCTCTTGCAAAGGCACCTGAGGAGAGTGTTATAGCAGAACAAGTCCGGCGTAACCCCAAAAGACTTCATTTCACCGAGAATCCTGCGTGCTTCCCTAACGTTTCCATGGACACACCATCCATGAATAAGACTCTTGTAAATGCAAGGCTCTACACCAGATATCTTACTCTTATGGTGCCAAACAACCCCTTCAGCTTTCCTAGCATGCCCTCTGGCGCAAAGGGCATGAACAATGCTATTAACAGTAAATCCATCTCTCGTGCACTTGAACTTCTCCAAGTTCTTAAAGAGCCCTACAGCTTCATCTTCTCTCCCCAGTTTCACCAACGTCTCGGCGACAAGACTAAAAGTTTCGGCCTCCATCTCCCGTTGCTCCTTTCTTAGATCTGAAATTAATATATCCATGGCAGTGACGTCTTTCTTTTCAGCAAATACCCGGATTGCATGATTGAACGCCTCGTCCACCAATTTGCAGTTTAAGTTTTTGCGAGACCAAGTGAAGAATCTGAGTAGCCTTCTGCTGGGCGCTTCATCTTTGCAGGTATCTATAACCTGAGCTACAAGGGTCGGAGTGATTGAAATCGTGGGCCGATCAAGACTTGATTCTAACTCATCTAGACCACCGATACCGCTCGACACAATGTGGCATATCTCTTGCAAATCGGGTGAAAGAGGAGAAGCAGATGGAATCGTGGAGTAGAACGAGAATTCGAGATGCTGGCATGGTGGTCCGCGGATGACCAGGAGTAGAGGACTGTACAATTTTGATTTCAACTGCAAAAGCATCTCCGTTGAGGAATTTTGTCGAACGGGTGGCGGGAATAATAGTTTCCCGAAAAACGATACTGATTGACACACGAAGATAGCTGCTAGCTGCTAGCCTCAGCCTCGCCTTGCTGGCATGGTTTTAAAAATCGAACGGGGCGGAATGGACGGTCGAACCGGGTTAGCTCGAGACATTTCCTTTCTTCCTTTCTAGAAAGATGCTTTTCGCTCTGGAGTAAATCAAGATCATGGACAAAAGAAGATCAATCAGAGAAACGGAGAGGAGAAATGAAGAACGACGAGGGGCACGTAGGCGTTTAGTGCTAGTATGACCTTTACCTTCGAGAGCGAGTGGCCGAGTGGGTAATTATTGTAATTTTGTCCTTGTTCAGGGATATTCGTAATATTTAAAAACAGTCGGCCTCGTCTGCTATTATCTTGAGATCGTTGGAGGAGCACAACCTACGCCACGAAGCACGAGGTGGTCGTTGGTCGGAATCTGGAGTATCTTCCGGGCAATTTTTTTAGTATTTTTCCGATCTTCAGATTTCCTTCAGGTATTTCTTCGATTGCAGCTTTTCTTTTTGTTAAATAGCTTATTCTCCAAAAATTTTATATATCTCTCTCGATCATTAACAGAACTTTTTGTAAAATCGATCCATCGATCTCTCATCTCTGTACCATTCAGTGACCCTTCGATTTTATATGTCGATTACGGAGGGACGTACCGGCTTTCCCTTATGTAACGGCGCGTGTATTAGGGTTTCCGCGATTTAATTGATCGAAGCAATCGAATAATGAATTTGTAGGATCTTAATCTTCTCAAGGGGAAAGGGAATCAATGTCAAACGAAGTCCAATTCAATTGACCAAAACCTGCGAATTTTAACATGATTATTTTGTTCCTTATGTTTAGAGCACCGTGGAATTAAAGACCTCCAAGGGTCAATAAGAGCTTTGGCACGATGAGTGAGGTATTTGAAGGATACGAGCGCCAATACTGCGAGCTTTCGGCAAATCTATCCAGAAAGTGCACCTCGGCTGGTATTCTCGAGGGAGGTGAGAAGTGTGCCTCGTTGTTCATCTGCAATACTGCAACTTATATATTTTATTTAATTTGTTTGATGTACATAAATTCAGCTTCTTCTTTTTTGTGTTTGTATTGGTTACAGTTATTCTTTTTCTACTTTTCAAAAGCTTTAACATTTGATGCTCATGTTTGCTTTATTCGTGCTCAAAAGGCTAACATACGATATGAATGATGAATTTTTTTTTTTCCCGTATGTTATTTAATTTTTGCTACCTGTTCACTGAAAAGGGACGATCTATAGCATTAGATGTTTCAGTTGATTTTTCTTTTGTTTTATTTTCTGTTACTATAACATATGAGGATACTAAAAGAATGTTGAATTTGTAAGTGATCGGATTGCTGAGTCCAAAGATTATTAATATTGTTAATTGTTATTGTTTCATGTTTATGTTCTTTTCTGTCCTATGATCATGTATTATCAGGCAAGAAACTTGATAAATTATTTTTGGGATAAAGGCAAGAAACTTGATTTCGTTTTTTTTTTCTTTCTACATTCTCCCCTTCCTTTTTGGGTCCCAATCTTTTGTCTAGGTCAAGCCTCATGTTTAATGTATGTTGATTTGACAAAACTATAGCAACAAACTGGTGGCATTTAGAAGGAGCTGATATGGAAACAAGTATGATTTTTCCGAATTTTGATAGGATTAGTTTTTAAGGACCTTTTTGAAGAGAGTAATTATTTCCTTTCCATATATTATGGACGAATATCAATATGGTACAATTTACTAAATCAAAGAATCTTGGTTTTTATCAATGTGCCTGTATGGCCCAGTTAGCAAATTCACTTAATATATTGGTCTCTTAGATAATTTGGTCTGGTAACAAATAGGGACTTGGGTTGGTGGTTGTTTTTGGGATCAGTCATTATGACTAAGAATTAGTCGGTATGGATTGATTATTGACTTTGATAGACTAAAACTTAATTGGGGGTACTAACTGGACCTAAACATGTATTGTTACAATACCTCAGATGTAAAGGACACACAATAGTTCAGCTTGTGTTGTACTCAGATTTTTTGTTTGTTTGTCAGGTGGTCCTATTTTGAATATGGTTCTTGGTTCTTCAGATATTATTGATACATGAAAGCAGGTTGTTGGGAAAGGGCTAAATATGAACCATGGACCATGGATTTTATAACTCCATATATAGTGTCATGCCCTCCTTTGACTTTGGATTTGCATGTTAACTGTGAATTTAGGGTTTCCAGGTTTATACTTTGTAATGTGGCTAGTTTATACTAAGTACTTTATAACATGGAGAGACCATGCTGATTTGCCCAATTCAGTCACCTGAACTCTTTGTTCTTCATCCTTTGATTTGCAAGCTCCTTTGGCTGAATATATCTCCTGTTTTCAGAGTTGTGGGGCTAGTTATGGACAGGGTCACAAGTAGGGGCCAAAAATTAATCTTACCTGCATACTTATATTACAAATCAGCCATATAAGATATAAGAAATGGGAGAGGTTTTGTACCTTATATCCATAGGAGATTGGACAAAACAGTTATATACAATTTTCTATAAATAGAATAAAGGATAGTAATGAGAAACTTTTTTTTTTTTTTTTTCATTTTTCTAATAAGAAATAAGCTGACGTGGAACCCTTTGTTGTCTTTCGACATAGTGACATCAAACTTTGTACATAGTTGTCAGCACAAGTTGCACTTATATTGTACTGCCTTTTGTTTTTTTTTTTTTTTGGGTCATTGATCGTTATATTTCATCTCTTTGATGCTGCAGAGCAGAAGAAGCAAAAAGTTTCTGAAATAAAAGCTGGATTAGAGGATGCTGAAGCTTTGGTACTGTTCAAATTATATTCTTAACTGTATTTTTCCTTCCATTTTCTGTTTTCTAAAATTGTGTTGTTATTTGAATTTCTTCAGATTAGGAAAATGGACCTTGAGGCAAGAAGTTTGCAGCCAAGTGTGAAGGCTATGCTCCTGGCAAAGTTAAGGGAGTATAAGTCTGATCTGAACAATCTGAAAAATGAAGTTAAGAGAATTACATCCACTAATGCTAATCAGGCTGCACGAGATGAATTGTTAGAGTCAGGGATGGCTGATACACTGATGGTATGTTTGAACCAATACAACATGCTTTCTGTTCATTTTTATTATTCAGACTTCCTGGATACTTCATTAATTGTATAAAATAGTGTGCTTGGTAGATCCTAAGATTAAAATATGTGAAGACTGATTTTAGTTGTCCAGGTGGAAAAGCGAGCCATTGTGCCGGACAGGAGCCTTGGTGCCTAGGCGAGGCCTTATTGGTTTGGCATGCATATAACAGGGTTTCATTTAGGACGTTTCAGGTTATGTTAGTATTATTGTTTGCTAATATCTTGACCAAGTTATGTTAATATTACTTAATACTGATATTAAGTATAAATTAAAGAGGAGACACGAATCATTCACCATTCAATCAGTGATCGTTCAACATTCTTCACAACGAGCAATAAATAATAATTTTTTTTTTCAATTTGAACCCCTTTTACTGGCTTCTCAATTTTGACCCCCTTAAATATATGATAAGCTGCAATAATATGCCCGCGCAAAAGACTTTAACCATACATGAGTTTAAAAAATAGTAATAGTAAAGCTCAAGGCCCTGCTCGCCTAGGTCAAGGACCATGTTGGGGGGGGAACTAGGCAAGTGCAAGCCTGCCCTTTCTGAAGGAGACTTGAGGCATAGACGATGCCCAGGCGAGCCCTTGACAACTATGACTTGTGTACTCTACATTTCACTGCTGATAGCGTTCCGAAACTCATCCCCCAAGCAGTTTCTCTGCATCCTGTAGGTACTGGTTGTTCTTCTTTTCAACAAAAGGATATATATAGGTATTAATTTTGTACTTGTCTATAAGCAATACAGATTCCATTTCTTTTGGAAGAATATAGAACTGAGAGATTTGGAGGTTTAAGAAGGGAGCAAGTTTTTTATTTTTTTTGCTTTAAAAAATGAAACTACTTCGAAGTTCGAAAGAGCAACAGGTAAAAGAATCACTCCAAGAAATATATTTCCTGCCAACCACAATTGTAGTCATAGGCACTTTAAATGATCAGAATCCTTAAGAATCAGTCCAACGAATGATACCAAATACACCATTAATACCTGGATTGAATACTGCTATGTTCATAGTTCATATGATCATATCCAATTCGTTCTCACTAATTGTTCAACAAGAACTTCATGTCTAAATTCCAGACATAAAAGTTGGAAGTGGATGCATTAATTTCTTGTTGCCAAATAGCTGATAGTTGCTTACGAGTGAGACTGTTTCCATTCCTTGGGCAAAAGTATTTTGGAATGGAAAATGACTAAAAGGGATTAAGAAGGAAGGGAAGGAGGAATTCTTAGAATTTAGCATAGCTTAATACCTGGCTTGAGCACTACCATGCTCAAATCTCATGATTTGATTTGGTCCTCACAAATTGTTCAATGCGGACTTCAAGTCAAAATTAGAGTGATGAATGGCAAAAAGATATTGGACAGAGAAGTTTGAAGACGGTACTGTCTAGTTTACTTTCTTTCTGTTTGTTCTTGGGACCAAATTCTGCTTTTCTTTAGCAAACGGTAGTACTAGTAATTTTAGGCTCTTCATTGCAATAAAATTGTTTTTTCTGCACATATCTCTGATCTGCAAGGCTGATGAAAGTAAAATGGTTTATTGGGCTTGATGTATTGCATATCTACCTCATACATTGAACCATTTCACTGTTAAGTTTTGGGGATATTTACCCTCTATTTAATTGGTAGACTAACATCACCAATGGATGGATGGATTTTACAGGCATCTGCTGACCAGAGAAGCAGATTGTTGATGTCAACTGAAAGAATAAATCAGTCCAGTGAACGCATTAAGGAGAGTAGAAGAACCATGCTGGAGACTGAAGAACTTGGTGTCTCAATCCTTCAGGATTTGCATCAACAACGCCAGTCTCTCCTGCATGCCCATAACACGGTATGTACTTTCCTGATGTTTGACTCTATTTATGGTTCCTTAGCACTGTTCTTTTGTGCATTCTTTCCGCTTTTCTGCTTTCTTCTATGTTTCACCGGCTGCCTTCTGTTTTTTTGTAGGGGTTGATGGGGGGCAGGCTTTTGTGGTTTTGATGCTTTAGTTATTTCTTTTTTTGATAGGTAGGCCCCAAGAAGAGTTGAACCCATGACCTCATAATTGTGAGGTGTTGATCTTTGCCAACTGAGCTACCCTCTTGGTGTTTAGTTATTTCCTTCTATCTTCAATGGACACAACCAACTTATTTAAGGTCAATGTCTTTCATCCAGTAAGAAAGGAAGCATTGTCGATTTGAACTATTCTGCTTGGGGTTTCTCCTGGGACATCAGCCAAAGAATCCTTAATATGGTTTGCCACTGATCTATACTGTCCATTGGATTGAGACCCCTTGGCTTGACCCTTGTGAAATAGGGCTTCATTTTGCAATGTGACAGCGCGCTTTTTTTTGGGTGATTCCTACCGAACTTTTAGGTTTTAGGCTTAATTTTGCGTACAAAGAGAGCATGGTCTGGCCAACAACATGGACCATTTTTTGGGCTGCTGACTGAGTTGCTATATGGAAGATGAGGTGTCGTCTAGATTTCTTTGTTAGACCCAACCAGCAAAGCCAATCGCATTCGGTATATAGTATATTCAATTGAAGTCTTGTGGGAAGAAAAAAAACATGCACGTCATAGTTAGCAGTGTGCATATTTCTTCCCAGTAATTACAGGCAATGGATATTTATTTTGCTGGGCTGTTGGAGAACTTCAAATGGGAAAGACCAACTGTAATGTTCCCTAGACTAGTTTTTAAGTTGGCCCTTGTTGTGAGATAACATCCCATATCTCATCAAATTTGAAATAATTGACTCTGAAGATTGGGTCTGTGGTTAAATGTTTAATGCCTTGACATTTGCAGCATGTCAAAAGTTGTGAGTCGTGGTTTGATGAGTGACTAGGTCAGATGTGCTTGACTTTGGGTCGGGGAAGGAATAGGATAGAGTGCTTTGGAAGGGAAAGGGGCGTTTAGTAAATACTACAACTTACAAGTGGCATCAAGTAGCTTTGTGTATTTACTAAAGTGCATTTGAGATGACATTAGTCCATGATATGCTAGTTGTTCATGGTAACAGACATTTTCCGTTTTCCAGTCTATACTAGAGCAGATATGTATTATGCAAGTCAGTAATATGTCTGACTTAGAAGTTAGGATTCTGGCTTCTTTCAGGAATGAATCCTTGTAACACAGATATCTTATTGGTAAAATTACAAGATTACTCAAAAGTAGGTTTCAGTTTTTTTTTTTAATTTAAATTACCCACCCAATGGGTATTACAAAATTACCCAAAACAGTGCCCCTCGTCCCTCTACATCTTCTCCTTTTTTTTAGCAGTTTTACCCCTGGCTTACTCTACCTCTTCTGTTTAATCATCACCTCCACCCCATCACTGGCCATTGTTGACGAGAAAGCATCACCAGAGATCAAAGGACAGAGAACCTCGATGGGAATGCTGTCTCTGTGGTGCGTTTACCGAGAAGTGTTGTTGGAAGAAAGCTATGGGAGCAGCAATAGAGGTGGCGGCCATTACAGATCTGGCGGTCCTTTCCCTTACTGATCACTAAGACTGCATCTGCAAGAACTTGAACGGCATCCATTGTGGAGGCACCCAATAAGCTGACAATGAGAGGCGTCGATTGTGGAGGCACCCAATGGGCTGACAATGAGAGGCATCGAGCATGGAATGGTCGGCACATGATTTTGAGTCACCCCGGCACAGGAAGAAGAGATTGGAGAACCACCACGCGACAATTACCACACCACCGCCATGAGCACAACCATCAAAGCCACCACCAAGATGATGATGGTGCTTGAAAGGAATTTCTCTCTCTCTCTCTCTCTCTCTCACACACACACACACACACACACCTGCTTTGCCCCCCGGTCCCTGACCCTCTCTCTCTGCTCTCCCTGCATCACTCTTCTCCAACCTCGGCTCCCCCTCTCTTCAATCTCCAGGACACTGATTCGAAACCTCTTACTGAAAGAAATCTATATGTATCACAGCATTGACAGCAATCATAATCCTGCTAAGCCGAGAAAGATACTGGAATGTAATGTCACAACCGTAGAGCAACTTCAGCATATTCAATATAGAGAACAGATATAAGATATGAAGAACCCAACTCATGGTGCAATTAAGATTTAAGATCTCCAATTTCCAAGTTTTACAAAATCAAAGGCAACTGTATTACTGTTATGGTTAAAAGTGGAACAGAGAAGGGGAACAGATATAAGATATGAAAAATCCCCGTTACTGCCACCGCTGCTGATGGAGGCAGTAGAATCACTTCAGAGAGAGAGAGAGATGCAGTTAAGGGTGTCCAATTAGGCCTTGGAATACTTTATTTTGGCCCTTGGTTGGGTTTTTTGGTGATTTTTATTATTTATTATTTATTATTAGAATGAGCCTCTTTATAAGCCAGAAGTTGGAATTGTGGGGGTACACGGGATTAAGTACATGGATAGGATTGTGTGGGTTTCATGTGCTATTAAGTAGTCAAGTTAGTTTAATCTAGAAGAGTCCTTTTAATTGTTTAAGTTAGTTTAGGAAGATTGAGAGTCATTAGTGTAGTCAATTTAGGAGGTTTTATCTCTATTTTTATAAATAACAATTAACCAACCCATCCCTCCACGGTTTTGATAATGGAACAGATTTGGGAAATTTTGAAGTTGAGATTGATTCTCTCCCCTTGCGACCTCTTTTCTCTCCTCTTTCTCCCCCTCCCCCCACACGGTTTCCTTTCATCCTATTTTCTCTTCATTACAGATCGATACTGCTAATCTTCTCTTCGATCGATCTGTAATTTCTTCTTGGGTAGCGATCTGCTACTTCCTTGTTCAGCCCCTTCTTTCTCCTTCATATTTCTCTTCCTGTGATGCCTTGCTTCCTCTCCTCCTCTGTCGAATGCTGCGGGTACTGCAGAAGATTTTCTGCTGCCTGATTTTCTATAGCAGATCTTGGATATTGCTTGAGATATAAGCAAGGTAAGCTCGCCACCAGCAGAACCAGCTATTCGTTCTGCATTAGAGAGAGAAAGAGAAGTGGGGATTAAAAATGTAAAAAATCATTCATGGTGAGGGAGTGGGCACTGTTTTAGGTATTTTTGCAATACCAATGTTTGTTGCGAGTTAATCTGTTGAGATAAAGATTGGGTGGGTAATTGATTCAGTTCAAACTCAATTTTGAGTAATCTTTTTGAAATTTATAGGTGATCCCATTTAGTAGGGATAAGGCTATGTTGTTGTTGATGTTGTAATTTTCCATATCTTATTTGCATTGTGAGTTTTAGCTCTAGAGTAGATGGTAAGAATTGACATGAATTGTGGACTGCCTTCTCAGAAGTGGAATCACAGTGATTTTATTGAGGGCAAGGCACTTCCGATTAATGATGAGTTTTGCTAACCCACAGAAATAACCTCAGAGGTTGCTCACTGCCCTACCCAAACGAGAGTGACATGGAATACTGGGCATAACCCAGGAAGGGGAGGGGAGGGGGGAGGGGGAAGGGAGGATTAAGAAATAGAAATTATTTTTTCGACAAGTGACTGGACTGTGAGGCTGATAGATATTTGTGAGGTTGGCATTTTCATTTAATGTGACTTTAATAGGCATTGACTTGAGGTTGTGGATGTTCACTTGCATTGAGTGGTGTTGATGAGCATAGTTTTATCCACAAATGTGCATGTATGGATATGAATCAACAATTTCATTCGCATTCCTTTCCTGTTTTCAGCTTCATGGGGTTGATGATAACATTGGCAAGAGTAAGAAGATTTTGACTGCCATGTCAAGAAGGATGAGCAGGAACAAATGGATCGTCGGCTCCGTAATAGGATCTCTAGTTGTTGCAATCATCTTGATCCTGTATTTTAAGCTTGCTCATTAGTGAGTCATGTTTTGTTCAATTGTGGTGTTTGTGACATCTTGCTATTTTCTATAATTTGTGTGAATGTTTCAAAATATGATCATTTCTTACTGTGTGTTGCCTTTGTGTGTACTCATCAGATGCTTTGGTGGTATGTTCCCACCTTTATAACGCTCTGTCTTTCTGCCCATTCTTTGCCTTTGGAAATGGAATAATCAAAATCTATATCGTTCCCTCCTTCTTTCGATGCTTCATATATGTATTAGGATTATATTGGGAAAGCTGAACATCAGTGTGCATTTTGTCTTCCTCACAAGGTCATTCCACCATTCATTCTATGTGGGAGACATGACAAACAAACTTGGTTCCATGTGATATAGAGGATACCACAGTCCAACATTTGATCATGTGAAATGTTTAAAAGTGAGTTTGGAGCTCAATAAAATGGTATTGCCAGTCGATGATTTATTAATTAATACAATAGAATATAATGACGTTCTGGTAACTCTTCTGTGGCTTTCGATTCACTTTCAAGAGAGTCTTGTATGGGGCCGCGGGCTGGGCCTGGGCTTTTTTTTTTTGTTTTTTTGGTAAACGCCGAATTTATTGCAAGGTGGGGCAAGGTTCGAACATGGTGTCCTGATTACAAAGATCAAGAATCCAATTAGTGGATTGTGGCCAAACTATCTTACTTGCCTGAGATAGGGTCTTCCTAGCTAGAGAATGAGCCACTATATTGGCTTCCCTAGGGAGCCAGCTACTATCACTGGAGATTAGCTGGGCCATAAACAGACGGATATCCTCAATAATGGTTTTGAGAGACATAGATCCGCTCGTTTTAAACTCATTAGTTAAGCATTTGTTGTGCTTGTTTTGAGCTGAAATTTAATCAATGAAATAGGTTTAGGTTCCTTAATCACATGCAGTCTCTCATGGTCATGCTGCTATGGAAGTTTGCTACGTATAGCACAATTGATTTTTTTCTTTAAAACAATTTCAACATTTTAAACAATTTGGAATAGTCTAAAAATTAAACATGGTTAATGTTAACAATCAACAGTCTACTCACAAATTCTAAGACATGCCACACATGATAGAAAGCGTGCGCCATTGGTCGCACATAAATTACAAACTCCCATTTTTGGTGGCACACCTCTTAACGCTAGCTCTACTTTGACAGATAAGGAAGAAAAAAACAAAAAGGCATATGTATAATTTGTTTCATCAAATTTATCTTAGTATTCAGTTTTCGTTCACTCCTGATAAATGGATCCCATTAGGGGTTTGTGACTCATAGATTGGTGGGTGAATCCTCCTCTATGGGTGGAGGAAAACTTTATTCTTTATTTTATTATATTCATTTTTTTTGTATAATTTTTAATGTATTTATATTCATGTGCATGATACACGATAAACATTAAATATTGTTAGATGGACACAAATGCTTATCCAAAATGACCATAACACCCGTCCCCCTTGTTTGATGAATTAATGTACGCACAGAATGTTATAATGTGGGGACAACGGTCGTGGAAGTCTCTAGAACATTGTCCTGTATCTCAGTTATCAATTACATGAGGAATGGATGGCAATAATGATTCACTAATGGATAAAGCTTATATGGTTGTTCCTATGTTACGGGTTCATGGCCTTTTTCAATTTGTGAATTAGCAGTTCGCACAGTTTGCTTATTTTCCTATTCTACAGATATGCACAACAAACAGATGCTGGACAACTAACAAGGAGTCTCCTCCTACAGCCCCGTGCAACCGTGAATGTAAAACCTAACCTCCAAATCATTGCTGATGATGTCAAATGCTCTCATGGTGCTGCAATAAGAGACCTTGAGAAGGGCCAGCTCTTCTACTTCCTGGCCCGGGGTATCGATTTACAGACAGAAAGAAAGGCCCTCGTCTTCTCCTTTGCAGCTGAGGTGATGGAGCGTTTGCCTTACACCTCCCTTCGAGAGAAACTAGAGAACCATATCCAAGGGTTGCTGGAACCTACACAGGATGGAGTTTTGCAATAAGATTATTGTTAAAATTTCCTATCATAATGAGCCATTTTGTTGCCATTTTTTTTTGTTTGTTGTACCAAAATATGTACAGGTTCAATCAGTGGTATCGTATCATAAGCAATCATTCAACTATTGGTAATATTTGGCAATCATCATTTAATCAGTGGTAATCATTAGTAGTAGTCATTGAGTCATTGGTATTGCTCACCTTAATTGAAAAATGGAGATTCTCCAAACCATCTGTCATTCAGGAGGTTAGTAAGATTCATTGAACACCATTCCCAAAACTCGACTCAAGGAAATCAAATGAAATTTTACAAGATCTTGACTAATTGATTTGTTATACTATTAATCATCTTTTAGAGTTAATATAGATGTTATACCTTAGAGCTGCAGAGGGTGGATATTGTACCTACAATCTTTATCCTCTCCTGTCCGCTGCCCGGACAGGACCATGCTGTCCCCTCACATGGGGGTGCGGAATGACGACCTAACCCCCTGTCCGAACACACTGCCCAGACGAGGTTAAGTCGTCATTTCGTGCCTTCATGTGAGGGGACAGCACGGTCCTGCCCGGACAGTGGGCAGGAGAGGAAAAAAATTCATTGTTACCTAGGTATTTAAATCAGTGAATCACGCACCTAATGTGTGAGTTTTGCTAGCTAGATAGATGGTCATTGTAAACATGGTCTTAGTACATGGTATTGGAAGAGGAGAAAACCTTCTTGGCTAACCCATAAGTAATTTATTACAACTCAACTTTAACGCCTGTGGTGTCCAAGTAAGTCCTTGTAAGGTTTTACATTGAGTTATTCACATCCAATGTGGGATCATGCTTTCACACGAAACCCTAATAATCTCCTAAAAATGTCAAACGGGATGGTCGGGGTAATTTTGACAGGTCATTACCGGTTCTAGTCCCAAGGGGCCAATCTTATAATCATCCCGTTTACTAAATGGTCCAAAAACTAGGATCCGATCCCGTTTACTAACGGGATGGTGCGGGTCTGGTTCCTTAATGGTTCTGCCTTCTCTTTTTTTAATGTTACAAAGGAGCTGGTCCCGTTTAATAACGGGATGGTCCGAGTCTGGTTCCTTAATGGTTCTGCCTTCTCTTTTTGAATGTTACATAGGCAGTTAATTGAGTACGGTTACTTTCATCAGGACATGAGAATAGAACAAAGTTGTGTTCTATTCTTTGTGAAGTACATGTAACAAAATCAAGATTACCATTCAGTGGGTCCAACTCATTGTGGTAAATTTATTCATCATCAATCTAAGGTGGTTGCTGATGTGTCTTCATCCCATTTACATGATTTTCATTTTTATTCTCTATCCACGGTGGTTGTTCATAATCACGTCTAGTCAAGTGCAATCCTTTTAGGACTTCAGAACCCTACACTTTTCATATTTCAGTAATTCCTACTGCTAATGTGAACGAACCTCACCCTTCTGCTTATTTTCAGTAACCCTAAACTTCTCCTTCTCCCCTTCCCCTCCGCCCCTCCCCTACCCCCAATTCATAGGTATAATATGGGGAAGTTTAGTCTAATTTTTAAATAAAATATATTAGTTGATTAATTATTACTTAGCTACATGAATTATACATTCGGGGATGTAGCTCAAATGGTAGAGCGCTCGCTTTGCATGCGAGAGGTACAGGGTTCGATCCCCTGCATCTCCATCTTTTTTTTTTTTTTTTTTGGGAATTTTTTGTTCATGATCACAATCAAGAAGTTGAAATTATGGTTGCAGTGGCAGAATGGTTGACCTCAACCTTGGATTGTTTTAGAGAAATCTGAAATGAAGAAATAGGTAAAGATTTGTTATTCGTCGAGATCTTCGATTTGATATATTTTTTCAGGTCTGAACCAAATGGGTAGGTCTCTAGGTGTAGTTTTGTATTTTCTGGGTTAAGGTTTTTTTATATATTGTAGTTATCTCTTTGAGAGAAGGAGAGAGCGAGGCTATGTATTTGCTTCACAGAAATAGTGGATTTGTTCTATCGCTTGATCGTGGATGTAGCCTTCCTTCTTGAGGGTGAAGCACGTAAATCTTGTCTTATGTGTGTGTGATTTGTCTTTCCCTTTGCATTTCTTCTGCAAAATCTCCATTACATTGCGTTGTTTTACTAATAAGATTGCCACTATATATATAGTGCACTCTAAACCATTCATAGAGATATCGAGAGAATGGATGCCTTCGTCTATGGATAGGTTGAAATTGAAATTGATGGTAACTCATGTGGATAAATCCCATGATAGAAGATTGATGGAAACAAAAATCCTTAATTTAAAGAAAAATTCTACAGGACTGTTGTCTGACCGGCTATAATGTAAGAGGCGGAATGTTGGGCAATTAAGAAGTGTCATATAGCGAAACTATGTGTAGCAGAGATGAGGATATTAAGATGAATGTGTGGCAAAACTAGGAATGACAAAGTAAGAAATGAACGTTTTAGAGCTGATTTGGGAGTTGCCTCGATTAGTGACAAGCTCCAAAAGTGTCGTTTGAGGTAGTATGGACATGTCCAACAGAGGCCTGGGGACGCCCCAGTAAAGAGGAGTGATCTGATCCCGATTGAAGGAGTTAAAAGAGCTACGGTCAGACCTAAAATGACCATAGGAGAGGTCGTGAAAATTGGCATGCATAGGCTGGGTCTTGTACCAAGTATGACTTCAAATAGAACCAATTAAAGAGCAAGAATCCATGTTGTCAACTCCATTTAGCTGAGATTTTCCTAACTTCCTAGGCTGTACCTCTTTTCTCTTACTTTCATTTCCCATTTCCCACTACTCTTCTTTCATTTCTTCATTTTATTCTTCATTCTTCTTACTTTCATTTCCCTTTTGTGTGGACTTTTTCAATTTTCCCTACTTTGTCTTGCAAGGATAGCCGACCCCATTTAGTTGGGAAAGGCTGAGTTGTTGTAGAATCATTGATTTGTTTTCATGTTAAATCCTCAAAGGAAATGGTATTGTGATTCATCTATATCCATGCACTACGAAGTACTATCAATGACTTGTGCATCATTTTCTAATTTGAAAACAATTGCTTTTTTCATTGAATCAGTTAGTGAAATTTACAGTCAAATACAAGTATACAATCCAATAATTGAAATCAATAGTACATGGGATTTCGCCCCCTTGGGCATATCATATGCCTTCTTCCTTTTCTTGACAGTTTCTCCAACTATCCGGAGTGGATGATCAATTTTTTTGCCACTAATCGAATACCAACATTTTGTTGATAATCATACGAGTCCAAGGAGAAGTAAGCTTCCACCAAAGTTCCTGGAAGAAATAAAGAATCAAGTTCACCTGGATCAAATTTACTGAACACAAGCCTCTGAGCATTGCCTGAAGCTTCTTGCTGGTATATCTCTGTCTCATAGATGTCAATGTCACCATTTGCTATAATGGGTATACTGTGTGATAAGAAAATACAGAGTATCTTCAGAATAGAACTTTATGAGGAGAGGAGAGCAACAAACTAGATAGAATTCAAGGATATGAAAACTTACTTCAGTCGGATTGTTGGAGGAATTAAGCCATTCTTCCTATTCACAATAGGCCTCCACCTTGAGCTGCTACCAGAATCCAGAGTCAATTTTTGTGAAACATGGTCACAAGCATCAAGAACCTGGCATAAGCTTGGTGGTATGTCAACCACTATATTCAATCGCGGCCTACCAGCTTTGTCGAAAAACTTTGAGCTTACTCCGTAACGCACTCTCAAACCAGTGGAACTTAGCTGAAAAAGGACATCTTGGTGCAATAGTTGTATCTTCTGGCCTCGAAAAAATGGGACATAGGATGCCCTAATAGAAGGAATTGAGACTTCATCTGGTGCTAAGAAGCCAGCATAGCCACTGCAACCTTCGGATGACACTGGAGTGGAAGACGTCGCTGGAGACTCTAATATGAGTCTCTCTTCCATAATGTCATCCACTTGCAGACTCTCTGTTTTCATTTGATCAATATGGGTAGACATATTTTGGTTTGTTTCATCAGGTGAAGCTTTTCCATTGCTACGAGTCCTTGCTGTACCATTATTTGGAGAGACCCAACTGTAGGGTGTAAATATATCTGAAAGGTTTGTTTCCTGCAGAAGATGCAGCAATGGCCCTTGAGCTACCAAGTAATGGAAGAACTACAATGTTGATGTAATTGAACCAAGTAACCATCTATCAAAGAAATACCCAAAATGTAGCACACAAAAGGGAATGTATCAATAAAAGTTTTCAAGTTTTCCTCAATTAGTAGACAATTTCTTTCCCAGAACAACCAAGAAGAAATTGCAAAAGATTGGATGGTTAGGATTGTCCAATTTTCCAGTTAGTTCAAAATTTTGTCATAGCTCAATGGCCCCAATGTTCCTACAATCCTACCATCAGATCCTAAATCCATCAACAATTTTCAATTTGAAATGATGCGCATCTCAGGTTTTAAAGGGTCCAACAGTTTTGTTTAAGGACCAATTTATCATTCTCTATAAGACCAAAACTTTAGATATTGCAAAAAATAAAGATTGGAAAATATGCATAATTTCAAGTAATTAGCAAACAGGTAAATAGCATAATGGCTTAATCATCAATATAATTGTAGCTGTTACAGCTTCTGGAGTTCTAAGATTACCAAGAACAAAACTGCAGCGCAGTTCTTGACAACTTCAAGATTCATCCGAACATCACCCAAGCTCCTGAAACATTATTTGAGTAATTATTAGTTATGACAGTTATAATTTTTGTGATGGAACCAGAAATTTGCTTCCTCAAACCCACAAAGAGAGCATCAGTTGAACCATATTTACGTAGACTGCTTCAATTTGGGTACAAACTTTCTTTAGAGTCTTGGCCACTCTCTATTATCAAAAAGCCCCTAACCTATTATGGAATAAATTTTGAAGCCTAAGGTTCCTAGTGTTCTTTTTTTTTTCAGAAAAATAGCTGATAATAATGATTGTTAATCCTGTTCAAGATCTATGGAAGAACAGAATCATCAAGTAAAGGTAGCATACTGAAAACATTTAAGCTGTGTTTGGTATGCATTCTATTTCTAGGTCGATTTTGCATTCTTGAATGATAAAAATAGTTGTTTCTATCATCGAAGAATGCAAAATTGAACTAGAATGCATACCAAACGCTGCCTTAATTTCTTGATTCACACTTTTGTGGGTTAATTTACTGTGAATTGATTCATTGTTCATTGGCAGGCATGATGAAACTGGAAACTACTACCTAAGTTGACCTAATGTCCTTTTGTAGAGCTTGAATTGGTTAGATGTTGACCAGCACAAGTATAATATTTACTAAATTAACTCATGAAATTTACCCCATTGAGGGTGGGGGAAGAATAATAATTAGAAAGTAAAGCAACCAGATTACGTACCTATGAGTCTGCTGGCCAAGTCCAAAATAAGTTGCTAGAGATGCCATCTGCATAGAAGAAGCTCAATCTATCAAATATGCACAAAGTCACATCAAACTAATTATGGGCATCAATTTAGAATCGAAATCGGATATTTAAAAGCGAAGTAAATTGAACTGAACCAAAATAAATTGATTCAATTTTTGTTTCAAAATATGGAATCTTTACTTGATTCGATTTAGTTTCGGTTTCAAGGTTGAACCTGTCGATTCGTATAATTGGTGGATTATGGTCCAAACAAACAAAGGTTTTTTTGGTTTTTTTTGGCGAAGATGTGAAAACATTTGCCCAAACACCTAAAACATGACCCAAATCAAATACAAACCGGGTCATCAAAATCAAATAAAAGCGAACCGTGTTATATGTTCTGGTTTTTCAACATGTTGTATCTTGATCCGAACCAGAAACTAAACCAAAATGAAAAGCAAAAACCGAACCAATTTAAACCCTTACATAATGACGTACGGTGAAGGGATTCTCCTTCACCATGCGTGAAGGAAATTCCATCCTCTACCGAAGGGAAAAAAGAAAAAAAGAGGAAAACGTAACCTTCGGTGTTAAACGTGCATGGCTTACCAAGAAAAGGATATTAATTTGGGATTGACCTTTATGCCCAAAAGATAACAATTGGACATTGAACCTTATGACTCAAAAAATAAATAGACTCAAATGATTTATGCGAAAATTAAAATCTTTTCCAATTCTTTGATCGGATTGAGAGGTCGACACCTGATAGGCACGACATCCAACAGTCCTAGGTCGATTGAGTGAAATTTCTTTTTTCTTTTTTCTTGAGCTTAGCATGATTGGATGTCTCGAGCTCAGCATGATTGAAAGTCACGTAGCTGTTAGGCCCGAACTCCACCGCATTTTTAGGAAATTGGAGAGGAATTCTTTTTCCAAAATCTTGAGGTACTAAACAAAGAGAATTAGATTAGAGCAGCTACCTTCATGTTCCCAGCTCTCCTTCCAAATGTATGGGTCAACAATTTCAATGAATCTATAGTTCCTTTAGGATGTGGAGCCGGCTTCCCTATCTCTGCAAATGCCTCCCAAATTCTTACGCAGTCGAATTTCTCTATATTATGTCCCGCCCAAACTCGACCTGCAAAAAACCTTACAAAATCAATTCACTGAAAAAAATCAAAACCTAAGAATGAAAAACCTCACAAGCCAAATTCTGTCATAGAGAGAGAGAGAGAGAGAGAGAGAAAGGGAACCATGAAGCATGTCGAAGATCTTATCGGAGACTTCTCGGAAACTAGGAGCAGAGGCAACGGCATCTCTGGTGATTCCATTACAACGAACGGAAGCAACGGAGACAGAGTAGAGATCGGCAGGCTTTATCAGGGTTGAGTAACTGTCCAGCTCCAACAGCTTTCGAGGACACACCAGAATCGCTCCAAACTCTAAAATGGCGTAACCTTGACCCTGTCGGGAAGGAATTGTGGTTTCCAAATCGAAGAAGACGATTTCTGAGCGTTCTTCACTACTCGACCCCATCTTTAGTTTTCCAATTTTGAATTTATGATTAGCTAGCTACTCTGTAATACAATACTAACTCAGGACTCGAGGAAGGAGACTCAGAAATGGAGGTAAATAATCTGAAAATGAAAACTATATTCCACGCGTGCCCATTTATATATACTTCTCCTTGCTTTCAAAAGAAGTAATCTATTTACACATGGAAGTGCCCCCCAGGAAACAATATCATGGGCTTTGACCAAAAGCCCATCTAAACTTTGGGGCCCCATTATCTTCTTTTCCCTTTTTTTAACTCCTACTATGCATGTGGGGCCGCATGGTTTTAAATATTGGTATAACGGTCTACTGATACATGGCTGATCCAGTATCGGTGTAACGGTTCTTGTTATGGGCAAATTTATAAATAATAATAATAATAATAATGTTGAGGGTAAAACTGTTTGATACAAGTCAATACTTATCGATATCGGTATTAGTGTCGATACTGATTTTTTTATATTTTTATAGGTAAGGGAGATGTAGGATGTGAACCAGGAGACTTGAACTCAAGACCTCTTCGTAGCAATGGGCCTTTACGCACCACTAGCTACCATGTTGAGGAGGTAGTGCTTAAAATTGTCCTCTGTTTCTATGGAGCATGGTTTCAAATATTGGTATAACGGCCAATCCATATTGGTATCGGTCTCTGATACTAATACATAGCTGATTTTGGATCGGTGTAATAGTTCTTGTTAGAGCTAAATTTGTAACAAAGTAATGTTTTTATTAAAGTTGAGGGTAAAATCGTTCAATACAAGCCGATACATTGATATTGATAGTGATATTTGAAACTATGTTGTGGAGGGAGAGTATAAAATTATAGCTTTGTTTGGTTGCAAGTAAAGGAAAGTAAACTCACTTTTGAAAGAGAAAAGGAAAAGTTTTTAATGACGACTGGTTAACTTACCTAAAACTCTTTATCACATTTGATAATTATATTTTTCAAAATAAATTTTGAAAAAAAAGAGTGCTAATGAGTTGAAATTTCTATTTTAATAATGATTTGATTTCACATCCCTTCCCTTTTATTCCCTACAAACCAAACTGAGTCATAAGTTATAGCAAAAGCTTATAGGTTGCGTGGAAAATGTAGTGGTGGAGGTTGGGGGCCCAAACAAATGGGGTAAACAAAAGAGTTGGGCCTTACAATGTTTTTGTTATATAGGTTAGGGTCCAAGTTAGAACCAAATATATCCAGTAACTAAGAAGCGTAGACGACCAAAATACACATACACATCTAGTATTATACGTTACCTCGTCCGAGTGCCCCGCAAGGAACCTATAAAAACCTCCCGGTAAGACTCACAAGCAAAGCAACCAACAGCTTACGATACCTTAACGTGGAAGTATGGAATATGAACACTTCCTTTTCGCTTTCTCGTGCTTTATAATTATAATTTGAAAAAGAGACCGGTATCTTGAGTTGATATATTCAATTTTTATTTGAATAACTTGATAGATCGTGGGAGAAGTCTAAACATTTAACAGAGTGGATCATATAGTAGGAATGAGATTCGAATATGCCACATGGTTGATCCTTTTCGTCTAAAGGTTGGTTTGTTTGAAATGAAGAAGTAAAACCATATTCTCTCTCTCTCTCTCTTCCCCTTTCATTTGTTGCTCCCCAAATCCCCAATGCTACCACAATTTGCGCCCAATTTTATTTGAAATGAAGAAGTAAAATCATATTCTCTCTCTCTTCTCCCTTCCATTTGTCCCCCCGAGCGCGGATTGTGTTTTTGTACAATTACCATCTAAGGTTTAGAGTGGATCTATGTGAGTGGCCCTGGACGGCCTTGGACGGTACTTGTACAAGGACACGATCCGATCTTCCCCAACATACTACCACAATTTGCAATTTTTGGTGTGCAACTCCCCATCTCTCCAACTCCAATGCACTTGTTCAGTGAAATGTGTGTATTGATATCGTAGTATCTCACAATAATATCATACCATCTACAATGATTTTTTTAAAATCATTTTGTAAGGTGAACACAAAGATATTATAGCACCACACAGTAAAATCGTAGTACTCCACACTAAAAGAGCATTGAATCAAATCAAATTACGTTTAAGTATGGGATTGTCTGCTTAACACTTCTTTTTTTTTTTTTTTGGTAAATAACAGGGCTATTCATTCACGTGCACCCAACGCCAACAGAAAAATAGGATACATAAAAGGATACTAAAAAAAGATAGGTAGTATGACCAACAGAAGGTTTGGGTATACAGAACCCAGACCGACGAAGCGAAAAGCGACCCGTTCTCGCATGCCAAAGACTGAGTCATTCAAAGAAGGGGATGGGTGAAAGCCATTGCCCCAGATAAAGCGGTGTCAACACAGCAATTGATAAGTTCATGCACTTTCGTGCCAAAAGAAAGGACCCCAAAAGTGCCAAAAAGATTTGCGCCATCATGCCTACGCGAGCCGGCATGCTGCCTCTCCGAGAGGAGCTTCGATGAACGGTGACCGGGCCCCAAGATCTGTATGGCGAGAGGGGTAACGGAGCCGGCTATTTCTATGGCGACACCAACGCCAAAATCAGAATAACCTGCAAAGCCAGAACCTAAAAAAGAAAGAGGAGGTGGTGGAACTCGGCACCACCCAAATAAAAAAGAAAAACCTTCCACACCAAACACCTCGGCGTTACTCACAGCTAGCATTGCCGATACTTCCAACAACTGCAGGGACTGAAACTCCATCAGCATCAGCCACGTCCCCCTGCCTATGAGGCTTCCGCCATCCTTATCGCGCGGGTCAAGAGCCCACCCAAAACCATCGTCAGAGATGAAGACGAAGACGCCGACGCCGCCCCGGTGGAAGTCGAAGAGCACCCTGACGTGGGCAGTGAGCAGGGGAACCACGGCCTTGCGCTGGAAGATCCAGAGAAACCAAAAGGTAACGCTGCCAAAAGGAGAAGGAGAGCTTGTATTGTTTATGCACTTGGGCTCAGCATCATTCCAAACGAACCAGATGCAGAGGAAGATTCCGGCGTTGGTCGGCAAGGCAAGCTTCTAGCATTCCTTGTCCAGATTGAAGAGACCGGTTGTCAGAGGGTAGTGGTGCTCGAGAGACAGGTTGCGTTTGGACTTGAGCTCACTGTTGGAATCGTCATCGGCATCGTCTTCGGCTTCGGCGTCTTCTTCGCTGGGGGATCCGATGAGCATGGTGAGAAAACGGAACACGCACTAAGGCGAAGAGCTAAACATGCACTACGGCGGAGAACGAAACACGCACTGCGGTGGAGAACTAACAAGCTCGGCGATAGAAAAATAAAATCACGCATCCTGCAGCGGACAACAGGAGAAAAGAAAAGAAAAACCTAACCCTGCGTAAAGTGCCATTTGAAACCCTTGTTCGAAACAACAGAAAGAGCTCGATCGCTTTCAATAGAAGTAGAGGCAGCAAATGGATTCAGCATTAGAGACAGCGAGAGCACAAACTCCACAATTGGTAACCAATATGATTACTCTGAGAGAGTCTGCGTTGCTTCTTTGATGTCTCTTCTTCTTTGTCTTCTGCGTTCAGTTATTCAAACAGAGTAGACACAGAGAAAGATTAAATCGTTGATGTCTCTTATCTTTATTTTATCATACTATCTTTGATACATCCAATATTCACCGGGCCAATCAAAGACCGCCACGTGTCACAGACGACCCGCTCCATAGCTAAGGGGAACGGACCGGGGTCCCAGCACCACTCGGGGGCGCGGCCACCACTCGGGCACGGCCCCGCATCAGGGCGCGGCCTCCTCACCCAGGCGTGGCCTCCTCACCAGGCGCGGCCTCACCCAGGCGTGGCCTCCTCACCAGGGCGCGGCCTCACCCAGGCGCGGCCTCCTCACCCAGGCGCGGCCTCACCCAGGCGCGGCCTCCTCACCAGGGCGCGGCCTCACCCAGGCGCGGCCTCCTCACCCAGGCGCGGCCTCACCCAGGCGGCTCGACCTCCTCACCAGGGAGCGGCCTCACCCAGGCCACGGCCTCCTCACCAGGGCGCGGCCTCACTCAGGCGCGGCCACCACTTGGGCGCGGCCTCACCTAGGCGCAGCCACACATCCAAGCGCAGCCTCACCCAGGCGCGGCCTGCACCCAGGCACAACATCGTGGGCACGTGAGGTGGGGGCCACCCATCTACGATCCGATCATATGGCTAAGACTCATGTCACTACCAGGACTCTAGACCGCCGCTTAGAGGTCACGTCATCCAGACGGATTCAAGCACCAAGGACGTTATCACCACACGCGGGTATCTATCCACCAAGGATCCTGATGCCACCAGGACACTCCCTCCCACGGGGAGATGGCCAATCAGGATAGAGCCCCGTTACCCAGGGCCTCTATCCACTCAACAGCACAATCACCATCAAACGGGGACTCTCCACACCGCCATATGCTACTATAAAAGGCAAGGTACGCAACCCCATCAAGGGACATCAAAACTCATACTGAATAATCACTATTCATCTATTTGCGCCAGGAGATCTAACTTTGGCATCGGAGAGCCCTAGGCCGGGACCACACCGGTTCTCTCTGATTGACCCCTTTGGTCCACTTGCAGGTGACGGCACTCGCAGGACCGCTCGATGATTTCTTGACGCAACAGATTGGCGCCGTCTGTGGGAACGACGCTAGCCATTACAGCTACTAGCTCGCTTCCATACTCATTCAATGGCACGAAGGAAGACTACCACCACCAACAACGGAGCAAGGAATGGATCACCACCCCCCAGAGTGCTCTGCGGCGAGCCAACGACCAGGACCATGTTCCTCTGGAGGAGGAGATCCCCCTTAATGACCAGTTCGTGATCGCCGAGCCCAACAATGACGAGGCCAACGATGTGGTGGTGGAGGTGACACCGACCCCAATGCTCCAGCCACTCGTGGGTCGATCAACGACCTGCAATGATAGATCCTCATGAACAACGACTCTTTCGAGAATACCGACGCAGCGTGCGACATCTCACCGTCGGAGGACTTCACCAGCGAAGGGTGGAGTCCATACCTCAACAAGAGCCAAACCCTAGGAGATCATCTCCCGGGGCGCGAGATCGAGAGACTTGCGCGACAGGCAACCCCCACTCCGCAGCGGGGGGGAGCCTTCCCAGCATCCCAGGAGAACAAGAGACCTCTCGCCACGGTCAGAACGTGGGAGGACGCCAACACCCAAGGCGAGGGTGTCTAGCCCGCAGAGATCGGTCCGGAGGTCCGTGTTTGACGGACGACTGGAAGAAAGTCACATACCACGACGAAGCCGGACCTACAGAGAAGAAAGCCCCTCACCTTCACGACAGGGTTCATCACGGCATGACCATTCACCATCCCGCCAACACTCAAGGCGGGAGGGGACATCCAGGAGAGAGCGTGAACGGGGCGCAGCGAACGTCCGGCTAGGCGTGGGGGCGCATACAAGGGACGAGGAGCTCGATCAAAGACTCCGCGACCTGGATGAGAAGCCGGAAGGGTTGAAGAAGCGCACCAAAGGCGAGACACATTCCATACCTGGACAACACCCCTTCTCGGCAGAGATCATGTCAGCCACACTACCTTCCAGGTTTCGACTACCCACCTTTGAACTCTACAGTGGTACCACTGACCCTAATGACCACATCAACTATTTTAATGGCATGATGACGCTGTATGGGGGTCGGACGTGGTATCCTGTCGGGCATTCCCTGCGTCCCTCAAGGGAGCAGCCACATCATGGTTCTCCAGGCTACGACCGAGATCTATATGCTCGTTCGCGAGCTATGCGACAGTTCGTCACCCGTTTCCAAAGCGTCAAGCGAAGAAGACCACCGCAATCTACTAAACGTGGTACGAACCCTGGGAATCTCTCAGGGAATACGTTACCAGGTTCACCAAGGAGTCCCTGGAGGTTCGAGACTTGGATGACCGGACACACGATGCAGCCCTAGCGGGAGGTATTAGGGACCTGGACTTGATCAAGGACCTGGCACGTCACGAGACCAGGACTATGAAAGAACTCCTGGAGAGGTGCAACGAGTTTGCAAATATGGCCGAGGTACTACAAGCTAGAACAAAAATAATCGAGGCCAAGCCACAGGACAACAAGAGGTCAGCACCTGATGACCGCAACGAGAGTAAGAGGTCGAGGACAGAGCGCCGACAAGAGAAGAGCGACCGCCCATCTAGGAGGACAGACCGCCGCCCAGAGAGAAGCGAGAGGGCAAGCACCCCTGAGTTCACACCACTGAACACCACCAGGTCCCAGATACTCATGCAGATCCAGGACCGTGACCTACTCCATTGGCCACGACCCATGCTTAGCAGCGCCAGAGAAGCGAAACCCTAACAAATATTGTCTCTTCCACAAAGAGAATGGGCACGACACAGAGGAGTGCTATCAATTGAAGAGAGAGATAGAACAACTAGTAAAAGTAGGAAGCTTGAACAAGTATGTGAAGGGGAGACGTGACAACCGCTCAGGCCAAGGAGATAGAGGTCGCGACGGAGACAGAGTGGAGCCGAGACGAGAAGAAAGAAGAACAGTCGAGAGAGAGACAGCCGAAGAGGCGGAGAGATGCCACGTAACCTAGTGGCACCAAGGGACCTCCTATCCTCACCATACTTGGAGGACCAGGGCAAGAGTCCACCAGAAAAGCTAAAGCCCATGCCAGGTTCGTGGGAGTGGCAGAGAAGCCCAGCAAGATAGCCAAGACTGAGGCGGTGATCTCCTTCTCGGATGAAGACCTGGAAGGACTAAACTTCCCGCATGAAGATGCCCTGGTAGTACAGTGGAGGTAGCCAATCGACCTGCATACGTGGTACCGATAGACACGGGGCGTCCGTTGACGTACTCTCCTTGGACGCCTATCGACAATTCGGGTTCGAGGACGACCAGCTCAAACTAGAGCCCACTTATCTCCATGGATTCTCAGGTGCCACCGCCTCCATCAGAGGTACCATAGAGCTACCCGTCACCTTCGGGATACACCCTCAACAAGTAACCATCATGGTAAATTTCATGGTAGTCAAGTCCGTGGTGTCCTTCAACGGCCTCTTAGGGCGACCATCACTGACAGCCCTTAGAGGAGTCATATCACTACTTCACCTGAAGATGAAGTTCCCCACCGAGAATGGGGTAGGCGAAGTCCGAGGAGATCAGAAGAAAGCAAGGGAGTGCTACGCCACCTTCATGAAAAAGAATAATGACAACACCCGTGGGATGGCACTCTGCCTAGAGAGCATGATCAGTGACTAGAGAGATGAACTGACAGAGAGAAGGGGAAGGCCAGTGGAAGACCTCATCCCATGGCCCCTCAGCCAGGATGACCCCTCCAAGGTCGTTCAGGTCGGCTCGCTGCTAAGCAAGGAACAGAAAGAAGGGCTTGGACACCTCCTCCAAGCGAACATGGATGTCTTCGCATGGTCGACCTCCGACATGCTAGGAATACCACGTTCCATAGCGGAACACCGACTACATGTCGACCCAACCAGGAAGCCCGTTCAACAGAAGCGGCGTAACTTCGCCCTCGACCGACAAGCAGCAATCAAGGAGGAGGTCGAGAAGTTAAGCCGATCAGGGTTCATTAGAAAGGAGAAGTTCCCAACCTGGCTCGCCAACGTGGTCATGGTACCAAAGCCAAGTGGAAAGTGGAGGATGTGTGTCGACTACACCGACCTGAACAAGGCATGCCCAAAAGATGAGTACCCACTGCCCCCGAATCGACCCTACTGATCGACGCCACCGCCGGCCATGAGATGCTGAGTTTCATGGACGCCTACTCCGGATACAACCAGATCCTCATGTATGAGGATGATGAGTCTTACACCGCATTCCAGACGGACAAAGAGAACTACTGCTACAACGTCATGCCGTTCGGGTTAAAGAATGCAGGGGCCACCTACCAGAGAATGGTCAACAAGATGTTCGAGGAGCAGATCTGGCGCAACATGGAGGTATATGTGGATGACATGCTTGTGAAAAGCGTCCACACCAACCAACACCGACCGACCTAGAGGAAGCATTCACGAGTGCGAGGAGGAACCGGATGAAGCTAAACCTGCAAAGTGCACCTTCGGTGTAACGTCAGGAAAATTCCTGGGGTTCATGGTCTCAGTCCGTGGAATAGAAGCCAACCCATCCAAGATCAAGGCCATCCAAGAGATGGCACCTCCTCGAACGGTCAGGGAAGTGCAGAGGTTGAATGGAAGGGTTGCCGCCCTTTCCAGGTTCGTGTCACGATCAGGTGATAAGTGCTTACCATTCTTCAAAACATTGAAGAACCTCCGAAGCCCTAAGGACTTCACATGGACGGAAGAGTGCCAAAAGGCGTTCGGAGAATTGAAGGAGTACCTAGAGAGCCCACCCCTGCTTGGGCAACCGGAACCTAACGAAGAGTTGCAGCACTACCTGGCCGCCACCCCTGTCGCGGTCAGCACAGTACTGCTAAAGGAAGAGGACAAAGTCCAGAGGCCCATCTACTACGTCAGCCATGTCCTGATCGATGCAGAGACCAGGTACACTAGGATCGAGAAGGTAGCCTATGCATTGGTAATGGCAGCCAGGAAGCTACGACCATACTTCCAAGCCCATACCATCATAGTCCTCACAGACCTACCCCTGAAGAAGATACTGCATAAGCCGGACGTCTCCGGGAGATTGATAGCATGGGCGGTGGAGTTAAGTGAGCATGACATCAGGTTCCAACCCAGGACTACCATCAAAGGCCAAGCCTTGGCAGACTTCGTCGTTGAATGCACCTTACCAGAGACAGAGCCAGGAAAAAAAAAAAAAAAAAAAAAAAAGGGAAGAGAGAGAGGCCAAGTGGCTACAGCCAAGAGGCCATGGCCAAAAGACCACGACCAAGAGGCCACGGCCAAAGGGCTATGGTCGTCACCTATCAAGAGGAAAAGAAAAAAAAAAAAAAAAAAAAAAAAAATAAAAATTTTTGGGTGCCATCCGTCAAAGGCCGCTGCCCAAAAGCAAAGAAGAAAAGAGAGAAGAAAGAAAAATAAAAAGGGGGTCTTTGGCCATGGCCAAGGACCACAATCGACAAACCATGGTAGAAGTTCAAGGTTCGAGGTTCGAGGTCCGAGGTCAGGAAGTTCGAGATGGTTCGAGTTCTAAGGATCGAGAATGCAACTTTGATGCACCGTCCAGGCTAGCCAATGATGAACTCGAAACCTGGCCAATGCGATTACGTGGAAATATTACATGAGCTAACATGCCGGGAGAAGCAAGTTAATGAGATTGAGGAGGGGCCTAGCTAGATGGACCCTATACTCAACTACCTACAGGACGACGTCTTACCAGAAGACAAGGCCGAGGCAAGGAAGGTCGATGAGAGCCGCAAAGTACACCGTCCCTAGACGGGATCGTACAAGCTGGGGCAACAAGACCACTACTCCTAGGTGCCTAGGACCCAAGGGGGCAGAGTACGCCCAGCCAAGTCCATGAGGGGATATATGGAAGCTACATGGGGGGACGAGCCCTAGCCTACAAAATCCTCTGCCAGGGACTATACTGGCCACGAATGCAAGAGGAGGCCATCCAATATGCCAAGAAGTGCGAGCAATGTCAGTTGTTCGCCCCAGTACCCATCTACCCGCCACCAAGCTGACATCAATCCTCAACCCCATACCTTTTGCCATGTGGGGACTAGACATCTTAGGCAACTTCACCGCAGCACCAGGAAACAGAAGGTACCTGGTCGTCGCGATCGACTACTTCACCAAGTGGGTTGAAGCTAAACCCTTGGCCAAGATAACAGAGACAGAGATGGAGAAGTTCGTCCGCGACGACGTCATCTACAGGTTCGGGGTGCCACGGATCCTGGTCTCCTCGCACAATGGAAAACAATTCAACAACCCTAAATTCCAAGCATTCTGCACATACAACATCGACTATCGGCTCGTGTCGGTAGCATACCCACAGCCAATGGTCGGTGGAGGTCACCAATGTAACGCTACTCGGAAGGAGTCAAGAAAAGGCTAGAAGGAGCCAAAGGCAAGTGGGTAGAAGAGCTACCAAGCGTCCTGTGGGCATACCGAACTACAGATGAACGCCCACAGGAGAGAGCCCATTCCGCCTAGCATATGGCACTGAAGCATTGGCACCGGCAGAGGTCTGCGCTATGTCCCATAGGGTTCTGCACTTCAATGAACGCACCTATGTCGACGGACTGCGGGCGAACCTAGACTTTATAGATTAGGTCCGCGAAAGAGCACTACTAAGGAACGTCGCCCACCAGCAACGTACTGCCAGGTACTATAATGTCAGGGTCAAGGAAAGGCTATTCCACCAGGGAGAGTTAGTACTACGGAGGGCAAGTGCTTCACATGACCACAAAAGGCAGGGAAGTCGTCACCCAATCGGAAGGACCCTACATAGTCTCCAAGCGGATACGCCCGGGGACCTACACGCTTGAAGACTCCAGGGGGCAAGAAGGTAGACCGCACTGAACTCACTATACTTGAAGAAGTACTATCGAAGTAACAACAATGAGTTTGGCACCACCAACAGAGCAGTAGATGGCATTACAGCTTTCAAAGATGAATTGAAAAAAAACGGGAATACTCGGCTTCTTCTACTACTCAATCGAGGCTTGTGCCTCGAGGCGTCATGCCACCACCGAGGCTTCATGCCTAAGGCGATATGCCAACACCGAGGCTTCGTGCCTAAGGCGATATGCCAACATCGAGGCTTCGTGCCTAAGGCGATATGCCAACAAAGAGGCTTCATGCCTAAGGCGATATGCCAACACTGAGGCTTCGTGCCTAAGGCGATATGCCAACACTGAGGCTTCGTGCCTAAGGCGATATGCCAACACTGAGGCTTTATGCCTAAGGCAACATGCCAACACTGAGGCTTCGTGCCTAAGGCGATATGCCAACACTGAGGCTTCGTGCCTAAGGCGATATGCCAACATTGAGGCTTATGCCTAAGGCGACATGCCAACAACGAGGCTTTGTGCCTAAGGCGATATGCCAACACTGAGGCTTCGTGCCTAAGGCGACATGCCAACACCGAGGCTTCATGCCTAAGGCGACATGCCAACACGAGGCTTCGTGCCTAAGGCGATATGCCAACACCGAGGCTTCGTCTAAGGCATGCCAACACTGAGGCTTTATGCCTAAGGCAACATGCCAACACTGAGGCTTCATGCCTAAGGTGATATGCCAACACTGAGGCTTCATGCCTAAGGCGACATGCCAACATCGAGGCTTTATGCCTAAGGCAACATGCCAACACTGAGGCTTCATGCCTAAGGCGACATGCCAACACCAAGGCTTCATGCCTAAGGCGACGTGCCACCACTGAGGCTGTATGCCTAAGGCGTCATACCAACACTGAGGCTCTACGCCTAAGGCGTTAACCCACCAAGGTCCAAGGATCACCAAGGCACGACGCCACTACCAAAATCCTATGACTATCAAGGGTCAGAAAGCATCAACGCGCAAACGATCACCAGGAGACAATGCAATCAATATCAAAGCGACAAGGATCAAACCATATCAACATCTAAAGAAAGAGTCAAGTACATACAAAAGCAAGCATCACAATCCAAAAGTTATCATTAAAAAAGTCAACATCCAGAAAGAACATCTATAAAATCAGGGGGCATCTAATGGAGGAGCAGCCTCTGATCCAGAAGGAGACATCATATCAGCCTCAGCAGGACAAGCAACACTCTCCTCTGGTAAGACCGCACCCTCCTCTGTCACCACAACATCATCCTCAGGAGAGACACGAGCCACTATAGCAGTCTCAGGTAGCAGCGTAGTGACCTCAGGGAACCTTGAGAAGTCATAATTACGGGTCTTCTCCAGGATGCGAACCGCCAAGTCCGAAGAAGTCAAGACGCTAGGAATGAAAGCCAACTTACTCCTAAGGTCACCAACAGAA
Source organism: Telopea speciosissima (assembly GCF_018873765.1). NCBI lineage: Eukaryota > Viridiplantae > Streptophyta > Magnoliopsida > Proteales > Proteaceae > Telopea > Telopea speciosissima. The sequence continues at coordinate 12,717,043 of NC_057918.1, read as the reverse complement.
ATAGAAGCTCTGGAGGCCCTACGACCCCTACTAGGGGTGGAATCTCCAGAAACCTCCTCCTCCCCTTCACTACCAACAGGGGAAGGCAAAGAAGAAAAAGTATCCGCGGGGGAAGAAGACTCCTCAAGGGATCCAACCACGACCGCAGTCAGATCAGAGTCATTAGGTGATGACATGGATAAAATAATGAAGCAGACTAGCTACTTGCTCAGAGCAACGATCTCCCAGACAAGAAGCCAGCAAGAAAAATGAAATGAAGAACACCTGCAAAGTATAAACAGCAGATCCATCACAGACAAGAAGAAGGGGAGTGGACAAGCATGAGGGTCCATCACACCCACGCCGTGGCCACCATAGGCGCGGCCTCACACCCACAGCCACGGCCATCCCGGCCAGCCCCTCACACCAGGGGCGGCACCCAGCGCGCTGCCTCACGCAGGCGCGGCGACCCAGCGGCCTCACGCCCGCAGGTGCGGCCACCCAAGGCGCGGCCTCAAGCCCCACAAGCGCGGCCTCACGCCCCACAGGCGCGGCCTCGCTCCCACAGGCGCGGCCTCACCTAGGCGCAGCCCTGCATAAAGAAAAAAAAAAAAAAAAAAAAAAAAGAAAAAAGAAAGAGAAGGGGTCCGAACTTACCTCAAGGGGAAGGCGATCGCACTGGGAGGCAGGCACACGACGACGCGGCCACCCCACTGGGGCACGATCAAGTAACAGAGATCACAAGAGGGAAGGCACTCAAGCCAAGCACCACTCAAGCTTTCCAAGCAAACCAAGGCACCAAGATAACACAACCCCAACACAAGGACCCAAAATCAAGCAAAATGGATACTAGTGGAGGTGACCCAAAAACAAGCACATGGTGGGCACCAAAGAGAAGACCAAAGACAAAAAGGGGGAATTAAAGGAGAGCAAAAGGGGAGACAAGAAGTAAGAAAGAGAAATGAGAAGTGAAAGAAGAAGGGAGAGGAAGGAACATATACCTACAAAAAACAAAAAGAAAAAGTGTAGGAGGTAAGGTTTGAACCCCCAACCTCTCCTACCTCATTAGTGGATTTACAGGCAAACCCCACAAGAAAGTCTATTCGCAGCGGACCCCTCACTATGCAAAGATACCTACTCTCTTGGACATCCTATCCCAAGAGAGTGGGGGGGCAAATGATACATCCAATATTCACCGGGCCAATCAACGACCGCCACGTGTCACAGACGACCCGCTCCATAGCTAAGGGGAACGAACCGGGTCCCAGCACCACTCGGGCGCGGCCACCACTCGGGCACGGCCCCGCATCGGGCGGCCTCCTCACCCAGCGTGGCCTCCTCACCGGCGCGGCCTCACCCGAGCGTGGCCTCCTCACCGAGCGCGGCCTCACCCGAGCGCGGCCTCCTCACCCAGCGCGCCTCACCCGGCGCGGCCTCCTCACCGGCGCGGCCTCACCCGAGCGCGCCTCACCCAGCGGCTCGACCTCCTCACCGGGAGCGGCCTCACCCAGCCACGGCCTCCTCACCGGCGCGGCCTCACTCAGCGCGGCCACCACTTGGGCGCGGCCTCACCTAGGCGCAGACCACACATCCAAGCGCGCCTCACCCAGCGCGGCTGCACCCGCACAACATCGTGGGCACGTGAGGTGGGGGCCACCCATCTACGATCCGATCGTATGGCTAAGACTCATGTCACTACCAGGACTCTAGACCGCCGCTTAGAGGTCACGTCATCCAGACGGATTCAAGCACCAAGGACGTTATCACCACACGCGGGTATCTATCCACCAAGGATCCTGATGCCACCAGGACACTCCCTCCCACGGGGAGATGGCCAATCAGGATAGAGCCCCGTTACCCAGGGCCTCTATCCACTCAACAGCACAATCGCCATCAAACGGGGACTCTCCACACCGCCATATGCTACTATAAAAGGCAAGGTACGCAACCCCATCAAGGGACATCAAAACTCATACTGAATAATCACTATTCATCTATTTGCGCCAGGAGATCTAACTTTGGCATCGGAGAGCCCTAGGCCGGGACCACACCGGTTCTCTCTGATTGACCCCTTTGGTCCACTTGCAGGTGACGGCACTCGCAGGACCGCTCGATGATTTCTTGATGCAACAATCTTCATATATAATATATCATATAACATAATATCTTTTTTTTTTTTCTTTTTTTTGGTTAGAACAAAATGTCTTCTATATGTATATATATTTAGGATATATATTTGTAGTTTAATTCATCCTCAGTCGTATTCCTTAAAATTCTTCAAGTTAAAAGTAGAAAAAGATTTTTAAAGATAATTTGAAATTTATTTACCATCATGTTATTCTCAAGAAAGGTCATTGTCTTACATGTTTTTCAAATACACGCTGCCCTGCACCTAGACATAGGGGTGCATGAAATGACCGCTACACCCCTGGTCATTTCCATCTTTTCGGGGATGCGGCGGTCATTATGTGCGCTTGAGTGTCTAGCTTAGGCGTGGCGTGCACTGCACCACCGAGTGGCATTCTTTTTCCCAAAAAATAAAATAAAAAAAGGGAGAAAGAACACCTATCTGTGCGTGTATAGTGCACTGCCCCTTGCGCCCAGAAACAGTGGCATGCAAAATGACCATCGTACCCCAGGGAAAAGCAAAATTTCCCAGGCACACGCTAATCATTTCGTTTGCCACTATAGTTGAACATAGGGGCAACACACCACACACATCCAATAGATAGGGTTCTCTTTCCCAATAGGAAAATTAGGAAGAGGATTTCTTTATGGAGGAATCAAGTTGGAGTCCTGTCGATAGGGGACTTCTCTCCATTGTCGCGTTTTCCTTCTATTTACACATACCACCCCTGAGGTTTGACGAAAGGATAATTTTACCCCCCCCCCCCCCAGTTTTGAAAAATTTTGCGTACCCCCCTGAGGTTTGTAAACAGTAACAAATAAGCCCATGCCGTCAGTTCATGACTAACAGTGTTAAAAATAAGAGGTGAACTGACAAAATTACCCTTGCAAAAAAAGAAAAGAAAAAAAAACCTGCAACTCGTCTTCCCCAAATCGATTGGGGGGATTGGGGAAGATGAGTTGCAGGTTTCAAAACCCTTTCAACCCTTCAGGAATGTAGGGTTTCAAATTGGGAAAAAATCCCAAATCAAAACCCTTTTGCGCCATGATTGTTGTTATCCTTTCAAGGTTTCAGCCTGTTATCATCAAAACCCAAATAATTATCAATTTTTTGAGACCAAAATTAAATTAGACCCAGCAATGGAAAGGGAGAGAATCACTGTACTACAGAAGTTGTTGTTCCAGAAGTGAAGACATGGCAGGCCGTGATTGGAACTTGGAAGTCTCCGAGTTGAGGCCAAGACACGCTTTTAAAAACTATAAAATAAAGATTGAAAGAGTGGGAATGATAATGGCAAATGGCAATCGTAGAGCATATCAATTTGACATGAAAGACTAAAACCTGATGGGCCTTTACAATGTAAGCAGAGGTCAACCTAGGAGAAAATATTTGGCATTTACATTATAAGCATTTCAATGTTTGTGACCAAAATTAAATCAATTCAATCACCATTATTTTCGTTCTTTGATTCTGATAAATGGATTTCAATATTTGGGTCCATTTCATCAGAGATCAGTACTGAGTAGCCAATTCGATTTCCGAAAACATTTGATTTAGTCAATTGATTCTTTCATTTGAGGCTATCACTCTGCCTCTGTGTACTCTGCTTTTAATAATTCTTCAAAAGTCAAAATTGCAGGATAGTCTTTGTATTTCCCCTAAAATTGCCAGACAAAGAAGAAGTTGTGCACTCGTCGGCAGACTCGATACTCGCTGGTCGGTGGGGAGTGGTGGAGGACTCCATGGCCTTTCTCTCGCTTGGAGTATCTCAAGTGCGCAAAAGGGTTTTGATTTGGGATTTTTTCTTAATTTAAAACCCTAAATTCCTTAAGGGTTGAAAGGGTTTTGAAACCTGTCGACTCATCTTTCCAATCGATTTGGGGAAGATGAGTTGCAGGTTTTTTTTTCTTTTTTTTTCTTTTTTTGCACGGGTAATTTTGTTAGCTCACCTCTTATTTTAAGACTGTTAATTATGAACTGATGGAATGGGTTTATTTGTTACTGTTTGCAAACCTCAGGGGGGGTACGTAGAATTTTTCAAAACTAGGGGTAAAATTATCCTTTCGTCAAACCTTAGGGGTGATATATGTAAATTACCCTTCTTTTTTCTTATCGATAACCATCGAAGAAAAAAGGGCGAAAAAAGTTAAAAGACAGGAATCCCGCCACTGAAAACATGGTGGAGAGTGGAGACACCCTTTCCCATCGTCAACTTATGTGTTTGGCAAGATCGACACTTTCGCGTATATCTTAGATGTATGCTGCCTCAGGATGGCCCAATATAAACCGCCATCACCGACCAGGCCCACAGGCCACAACAATGAGGATCACTTTGTCCCCAAGTCGGCTTCATTCCAAAACTCTCCTCCTACTTCTCCCTTATTGCCGACTGGTGACTGTGAGAACAAAGGCATTAACCGTGAGAGGTGCAAAATCCGATGTCAGATTTGGCCAACATGTGAATTTTAACCAGGGGCCTGTCAAATCGAGGATCATCAAATTTACGGTTTATTCAAAGAATTAGAAATGCTGATTGGGCATCAATTTTTTTAAAAAAATATAATTATTAATAAGTATTAATATTTTAAATCCTTTGTAAACTATGTACAAAACTTTCAATTATACTTAGTTTTATAAACTATTTCAAAACTGTTATCTCAAAATATTCATCTTATTCGAGAAGTGTATTCCATATTAAGCATCTCTTTCATTACTGGATAAAAACTGTGAATCCAACATACTAATATATAGTCATTGGAGGCATCAACCATTAGCACACCAAACGACACAATGTCTGACTACTACAGTAAGGACCTCATAGATGTGGGGACCAAACAAATATTATAGAGAACCTTGCTTCATAAAAGATTGATAGTAATTCATATAAGGTTCTCAAATGATCATGTACTCGATACACACATATGAATACTTGCATTTTTGTCTAGAATCACCATTTGTAGACTCGAGTTGGGATTTTGAAGCTCGAGGTTGGGTTAGTCCTAGCCCAGGCTACCTTGACTGACCCAACTCAACCCTATATAAAATATGTCTTTCTCAATTTATGTATATAAAAATATAATTTTCAATCTATTAAAGATTATTCATCAAATTTATTTTTTTTTTTGGGGGGGGGGGGGAGAGGGGGTTAGAACTTCGAAGTTAGTTTATCAAATATGAACTATTTTTCATTTTGATGTTTTGTATTTACATGCTATTGATATATTATGGGTTGATCTATGCTACATTGATTTATATTGGGTTAACAATGTTTTTGTTTTTTAAGAATGATTGGTGTTGGTCATGTTTCAATTTTTTCTCAATGCATATAGGGATACAAATGGAAATATATGGAGTTGCTAGGGTCAATCAAGGCCATCCCAGCTCTAATCAGGGTCAATCAAGACCAATTAAGGCTAGGCTACACCCGATAGGCTGGGTTAAGAGGTATCCCAGCCCGACCTAAGCTTGGGCTGCTTGGGCTGGGCCTAGGCTGAGTTAAGAGACCTTAGTATTGGGTTGGGGTTTTGGAAAACCCGGCCCATTGACACTTCTTATAAACTAAATTTCTTACTTTATTTAATAATAATGCTTTTTACATGTAATTTTTATTTCATTTTTGAAATCCAAGAAATTTTTAGATGCAAAGTAAATTTTTATAAACAAATATGGAATAATTTGAAGTTAATAATATAATCATGTGAGGATAATGATTATGAAACTTATTTTTTAGGTTGGAATATTTCATTTCCCTCCCCATTAATTTTACCTTCAACCAAACAAGAGCTAATGTGAATGCAAACCCTCTCTAGTTCTTCACCACATATTATTCATAAATGATAATTTTATAGGACAAAGTTTTCTTCCACTCATAGAGGACAGTTCACCCACCATCCTAGGGTACACAAACCCATCCTAGGGTTTTAGTATGTTTCAAAATACCCTCCTTATACCCTTTCCTGCTCTTTCCCACCTTGCGGTGAATGAGATCCTAATCACTAAACTCGATCCTTTTTATATTCCTTAAAACAAACTTACACCATATTGAGATTTATTTTGGATTGTCTTGAAAATGTATGGAGGCAAAAGGTCAATCTCCATATTCCAGCCTCCCCCCCTACCCTCTCCTCAAAAAAAAAAAAAAAAAAAAAAAAACTTCATAAAAGTGAGGTCATGTTCAACAAAAATTGTAACTATGCCCTTTGCTCAGCCATTATTTCCAACCTTTGGTTTCAAAATTGATGGACAACCAGGAACAGCCAGGATACCTTGGTCAACCCATTTCCAGATCAAAATCTCAAAAACGGGATTTTACCTTTCCTGATAGATAGAAAGGATTAGCTCAAGACTTGATTATTGGAAAAAATAATATTCAATTCTCTCAACACTGAGACAGTTAACTTTGATTAATTCAGTCATGTCAAGCAGGGTTTCATGGACCTCAAAATCCGGATTCTTTGATTCGGATCCAAAAGGAATCAATCATCATTGGAAGCTCAAGTTAATCATGAGAAACGTACTAATTAATAATCACACGTACAGCTTGAAAAGCAGTTAATCTACTCAGCAGCAGCAGATTTTCGAAGGATGGCTATGGAAATTTTTTAATGAAAAATATTCTTTGCACCGGATGCCTCCAGATACATTGGGTAGACAAAATGACCATCTCATCCTTTTGAATAATCAAAATGACATCTTATTTTGTCCCTAGTCTCCTATGTCAGCCGGTGCCCCATGAATTCTCATTTCTCAAAAATAGAACATCGCTATTCACTATTGTTTGATGTACCAAATACTTTTAAAAAGTTTAAAGGTTGAAATGTCAGCCATGTTCATAAAGATTTTGCACATCATGGCTTGAAAAGCAAGATTAGAATCCTTAACATCATGGGTTGGAAAGCAAAATTAGAATCTTTAACATTGTTTACCTACTTAATTTAATGATAGGGAATCTAATCATCGTTGGCGTGTAATGTACGCTGAGGTAATGGAATACAGAAAATAATCCTCTCTAATTCCTTAAAACTGTGCAGTTCAGCAATTCAAGATGGAGATGTTTGACACGTGACATTTCGGACATCCAACATTACATTTTATAGACGGAGAGGGTGAGGCGAAGTTGCAGGGTAGGGGAGCATGGTGAGTAGGAGAGGGAGGAGTTGTAACTGCCGGAGTGGGGTAAAATATTGGTTGGGTCAGGTGTGGGAATGGGGTTGAGAGGGATCAATTTGAAAAATAAAATGATTTTCAAACAAAACTACTCCTAAAAGCTATCCAAACGTTAGTTTTCAAAGATGAGACACCCTAAACCGGCGGAGGACCAGGATTTCCTAGAATAAGGGGTCCGGGGTCCTCATTGCTCAGGGCGATGACTCCGATGAGGCGATCCGTATGGAGCGTCTACTATGAGTCTCATGTTTATTTACCGAAACACCCTTATTCAGGTGAAAATAAAACACCGTCGATACTTCCAGACCCATGTGGTGTGAGAGAGACATTGGTGAATGACGTCCCATAGGGGTGGACATGATAGCGACTCGTGTTAAGCTTCTGCTACTCCCGTGCCAATGGGGTGTGGTTGACCTCTCATTGGCTGCAGGCTACTCTTCAACTCTTAAATTGGTAAACAGATCTTCACGATCCACAAACCCCATAAAATTTTCATTTCTATTTTTTTTTTGTCAAATCTGAATTCTTGAACTGGAAATGTGAAAGCAGAATCGCAGATTAAAGAAGAAATCAGAATCATATTCGGAAGGTAAAGTAGAAGAAGAAAGGAGCAGAGAGAATAGAAGAACAGAGACCTCCACCTCAGTTTGACTTGTGTGGCGATCGCTTTATATCTCACCGCATATCCCCCCTTCTTCCCCGCGCCACCGGTTTTGTTCAATCGAACACGCGACAGTTTTACTTCAAATTGAGCAGAATAACCTCACTCTTCTCACACTCTCTGAACAGTGAGGAGCACGATTTAATCTGAACTCTCTGAAAGTCATCCGATTCGACCTTCGATCTTATTTTTCATTCAATTCGATTCAACTGAGATGAGTGGAAAGGGGGAAGGAAACTCGGAGGGGACTGTGGGATCGTCTTCGTCTGCGGCGGCATCGGAGAAGCAGAGGGAGAAAGCTCGGGTGAGCAGAACGTCCCTAATCCTCTGGCACGCTCACCAGAACGACACTGCTGCTGTTCGAAAACTTCTCGAGGAAGACCGTTCTCTCGTTCACGCGAGGGATTACGATAGTAGGACTCCCTTACATGTCGCTTCTCTTCATGGTTGGATCGACGTCGCCAAATGCCTCATCGAGTATGGTGCCGATGTCAATGCCCAGGATCGTTGGAAGAACACGGTAAATTTGTCTTTTTCTGCTCAAGTTGATCGTCACTTGGAGGTCTTTTCGCGGTTTCCATTGCACTAGTCTTTCCTTCGGATACGATTTCACATACTATAGTCTTTTAGCCATTTGAAGTTCGGAAACTTCAATGGACATAATTCCAATGCTATACGCTCTTCTCACCGGGAATTTGAGCTCTCTACCCCAAATTCTTTGGTTTAGCTGAAATGCTGAGTTAACTAACAATTTTTTCGGTTGGAGGTACCGAAACATCACCCTCCCACAAGTAGTGCAGTGTTTTGATGTGTTGTTTTATGTGGGGAAGTGTTCCTTAAGTAGTTAGTGTGGTTACCACCAGAAGTCCATAATTGATTCATCTTCGTACACAATTGATAAATGAAAACTATGGAGGAACAAAATATGGAGGATATAGAAGAATTGGGACCCGTTTTAATGGTGTATTGTAAAATTGTAGAGCATAGTTGTATCCTTACATTTCCACAAAGTTATGGGTGAACTAGCACGTCCTACTTACAAAGATATCTTAGGAAACTGTAGTTCTCTTTCTTTACCAGGAGGTCAGAAATCATATTTATGCACAGTGACATGTCTCCTCATTTATCCCTCTGCCACTCTGAAATGCTAAATCCATTTTCCAAATGTAGCTTGATTCATCATGTACTCCCAGAGATGGAGAGAGAGAGAGAGAGGTAGAAAGCTTGATTCATCGAACTTAAGGATTAGTTAGTGTAGGAATATTTTAATGGGCTCGGTTATGAAGCCGGTGGACCAATAATAAACCAATTAACCGGTAACAAACCGATAATAACAGATTAATAATCAGTCTGATTTGGGTTTATACAGTCGGAATCAATTAGGAACCAGAACCGATTTACACCCTTAAGTGTTACATTGTGATACAAGGACATTGTTTTCTTCCAGGCATTGATCTCCTTTAGAGCCGGAGGCTCAGATCTTGTTAAAATGGTGCTATTTGCCATTTTATGGGTGTATCCGCAAGGAGCAGAATAGAAGGGATTTATTTGATGGGGGGGAAAAAAAAATGTCGGAAAGTTGGTTCCTTCTTGGTTGACCAGTCTTCTGCAACTAAAGAAATCCAGAGGATACATAGAACCTACAGCATCTTGATGTATTATGTTTCGTTTGGATTATCTCTAAGCATTTTAAAGAGGCTCTGTTTAAAAGCTTGTAGTTACATGGTTTCTCTAGTTTAGGCAAGAGCAATTAAGTGAAACACTTGCCTAAAATGCTTCAACTGTCTGAAACATTGTTTGGTAGAGTTGATGTATTCTGATAAGATATTCATTGTCTTCATCTTCTCATATTGCAAAGTTCTCAAATTTAATAGATATAGTGAAACAGTTTTTTGCCATTCTGTACTATTAATTGTATAATCTTGTCTTCTGACAGCCCCTAGCAGATGCAGAGGGAGCTAAAAAACATAGCATGATCGAGCTGCTGAAAGCGTATGGTGGCTTGTCTTATGTAAGTTTATTACTTCCATCGATTGTACTTTGATATAATTTGGCTTGTTAGTTTTGGTATTTCAGTCTTTGTGTTTCTATTATACTTGTAATTGCTGATGGATTCTCTGACTCTTTCATATGATTCATTTGCTTTTAGTTTGGTTGAGCCCTAGAGAAACTGAGCTCACCAAAAGGATAAAATTGTAAAGGAAGGGGGATGGCTGCCAGGCTGTGTGGGCCCTGCACCAGCACAGGGGCATCCAACAGGGGTGGGATTTTTCATTTCACCAGGGGGGTCATTTCACCCTTCCTGTGTCTGGGTGCAGGTTCCACGCAGCCTGTCAGCCTTCTTTTTCCCAATTTTTAATTGTACTAGGTGGATTTCTGCTAGAAAGAAAACCTGATGCAGTGAAATCTTAGTCAAATTAAGTCAATACCTCAATTTTAGGTGTGCTGTTGGACAGCATTATACTCGTGGTGGGATGCAGGTATAGGCATATAGCAGTGGTACCTTGAGTAACACTCAATATTTTATGGATGAAACCTTTTCATAATTGGTTTCCCTCTTCATATATTTATGAAGAACCAGGTTTTCCCAAACTCAGCTTGTCCCAATTAATCAGGTTCAGGTAGACATATTCTTTCATATGGTCGAGTAACCTGGTGTTGTGAAAAATAACACTAATGTTCCCTCTTGAAAGCTGCTTATCAGAGGAGTCCAATCTAAGGTATCAATTATAATCAGGAAAATTTATGTAGGAAATTACCAGGGTCTGTCTGACTTCAAATATTTTTTCTATAAGTTGCCACAAAATTGAAAATAGCCTCACACCTCCTGCTTTTTGAATTTATTGGGAACTAACTATATTTCTCTCTTTTTGGGTCTAAGCTATTCAAATACAAAATATAATTCTTTCCCCTTCTTTTTCTGTATTTTTAGTTATTCTAGAATGGGCATGCACCTCTTACCCATCCACACCCAGTCTAACTATACGCCTATACCTGCAACTATATTTTCTCTTAGCTTAAATCAAATGTAGATTTATACCTAAATAAACATCCTGTGCTTTCCATAAAAAAAAAACATCCTGTGCTGGATTACTTTAAACCTTTTTTTTTGTACCTTTGTACAGATGCAATGCCTTTTTTTTCCCCGTTTCTATTTGTCTTTGCTTTATGATCTACTTGATGCTAGCATTGCACTGAATGCAATTGTATACATTCTGAATGACTCCTGGTGCCTTGTATCTGAGAATGGCTACTGCAGGGTCAAACTGGCAGCCATTTTGAACAAAAGCCTGTTCCACCCCCTCTCCCAAACAAGTGTGACTGGGAAATTGACCCTTCTGAGCTGGACTTCGCCAATGCAAGTATTATTGGAAAGGTATGGCTTTATTTCCCTGCTTGAGATTGATGTGTGAAGCAGAATTTGGAAAATTATTATCAGTTGTTACATTTTGATTAAGTAAATTAATCACTGATAGTGGTCCATGTAGCTTGCTTTTTTTGAAAATATAAAATTGAGACCTGGTGCTTACCAAATATGGTGAATAGGATTTGTCTTGGTTGGCCCTTGTACTGTTGAAAACAAGTAATGTCTTTGCAATGATGGTTCTATTAAAATTTTCCTTTGATTGTGGACTTGAGAGCAATTTGGAGAGCCCTCCCTGATCACCATAAGCTGAATTTTGATGCATGTTACTTTGAGAATCTGTTGCCATCAAGAATGGGGGGAGGGAAAACTTCTGTTGAGATAAGGCAAGAATGAATACTTGGGTCCTAAAGAGTAATGCAACTATGGAGCTACAATCTATGCCTGTCTACAAAGGCTGGAAGTATTTAATGGCTTTTATTTTTGTGGCTTAGTAGTGTAAGGTGTGTTTAATGATGCTAGTACTTGTGCTACCGATATTATCATCTATCATCAAGCATGTTCCCTGACTGATTTGTTCAGCAGGATCTTCTCCCTTGTTCCAAGGGTGATCTGGAGCTTAAAAGGGATGTAACTGGTAGACTTCACATTTTGAGTGCATGTCCTGCTGTAGTACGGATTTTGTATTTTTTTTAAACAAATTAGTTTTGTTTTCTTTTTTGCTGATTATAAAATATTCATGATTCTCTTTTGAGTTTTTTTCCCCCATTCGTCACCTATGTTTGTCTAGCCTTATATGACATTACTACGCCATTTTGTTTTTTAACAAATTTTTTTTTTCCTGATTATAAAATTTCCATGACTCTTTTGAGTTTTTTTTCATCAATAGGTAAGCAAGGTATTAAGGTGACCCACCTCTTATTGTTTTTATGCATTGCCAAAGTATACATAAATTTAGTACTCCTTTACACTTTGTTCCTAATACATTACTTGTGGAAAGTGTTCACCATCTTCTGACACAGAATTTGGGAATGGATGTCACATGTTTGGAAGATATTGCTGTATGCTGCAATGGATTATCTTGTTTCATGGTTACAACATTCACTGCAATGATACTGTATAGGATATTGTGCTATAGGATTATCTGTGAGACTTCATTTGATTTAATTATTTAACTAATGCAACATTAGTAGCAATTGTTGTACGTTCACCAATTTGTTCTCAATTAGATGGGGGCAGACTCTTTGTGAATGTCAGGATGTGTATGATTAGGGAATACCATTCGTGTTTTTTTTTTTTGGATGATAAAAATTTAATTACAAAGAAAAAAGAGGGAATATACAAGCCCAAGGGCAACAAAGCCTAACTAGGGACTAGTTAGGGTGCAAAATAGATGTAGGGAGGCCCCAGGAGACAACAATGAGCTTGTTCCTTGGGGAATCCTTCACATCACAAAGGAGGAGGGAACTAACTTTAGATGAAACATAAAAAAAGATGGCCTTCCAAATCGTGTCGAAAGAGCGGGAGTTGGATGTCCATCTTCTAAGGTTGCATTCCATCCAAATGTGGGAGATGGTGGCGCAAAAGGCAATCTTGCCAACCTAGTCGCAGATCGATTTCCCTCCGAAAGTCATGTCAATCCGAATCCATTCCCAGTTGAGGGGAAGAGGAGTGCGCCGGCCAGGTCAACAATGGCGAAGGACACGGGACCAGATGGAGGAGGCAAAGGGGCAAGTGAAGAATAGGTGATCGACATCTTCAGTCCCATTCCAACAGAGACAGCAGTTGGGATGGACCTGAATATGCCAATAAATAAGGAAGGCTTGGGTAGGACGGCAGCCAGCAAGGGCGCGCCAGGCGGTGAGGCTATGTCGAGGTATGTGACCACGAAACCAAACAACTCTATGCCAAGGACAAGGGGTCCCTCTATGTCTAACCAAATCCCAAGCGGAGTGAGAGCTGAATCTGCCCGATTGGGATGGGAGCCACAAGATGGAGTCGCCTCTACCGCAATGCCCAGGGGGGATGGGAGCTCCAAAGGTCGGCGAGGGGGGGAGGGGAGGGGAGGAGGGGGGGGACCAAGAGCCTGAGGTAATGATGGCAGCAACATGGGCAAATCTGTCCAATCCGGAGGAGTAAATATCTCAGGAGCTCACAATAGAAGAGAGGACACCAAAGGGGTGCCACTTGTCAAGCCAAAGTAAGGTAGTCGTACCATCACCAATCCTACACGAAATGGCATCTCTGGCTAAATGTCTCACCTGCAGAATTCTACGCCAAACCCAGGAGGAATCAGTCCCTGGGCTAACAGACCAAATGGAATCTCTACGGAGGGGCCCAACGTACACCCATGAAGTCCAGATGGAGGATCTGTTGGTAAGGATCTTCCAAATAAGCTTAATGGACCCAGCCGTGTTGACATCTTTAATTCTCCTCAGCCCGAGGCCTCCTTCAGACTTAGGAACGCAAAGGGAAGCCCAGCTCATAGGATGAAGGAACCTGACAGAGTCCACACCTTTCCAGAGGAAGGCACACATAATGGATTCAGCCGCCTTGATGGTGGCCTTAGGGAGGCCAAAAACACCACTCCAGTAAATGTAGCAAGACTGGAGAACCAATCTGATGAGCCCGAGGTGACCTGCATAAGATAAAAGCTTGGCTTTCCAAAGCTGCAACCTCTTGCGGAGGAGATCCAGGATGGGGGAGCAGTGGTGGGCTGAAAGTTTGGCTGGTATGAGGGGGAGGCTTAAGTAGCGGACAGGGAGGGCGCCAATGGTAAAGCCAGTGAGGGAGGAGAGGGAGGCTTTGGTGGTATCTAAGACTCCGGCAAGGAAAATCTGGGACTTTTGCAGGTTAATGCGAAGACCAGAAAGACCTTGAAAGAGGTTGAGGGAAGACATGATGGTTTCAATGGAGAGGGGGTCAGCCTTAGAGAAGATCATGAGATCATCTGCGAAGGCAAGGTGAGTCAGGTTGGTAGGCTTGCACTTAGGGATGGGGGAGATGAGGTGGAGGTCAGTTTTGGACTGGATGCTACGAGAGAGGACCTCAAGGGACAGGCAAAAGAGAAAAGGGGATAGGGGACAGCCTCGACGGATACCAACTGAGGAGGAGAAATAACCTGCAGGACACCATTTACGTGTTATTATGAAGCAACTGCTCAATCACTTTTTTTAATCTCTAGCTTGAAGCACCATGAGAATATTTACCTCCTAAATTCAATATATTTACAATTCCAGATATATTTGAGTTATTGTAGAATGTGTAACATCATATTAGAACTTCCACAATGCCATTTTTTTAGGATAAATTATCTTTGATTGCTAATCACTGTGCTGCAGTCAGTCAGTCTTCTTTAAGCTTTCAACTGATATTGATTCAGTAATCCCATATGATGGTGACCTCATATGACACTTCATCTCTATATTGTGTTAGATATCATGTGAAAACTAACAAGTTTGCTGTACCTAGGTTCTCAACATGTGTCTGCAGAATGCATTTCATATGTGGTGGGATTTGTTTCTATGTTAGCATGGGTTAGGCGTTCCTACAGGCCAGACAGAAACGAGTATTGGAACTGGTATGAAAAAAGTTCCGGAAAATAAAGTTCTGGAGTCCTTTAAAGGGAAAATAAGACTGCACAGCCTATGAACTGTACCAGTTAGTGAAATAGTCTGAAGGAATGAAAACAGGAAAGGAATATGAGTTACTTGCCTTTTGGGGTCTATCAAGAAGGGAGAGCCAAGGGGCCTGGGGGTCCACCTAGGTAAAGGAGATTTATCTCCAGGGAAACTGCTACAGATCCACTGGAAAATATAAATTAATTCAATTAACCATTGTGCTTACAAATAAGGATGAGTTCCCCTTCGTATAGATTTCTTAAAGACAGGCAAACATTGAATAACACTTAGAATTCCATGACCCACAAGTTCCTAATCAAACTAGACTCACCTAGAAGATACTTGCCCAATTAGTACTTCTTGAATGAGTCAAGCACTCAAAGGCTTGTTCACTGTCCCCAACTACCTTGGGTTGGCTACACAAATATTTTCCTGTAATTTCACTTAATTTTAAGCCTTCGGTGGGCAGACCTTTTGTGGGAGCCATTTAATTGTGAATCCAGACCCTTGCATGACTTGTATGGTTGCACAATTGATACTTCTCACTGAAGATTGATAAGAAAATAGATTTCCTTATGCTAAAAGTGATGCTTCTATATTGACTTCATTTGCTTTTGAATGAAATATGTATATTTCTTGTGCCACACAAGATTTGCTTTGACGTATGACGTTTTTTTTTTTTCCTTTTCTTTTTAGCAGGGGTCTTTTGGTGAGATTGTGAAGGCCTCTTGGCGTGGAACACCTGTAGCTGTGAAACGCATTCTTCCTTCTCTTTCAGACGATAGATTGGTGATGTAATATCCTCTGTATACCTCTGCTGTTCTCTAGAGCAAGTTAAAGTATTTTGGTTCTATAGGGCTTAGTTGATCCATGATTTATGTTTCATCTATCTTTTCCTTTTCGTTTGTTTCGAGAAAATTATTTCCTATGTAAAGCAAAGCCATCGACACCACAAATTCACCAGAAGGAGATAATTTGCTGTGCCACTTGGAAGTGGCTTTATCTGGCATACTCATGCCATATGGCAACACCATAGATGTCTACAGTTATTCTCCAAGAACATTTGATTTTAACAGGTTGAAATGGGATTTATGAGAGATTATTGGATTAATCCTTTTTATCCACCGTGGAAGAGATGGTGTTGTTTCAATTAAAAAATGCTGCATCAATCATTCAATTCCAAGAAATAATGATTTTCCATTGAAATTGAAACTAATTTATATTTCACATTTTAAATTAAATGGATTGACTGTTATAATAATGGGTTTTATGTTTCCTAGTTTATTTATTTCTGGTTTTAAAGTACAAGTTCCTTATTTGTTCTATGCTCTGTTGATTCAGCCAGGATTTCAGGCACGAGGTGAATTTGCTAGTGAAGCTGCGCCACCCCAATATTGTCCAATTCCTTGGAGCAGTCACTGATAAGAAGCCGCTGATGTTGATCACTGAGTATCTACGAGGGGTAACATTGATGCTTAATTCTAGTTGATATTCCAGTTTCCCCTTTTTTTCCTTCTAGCTGATTTTTAGATAACCGGGCCATGTTTTTTGCTCAACTACCCGCTTTTCTAAATTGTAGTTACATTTATATGCTATGTCAGGGTGATCTTCACCAGTACCTCAAGGAAAAGGGATCACTAAGTCCATCTACAGCTGTTAACTTTGGTTTAGATATAGCCAGGTACATAAAACTTGTAAGCTTTTGTCTTTTACCTTTGCAATAGTTGGATGTTCTATTATCATTCTCCTTTGACTGAGGGATGGATAATTACACGCCCCATATATGGAAGTTACTTGGTCAGACAATATTGATATGTGTAGAATCAGAACCATACAATTGAAAACTCTCAACCAAGCAATTATTCACGTTGATGTAATCCCAGTTCCTCCTCACAATGTCATTATTGACCTCCCTTGATTACAGAAGGAAATAAAGTTGAATTTTCTGCTTTCCAAATCAGTAGTTCACTGGGATGACCTTTTCCTTGAAAAGACCAATGATTTCTCCCCTTCAATATATTCCAACTTTTTAATAGGAACAAATTCTTTCACAAGTGAGTAAAACCTTTCTCCAGCCATCATAAGTTTTATCAGTCATTATTATATTCACATAAAAGGCTTCATAATTAAGGCTTAATTTTGAAGGTTTTCTTGAGATATACAAAGGAAATTATAACTGGGAAGAGGGGAAAGTAAAACCTTGTGGGAAAAGGAGGAAATATGGATATCATGTAATTTTAATGATTGCACTGCTTTAGTATTTTTTTTTAAAACTTGTACTGTTGTAGTATACCTCCATTGTTTGGAGTTGTAGCTTTTCCTGGAACTTTACACCCTTCAACCCCATTGAAGCTTAAATCCTCAGAATTCAAGATATTGCAGGCTGCTTACAACAAGTAAAAGACTTCAAACCATTTGTGAATTGAGAACTTAGGTATTGATTGGAGACTTGATTATTAAATGCAGAAAATTTACATACATCCTTTGTTGTTAAGGCACAACCAGGAGTGTGCTTGAAGCACTCCTACCTTATGATCCCTCTCTTGCACCTTGATTCAGGTGTATCACTTCTGTTGGGCAACTGCCTTTTGAAGTATCATGTTTACTGTAACACCATGCCCTTTTTTTAATAGATTATAAGTGCTTATAACTGTAAACAGATTGAGAGGGGGTGAGAGAGATTGCGCCTGCTTTAGTATACATTGCTAATTTTTTGCCAATTGAGTTGACTTCTAAAATTCAGTTAAGTTTGGAGCGAACAAGCACTGAAACAATTTGCGAGGGAGATCAATTTGGAATATGCTATCTCACATTGCTTTTAGCTATTCTTTCTCCTACCTTAAATTATAACTGCAGATTAAACTTAGTTACTTGTCCATGCATAACCTCAGTTTTATGATCGTATGTTGCAGGGGTATGGCTTATCTCCATAATGAACCAAATGTCATAATTCACCGAGACCTAAAGCCAAGGTGAGGTTGTTTTGTGTCCACTGGAAAGCTAAGCCTGGCTATGATTTTCTTCTCTTTTTCTCTGATGCCCTTCATAAGAATATTTACATTGATCATTGGCATTATTTGGTAAATCAAAGGCACAGAATAAAAAAGTAAAGCTTCTCCACATTCACTGAGTATAATGTGGTTGATCTCCACATCCTGTTTCTAGTTACCATCTGGCTGAATTTTGTCTTCTTATTTTGCTAGCAACTTATAATCTTGTTAAAGTTACTGTTCATTACTTGTAATCTATTGTAGGGGAGTTTATGTAGTGTTCTTTTCTTATTGGGGACTTATGTGCAAATACATATAAGTTCATAGTTTAAGTTTGTATTTATTACTTTTTGCTTTAATATACATAAGGGAGTAGGGGTGTAGGGCTCACAGTTTCATTATTTAGAGAACCCATGAGCTAACTTTCCTTCTTCTATATTAACATGGTATCAGAGAAATAAATATCTGCTATCCTGTTCCTTTTTTTTCTTAAGAGTTCCATTAGGGTTTTCTCCATTGTGGTGTGCAGCCACCTATGCTGTTTTGTCTTTATGAAACCCTAATTGATTGAATATGGAAAATTAGGGTTTCTTGTATCGATATGATCATATATCTCTACTGCCCTGCACTCTGTGGTTGCTGTTTTCCTTGCTGATTTGTATATTGTGGTTGTTTCTTTGTCTTCTTCCTGTGCAAGAAGTCTCATTGCTGATCTGCATGCCCTTATCTCTATATGGTTTGATATTATGAAGATCACATGTTCTTCTGTGGCCTGTTAAGAGTGTTTTCTTGCCGATTATTGGGGCATCACAGTTTTGACTTTGATTCAAGTTTTCTGCAGGCATATCCTGCCTGAGATCCACCTGTGGTTCCGCTTTTCATATAATTTCCTTCTCTATTTGGGACTTCTATGTGCAGCATCATCTAGCCATCAGATTTGACTGAAAGTTTGGTGACTTATTATCTATGTTAAGGGGTTGCTTTGACTGTGATTGATCTGATCAGACTCCCTGATTGCTACTTCTTGGCATTCCTATATTTTAGGGACTCTAGTTTCTATTTCTGAAACAATCCTATATAGTCATATCCAACCATTGGATCCTCCTCAACTTTTATGGATCAATTCTGCTAAACAAGAGGGAAACTCAATCATTTCACCCCATCAGATCTTCTGATTTTGGTTTATTAATTTTCTCCCACTCTGCCTTCTTTTGCTCTACGATTTTCTGGTATGGTGTTTTCGTTCTTTAATTGATCTTTTGTGATATGATGTGCCACTCTGGTATTATCTGCTTGTGTAACAAGTTTTTCTCAGCTGTGACAATTAGGGGTTAATCTATTTTTCCTTATCTGATTTAAGGTCATTGGTGTGAAACTGCATCCTTCTCAACTTTGTTGGATTGGGGGATCCGAAGCCCTCTGTGGACTCGGTCAATGTCCAAAATATTTTTTTTGAGCTCAATGGTGAATCCAATTATCTTCTGTGAGGACATGTTGTGAAAGTATATATTAATGTAAAAGGGAAATTAAAGTATCTGAATTCCACACCTCCTGTTGCAGGCTCTAAAGATTATGAAGTATAGATGCGTGAGAATGATACTTTGCTTGTCTGGTTATGGAATATTATGAACTTGTCTGTTTCTGCAAATGTTATTTATTATACTGCAACTAAAGGTGTTTGGGATAACCTCAAGAACAGCTTTTCTCAAAATAAAAATCTATGGTGTTTGGGATGACCTCAAGGAAAGCTTTTCTCAAAATAAAAATCTATCTCGTGTATATGATCTTTATGAGAAGATCTTTTCCTTTAAAGGTGGTGATTCTGTTGGTCAATACTATAGTGCTCGCAAAGGCATGTGGGAGGAATTTAATATCATCAACCTCTCTCCAATGATTTGGAATTGTTGAAAACTCAACATGCAGAATTTCAAGTGGCAAAGTTTTTATCTGGGTCGAATGCTGACCTGCAACCTGTCAAAAGCCAATTTCTCACTGGTAATAGAGTACCTTCCATAAATGAAGTCCACCCGGAGTGGGCAAAGGTACTAAGTGAGATGGGTCGAATCATATCAGAGGAGTATTTAAGCTGGTTGGACCAGCAACAGTCCACCCGGAGTAGGCAGAGGTACTAAGCGAGATGGGTTGAGTCATTTATCAAATCAAAGATCTCGAGAAGCCTACTGCCTATGGCGCTGATGTATGCGTTTTTTGGCCATCCGGGCGCATTTCAAAGGCAAAAAAGCCCACCGAAGTTTTGAAATTTGAATTTTGGCGCAATATTTTGAATTTTGAATTTTAGCGCGCTTTTTAAATTTTGAATTGTATTTGACCTTATTGAAAGTCTCTTTTGAATTTGTAACCTTCATTCTGAAATCTATTGAAAAATTGATGATCTTGTCCTTTTCTCCTACCTTGTGGATTCGAGGTCATTTGAGCTAGAACGATATCTAGCCCACCCTTCTTCTACTGCGTCAGTCTTCCTCCCTCACTAAATCTGAACTCTTTTGTAAGGAAAGTTCTGCCTTTACTGCTAGCAATTATGGTACTGGTAGTGGCCGTGGCTCTATTTTTCTTAGTAGAGATCGTGGTTCAGCTGTTCAGGGGAGATCAAGGACATGGTGGAGGTCATGAACAGAAAACTGCCCAGACCTTACGTCAGTGTTCCCACTGTGGGAAGGTTTGTCATATTGTTGGAATACTGTGGGAAGGTTAGTCATATTTTTGATAAATGTTTGGTTAAGCATGATAAACCTTAGTGGGCACAACAACAACAATTTTCCAACATTTATGGAGGGAATTCTGAAGTGGTGTTATCTAATGACACTAATCTCGCTTCTTTGTCTGGAGGTAACCAATTATCTTCTTTGCCTCGTAATGATTTGGCCAACCAATTACTGAAACGTGTTCAGTAGCTTGTCCTCCACTTCCTCATCTACTGTTACATTAGCCCATTCAGGTACTGTTGCACTTCTTGCTTCCTCCTCTCTACAACTTTGGTTATTGATTTTGGTGCCTCGTCTCATATGATTGGTAAATCCAATATATTTTCTTCCTGGACCCCTTGTCATCCATCTCGTATTATTCTTGCTAATGGTACCGCGACTCAAGTTTTTGGTCATGGTGATGTGTCACTTCCTTCCTCATATTTAACTTCTATACTTCATGTGCCCCAGTTATCTTCAAATCTTCTTTCATTTAGTCAACTTCCCAGAGTACTAATTCTGTTACATTCTAGCAAGAAGGATCTCAAGACAAGAAAGACGATTGGTGGAGGGGCTTGAGAAGGATGGGTTATACTATCTTGATGATGCTTCTTCTACAACTGTCTCTGCTTCTTCTAATGTTGCTTACCCTCTAGAATGACATTTTTGTTTGGCTCATTTGTCACTTTCTAAACTCCAGCACATGGTTCTCAGTTGCAAGTATGTCTCTCGCATTGAGTATGAAGTATACGAGCTTGGAAAGCATCACCGTATTTTATTCCACTCCTAATGCCCCTAGGATTCGCTCTTTATTTTCCTTAGTCCATTCTGATATTTGAGGTCCATGTTGTGTCAAAAGCCAGTTTGCTTTCTTTTTTTTTGGACGATCATTCTCGAATGATGTGGTTGTATTTGTTAAAGGGTCATTTTTCCTTCTAGTCTAATTTCAAGTAATTTTGTAATGAAATAAACTCGGTGTGGTATTTGTTTGAAATTTTTTCGTTCTGACAATGCAATGTAATATACTCAATGAAAAAAATTATTCATTTTGCTCTGAGCATGCTATATTACATCATACTAGTTGTGATAGAATGGTGTTGCTGAAAGGAAAGACCAATATTTATTAGATATTGCTCATTCTTTAATGTTTCATATGAATGTTCCTAAGATATATTGGGGGGATGTTGTATAGACAGCTTGTTATCTTTCTTTCTCCGTGTTTTTTCCAAAATCCTCTTTGTTTAGGTCCACACCTAAAGTGTTCGGTTTCACTTGCTTTGTTCATGTTCTTTGTCCTGGTCTTGATAAATTGTCCCTCTGTTGCTAAATGTGTTTTCTTGGATATTTTTGTATCCAAAAGAGGTATCGATGTTATGATCTTGTTACTCAACACTTAATCAGTGCAGATGTTGCCTTTTTTGAGAATTTACCCCGTATTTTTCCATTGTGGGACATGACCTAGAAGTTGCACTTCCTATTGCACCTTGTTCCTACTTTGCTTCCTCTTGCAGATTCTCCTACTCTGTCGCGATCAGTGCCCCTCCAAGTCTACCGGCACCGCCCTTTGCCTTCTCCTCCAGTTACAATGATTCCTTCTCTACCGCTCTCTGAACAGTTGGATTCATTGCTTGGAGGTCCGTCCTTGACTGTTGAATTTCCTGTTGCTCTTCGAAAAGGCACTTGATCGTGTACTCAAAAGTCTCTTGTTACTTATCCTATTGCTCATTTTGTGTTTGTTTCACATTTTCTTGATTCTCTTTGCAATTTTGTTGTGTCCTGGTCTACATATACTGTTCCAAAAACCTATCAGGAGGCATTGTCCTATCCTGATTGGAAATCTATGGATGTAGAAATGGATGCGTTGTTTAGTCGTTGGACTTGGACTCTGATTGACTTACCTCTAGGTAAGAAACTTTTGATGCGTCATTTAGTGTATAATGTTAAGTACAACCCTGATGGTTTCATTAAGTGGCTTAAAGCTCGCTTAGTTGTTAAAGGGTGCACTCAGACTTTTGGAATTGATTATTTTGAGACCTTTTTGCTTGTTGCACGACTTAATGGGGTTGATATTTTGAGACCTTTTTTCCTGTTGCACGACAACTCTGTTCATGTTCTTATTTCTTTGGTTGTTAATCATGATTAGCCTCTCTTTCAGCTTGACATAAAAAATGATTTTCTCTATGGTGATTTAAAAGAAGAAGTGTATATAGGGCAGCCTCTTGGGTATATTGCTCAAGGGGAGAATTCATAGAAAGTCTATAAGCTTCACAAGGCCATTTATGGTTTGAAGTAGTCACCACGAGCCTGGTTTGATAAGTTTAGCAAAGTTGTTGTTGGTTGTGGCTTCACACAGTGCTACTCTGACCATTCTATCTATGTTCGTCGTCGGGGTTCCAAGGTGGTTATATTGGTTGTTTATGTTGATGCCATTATTGTCTCTAGTAATGACTTGTTTGCTGTTGAAGCTGTCAAAAACTATTTACAACAATATTTTCAGATGAAGGACTTGGGGGATTTCAAGTACTTTCTGTAATTGAGATTCGTAGCAAAAAAGGTATCAGCTTGTCTTAAAAGCTTATTGACTCCTATGGATGCCCATAAAAAGTTGTGTTTGTGAGGACAAGGAATTTGAGGACAAACACCAGTACAGGCGGTTGGTTGGTATACTTATGTATCTAACTATCACCTTTGTTGGTGTTAATAATCAGTTTATGGAAAAGTCTAGTGTTAGCTGAACAGAGATTGAGAGAATGAGAGAATGACTTGAGTGAGTTGAAGCTCTCCTCAGTCCCTCTATATAGATTTCATTAATTAGGACAAGTATACCCTCCATAGCCGACTATGATAGCTAAGAAGAGAAATAAAGAAACAAAAATAATAGAGGAAATGCCCAAAGTACCCTTATTGGGTTACATAACTTAACACTCCCCCTCAAGTTGGTGCATATATATCATGCATGCCCAACTTGATTAAACTAGGATGAAACAACTTTCCACTTAGCCCGTTGGTGAAGACATCTGCAAGTTTATCTTCTGACTTCACAAAGGGTATACAGATCTGCCCATGGTCTAACTTTTCCTTGATGAAGTGTCTGTCAATCTCCACATGCTTAGTACGATCATGTTGCACTGGATTGTGAGTAATGCCGATCGCCTCTTTGTTGTCACAATACAACATCATTGGATGATGAACAGAACCACCAATATCCTGGAGCAAACTCTGAAGCCATAATAGTTCATATATGCCCTGAGCCATGGCGCGGAACTCTGCTTCAGCACTGGACTTAGCCACCACATTTTGCTTTTTTACTTCGCCATGTGACAAGGTTACCTCCGAAAAAAGTACAATAACTTGAAGTGGACTTTCTGTTAGGGTTACCACCCCAGTCAACATCTGTGTAAGCCTCAATGCGGAGATGATCATGTGGAGATAAGAAAATCCCCTTCCCTGGAGCTGACTTCAAGTAGTGTAAAATACGAAGAACGGCAGCCATATGGGTAAAGTAGAGATCATGCACGAACTGAATGACCAAACTAACAGTAAATGCAATGTCTGGTCTCATGTGGGAGAGATAGATCAGTTTTCCCACCAACCTTTGATAGCGCCCCTTATCAACTGGATCACCATCCTTCTCTTGTATTCGAGTAGTAGCGCCTCCAAAGGGGTGTCACATGGGTGACATCCTAACAAACCAGTCTCTGAAAGTAAATCTAGAACATATTTCCTTTGGGAGAGGAAGATGCCTTTGGGAGAACGGGCAACTTCAATCCCAAGAAAGTACTTGAGCTGTCCTAGGTCCTTGATTTCAAATTCTCGGCCCAAGAATGTCTTTAGGTGAGAGGTTTCCTTTGCATCATTGCCAGTCACCACTACTGTACCACTTCTTTAACTGTCAGAATCTGATCCAGATCCAGATTCCGCTGCATTGAGAGAATGAGAGAATGACTTGAGTGAGTTGAAGCTCTCCTTAGTCCCTATATATAGATTTCATTAATTACGACAGAATTACAAGTATACCGTCCATAGCCGACTATGATAGCTAAGAAGAGAAATAAAGAAACAAAAATAATAGTGGAAATGCCCAAAGTACCCTTATTGGGTTACATAATTTAACACCTAGATAGGCTCACTGGGAGGAATCATGTTGTATTGTGAAGTATTTTAAGGGTGCGCCAGGAAAGGACTTATTTATAGGTGTCATTGTCATGTTGGTATTGTTAGTTATATTGATGCTGACTGGGCTGTTGCTGATGGTTACCAACGATCAACTACCTGGTATTGTACATTTGTTGGAGGTTGTAATATGGAGAAGTAAGAAACAAACTACAATAGCTCGATCTAGTGTTGAGGCTGAGTATAGGGCCATGACACACATTACGGTTGAATTAATGTGGTTGAAATCTCTTGTTAAGGAACATGGTTTTGCTTAACAGGCCGCAGTCTATATTGCTAGCAATCCCGCATTTCATGCGTGCACCAAACATATTGAAGTTGACTGTCATTTTGTGTGTGATACTGTAATGCGGATGTTGATCTCTCCTCCTTTTGGTAGGTTTACTGTTCAGCTTGGTGATATCTTCACCAAGGCTTGTTTCTACCTTTCTTGGTTGTTGTTTCAAGCTGGGCATGGGTGATATTTATGCTCCAGCTTGAAGGAGATTGTTAGCTACTGTTTATTACTTCTTGTTTATTGTAGGGGAGTTCATATAATGTTAGAGGGACTTATGAGCAAATACATATAAGTTCATTACTTTAGGTTTAATTATTACTTTTTTCTTTAATATAAATAAGGGAGTAAAGTTCACGGTTTGGTTATTTAGAGGAACCATGAGCTAGCTTTCATTCTCTCTTCTTTTCTCTTCTTTGTCTCTTCTATATTTTCACAGAAACTGGTTTCCTTGCTCTTGGTATTGTAACAAACCTAATGCTGTTAATTAGTACAATTAAATTGGTCCATGTAATTTGGAGGTTGTTTACTGACTAAAGATGCTCATTCTTTCCATCTTTCCTGCCCTCTATTATCAATCAACAATAATATGTGGTCAAAGTTCACTTCTTCTTTTTTCCGTCTTCTGCATCTGGCTGAATTTTATATGTTTCCAGGAATGTTCTTTTGGTCAACACCAGTGCAGACCACTTGAAGGTTGGAGACTTTGGATTAAGTAAGCTCATCAAGGTTCAGAATTCTCATGATGTCTACAAAATGACAGGAGAGACTGGCAGCTGTGAGTTTTCCTTAATCACATTCTATTTTACGGAATTGTATGCTTATAACTTAAACTTGCTTTTGATGTTTTCCATGGAATGAACCAAAGATCGTTATATGGCTCCGGAAGTCTTCAAGCACCGCAGATATGATAAGAAGGTTGATGTTTTCTCCTTTGCGATGATACTGTATGAGGTAATTTTGATTCCCATAATTAGTTTTGCGTTAGAACTAAGGTGTTGCAATTACTATGGTCTTGGAATTTTCTTTTATTGACTTGGTCAACCTTTATCATAGATGCTTGAAGGAGACCCACCTTTGTCAAACTATGAACCTTATGAAGCAGCAAAATATGTGGCAGAAGGACACAGACCCATTTTTCGTGCAAAAGGCTACACTCCTGAACTGAAAGAGTAAGTTAAAACCTGAATGATTTCTGTCTCAATAGGACTAAAGAAGTGGTCTTTGGGCTGTACCATGTGGCCCACTTTCCAATTAAGGGTCCCTTCTGGGGTGGAGATAAATGAAGGAAACTTGAGATTCTCAATTGCACCCATTGGCATTCCCATCCATTCCATAGCTTCCTTAGGTTGGTTTGCTGTTTGGATTGGGCTACTACCAACCTAAACAGAGCCAACCAAATTTTAATTCCGGTTGAACTGGGCTTTCTAGCCTGTGGGTTTAGGGCAGGTTAGTTTTTGGAAAGCTATTATCCATTGACACAGACATTAGTGTTCTGTAGAATGTAGACGCAAACACTAGTGTCTTGTAGAAGGTAGACACAGACATTTAGTATCAGGACATGTCCTAGATATAGAAATGCATACATGGGCTAGTAAATTTACTTGATCTGTTGTGGTTGACATTATCATTCTCAAGATTCAGAGGAGCCTTGACTTTGAGACTCTTTGTTGCTTGGATTATGGGAAGAGTGTATTCTTGTTTCTTACCTCTGTGTTTTTGTTTATGTATCTGGATAACTAAGAAGGTAAAGTAAGGAACATGATTTGGGGGTAGAAGTATCAGAACAGTTGAGGGAAATTCCATATGGAAAATTTATATGGGATTTCACAGATTTCACACCTTGGCCCAACCAGACCCAGAAATTGGGTCTGTTGGGTAATAGCCTAGCAGGATTGGTTGAGCTTGATAAAGATGGGTTGGGATAGGACGGTTTGTAAACTTGGGTTAGGCCATGATTTACACCAACCTGAGCTACCGGCCTTTTGCTCGTACTTTGGGGTTCTCGACAGATTTATCATTGTTGCATTTTGCATTGCTTTGAATTCCTGTTCAGAATATTTCCCGTCAACCATGGATAAAAGGGTTCTCATTTAATTAGTATTGAATATTTTAGGTTGATAGACCAGTGCTGGGCTGCTGACATGAACCAGAGACCTTCTTTCTTGGACATCCTCAAGAGACTTGAAAAGGTTAAAGATAGTCTATCTGTGGATCATCACTGGAGCATCTTTAATCCATGACTGCCGTGTAATGAGATGGGTTGGACCTTGTTAATTTTCTCCAAGGTTCGATCATTTCCACTTCTGCTGCTTTTTTTAGTTGTACAGATTGAGATGTATGATACCCAATTGGATGACTTAAAAAAGTATGGCTTATTTGATGGATCCTATGCCAGCATGGTTGATTCCAATTATGAGATGCAAAGGATAGGTCCATTCCACCCCCCCCCCCACCCCCATCCACCCAAATTCCAGCATCCTTATATCATGTGGATCTTCAAGGAGCAGGTCAAGGAGGTTTTAACTCACCAATTTTATTTTCGCTATAATTTGTTCTCTAAAAATTGTTGTCATAAGCCAAAATAGGCATTCTAGCCATCAGCTATTTTACTTTTAGTAGTCACGTTGGAAATTTTGTTAAGACTCTAGTGTTGTCTACTGTAAATACTGGAATTTTTTACGTTCTAGGGTGTTAAAACTTCTGAGATTCCTGGAATTTCATTGATAAAGGCTTCAATGGCTGATTTTATTTGCAATCAAACTAGTTTGTTGGTTGTTTCATAGAGGAGCTTTAAATAGATCTGTTTCTTATGTTTTTTTTTTTTTTTTTTTTAATTTAAATCTTTTGTTGAAACATATTGTTTGTATCCTTTTACTCTCCAAGTTGCAGTTAAGAAATCATCAATCTCATGGAAAATCTCAAATTTTCTTAATAGGGTCTACAAGGAAACATACTGGATCAGATGGATGTGGCAACTCAGTGGTGGTTATAGCCATATGTATGCCCATGTGCCCTGAAGTTGTGCTTCCATACGAACAATGAAACTAAAATGCCCAAAGGATTCTTGGCTGCAAAGACTATGTAGTCTGTAGCGCCCCCCCCCCCCCCTCCTCCCAAAACCGGCAAAAAAAACGGCAGTTCACCTTTTTTTTTTATGGTAAAAGAAAGTATTTATATTAGAAAAAGGAAGTACATACGTCTATACAGCAAGGGGTATGGGGGGCAGAGCCCAGAAAACACCTAAACCAATTCACAAGGGTCTAGTTAGGAAACGACTATCAACAGAATTAGTAGAGATCTTCAAAAGGTAGTCAAGGACTTCAAGGGGCCAAGGGGAAAGGGATGGAGTTGGAAGAAGTCCAGGTATCGCATCATTAGAGCATCAAACTTCTTTTAGCTTCAAACCTCTCAAGACAGCAAAATCAAGTACGTTGAGTATTCCAGTCAGCTCAGGTTCCAAAAATAATCATTGTGTCATCATCACTAATGAGATATAAAACTAAATTCTATGAAAAGAAAAAATATATAGCTAAGGTATTTATTAATTGAAGTTATCATCTAGTGTTTTACATGAGTAACATTGAATCTCATTTTTTTTTCCTTCTGCAATTTGATTTGATCCCGTAGGTAATGTCATCACTGCTCATTCTGGTATGCATTTTACTAATCTTTGTGTCCTCCAAAGACATGGACCTCTATTTGGAGAATTGTAAATTCCTAGTCCAGCGTTCCTATTTCATTTTTAGTAAAAACTCTTATACTGGCTTCCCATTTGATTTGTAACCCATGCCTGTCCAAAAGGACCTCATTCTGATGAACAGTCTCGATTGGCTGCATCATTCCTTAATGTTTGACTCGTACTCAGATGGGGAAACTGGACAGGTTGAGGTTACTAATGTTAAGAATTCAAATCACTAGAATGAGATATAGAACTTAACTTAAACGGCACCAATAAAATGGATTGATCATGGACACTTTAAGAGTTCTTTTCGCAAACAGAACATCAACTGCTACGATCACAATGTGGCACTTGAACACAAATGAGAGTGGGTTGAGGCGTGCCACTGGTCACTCTCTTTAAAATTATATTCACCCACTATGATGCAAATTGGGTTCATTGCGAATCGAACTCCAAGATAAAGGCGTGCACTCAACTAATGGGCCACATTGAGACATCAAGATTATTGTTCAACAATCTCTTATAAAACTATCAAAACTTGGTAAAACCAACAAGGAGATGAAAACACATGAGAGAGAGTGTGTTGAGAGCAAATAGGAGCAATAGAACATTAACAGATATCCCTCAACAACTATTTTCGGTCGTCCTTTTTGTTTATCTCATTCCAAAAAAAAAAAAAAAGTGTCTATGCCACACTCCCATGAATCTATCTCTCTCCTCCCCTTATGAAAAGACACCTCTACCCCCATTGTTTTGAGGAAGAGAGAGATAGACACATGGGAGTGCTGGCATAGGCCACACTCCCGGACAGAAAACTAGTTCCCTTAAAAAAAATACACTATTTTCATTCTCTATATAGAGGGAAAGTGTCCCTTGGACACACCTGTCTTGTATTCGAGATTCGGAGACCATGCATGTAATTTTATGGGGATTGAAAACTAGACAAACAATGAGGTGTTTTTCTCTTTCTCTTGATTAAAAATCAACTTTATTGTCAAAGAAGATGAAAAGATAATCAAGGGAACCCACTGGACCCTCAAGTATAAGCCCAAGGAGAGAAGGAGGAACCCCAAACCCAAAACAAAGCAGCACAGAAACCTAACCCGACCAGCCCTGGGGCACCCCAAGGGGAACCCGCTCAACCACAAAGAAACCAAGAAAGAAAACGGGGAGCCCAAGGCTTGGCCCTTAGGAACAGAGGCTCTACATGTGTCTTCAACATCATCACAAATGTCTCTCACAATCGTTGATCAGGCTTGGGTTTTGTTTCTGAAAATCCGAAGGTTTCTTTCCTTTAGTAAGTTTGGCAATGATCCAATAGTGTCTCCCTTGAAAGTCTTTTCCATCCACTGAGTTTCCAGCTAAACACTCCTCCTAGATTAGATGGTTCTTACTCTCCATCCCAGCCCAATAGAAAAACAAAAAAAAAAAGAAAAAGAAAAGAACAACCTGGAATGGATCTCCTCCGAAGTTGGTCTTACAAAAACAAAAATCTTTTCTTCTACTTTTTCTTATTCAGATGTTTAGGGTTCAAGCCAATTGATCAAATTTTGCCGACCAGGTTGTAGTTTGTGACAAGTGATTAGGATGAACCAGAAACATAATCTGACTCCTAAATTGCTCCTAGGCTGTTGATGAAACAGTTCAGTAACTACCATGGATGAGGGATACATGGCAGAAGGGTGAGACATCCTGGGGAGGAATAAGTTATGGCCCATTAGCAATGGCAGTTGCATAAGACGAGAGAAACGATTTCCAGCCAGAAGAAGTCAATAAAAAGTGAGGCTGGCCTAATATCTCTCTTTTCTTCTTCCACACATACTCAACTTGAAATGTAGTAGCATGGATTTTCTCTGCAATTTGGCAACTTTAGATTCCCATTATTCTACTTGAACTTGTTCCTTCGGTCTTCCATTTCATTTTTCTTTTCAAATTGGTCGTTCTCTGTCAACTGGACATACGCTCTCCATAGTCTATGCAGTTATGAAAATGGTCTGAATTTCCTTTTATTTGTTCATCCTCATCATTGACTAGTGCTTAAATTTGTATTACTGGAAGGTTTACTTGTAAGTTTTATTCAAAAGTAAGGAGAGAGTTGGGTATGTGGTATGCCACTAATTTTCGGTAGAATACATCAGTCACAGGGCTGGACACAGAAGAGTAAGGGTGTCTTTTCCAAAGGGGGAGGAGAGAGGATGACACATGTGGGCATCCTGGCAGCATGGCCAACTTTTTCCCTTAAAATTAAATCCTTTTGTCCTTTGAAATTGGGGAAAGTTTTCTGTCATGCGATAAAGGTTCACCACACCATCTTAGGGTTTTAGTATGTTTTCCAAAATATCCTTGGGATATCCTTCTACAAGTATCTAAAGACCCACGATAAATAAATTTGTATTCTACGTGGCTGAAGAAATACTCGGTCCTTTGAAGTTTGTTTATCTTAAGTTGACATCATTTAATCTATTGATATTTTTGCACCAAAAAAAAAAAAAAGACTGGGTTTCCCTCCATCCTCGGTAAATGGAATTCCATTCACCGAAGGGCGGGAGAGGCAGGAATGGATATTGGGAGGGTATTTTGAAACACACAAAAACCTTAGGAGGGTTTGTGAACCCTAGGATGACGGATGAAACGTCTTCTATGGATGGAGGAAAACTTTGTCCAAAAAAATTGATGAAAAGAAGAAAACAATAAATTATGGCCGAAATCGAGGGTCAAATAGATCACTGCAACCAAATTAATCGCAAAAACCTTAGAAATAAGAATTGACCACTTTGGAACGTTTGGAATTGGGATTGATTATGACTAATCGAATCGATCCAACGCCAATTTTTTAAACCATGCTTTCAACCTTTTTGATCACTAGAATCATTTCAGGTTAATAGGTCATGGTCTACTAATTATGCAATGGGGTGATCATGTAATAGGATGGATGAAATGAAGAAATGCCTCCAAAATTTGATGTGATTGACGTAATCCCTTTAAAATTTAAAAGAAAATTTTATAGAATAGTCATACAACTAACTATGATATATGATGCATAATGATAATCCTCTCAAAAAAGAAATCATTTAAAAAATTTACAAGATATTCATACACACACCTACCATTGACCAAATCATTTCCACCAATAGAAAATGTCGGCATGGTAACTCTCTCTTTGGAAAGAAAATAATTAAAAACAAAAATATTAAAGTTTGGCTAAAATCTATTGGGCAACTTGTCATCTTTATATCCATTGATAGTAAAATAGTCGGTGATGATGACAACGACGATGATTGTGAGAGTGATAATGAGATGCAAATGACAAAACCTGATCCTAATTTTACCCCAATGGACTCCATTTTCCTTTATTATTAGTAGTGGAATAAAGAAGGAAAATTACTTCCCAAAGTAAATAAACCCAAAAACAAAAGATCTGATTCGGTTCAGGCTCCAGACGGTTTCGCCTTTAGCCCTCTCAAAGTAAGAGTGGCCATGAGGGAAAGGAAGGGCCACTGAGGGGTAGTTTTGTTATTCTTTACAGATCTAAGGGCCTTCTTCTTTCTTTCTCTCCCCAAATTCCAGAGACACGGAAACGCTCCATAAAATCCCCTTCGAGACCTTACTTTTATTTTAGCAGATCTAGAGATTTTGCAGAGTTCGATCAGATCTGAAAAAAAAAAAAGAAAGGTAAAGAAGCTATGGCATACGGATCGAGAGGCGAAGATGTGGATGACTTCGACGAGTACGATCCCACCCCTTACGGCGGAGGATATGATCTCGCTCTCACCTTCGGTCGCCCCCTTCAACCTACCGATGAGACCTGCTACCCGATCTCCTCCTCGACTTCCGATTTCGATTATGGCAGGTCCCAGTACACCTCCTCTGCTGAACCCTCCGCTTACACTGAGGAGGCTCAGCAGGCCGAGTTTAGCCGCTACTCTCGCCCCAAGCCGAGGCCTCAGGCCGCTCCCAGCTTCCACCCTCATGGTGAAGAACCACCTGTAGAATACGGCGGCAGCGATGAGTACGGCTATGGAGGAAGGCCGAAGCCACAGCCAAACTATGGATCCCAGCCCGGTTATGGTGGTGAGAGCGAGGTTGGGTATGGTCGAAGGCCTGAACCGGAAGAGCCTGTGTCGGAGTACGGGTCTGGATATGGTGGCCGGCCGGCCAGGCCTGGCTATGGTGGGGAGCAGGAAGGTGGGGCTTATCCTCCGCCCAGCCGATCGGAAGACGAAGAAGGAAGCGGTGGAGGGTATGGTTATGGGAGGACCGAGAAGCCCAGTTATGGGAGGACTGAGTATGAGAAACCGGAATATGAGAGGCCAAGCTATGGTAGGAACGAAGATGAGAAGCCTAGTTACGAGGAGGAGCCACCTCGGAGACCTTATAGGAAACCCAGCTATGAACAGCAGGAGGAAGAATCGTATCCCAAGCCCTCTTATGGAAGACCCAGCTATGGGCAGCAGGAGGAGGAGTACCCGAAGCCGGCTTATGGAAAGACCAGCTATGGGGAGTCGGAGGAAGAGGGTTACCCGAAGCCCTCTTATGGGAGGCCCAGCTATGGGCAGTCGGAGGAAGAGGGTTACCCGAAGCCCTCTTATGAGAGGCCCAGCTATGGGCAGCCGGAGGAGGAGTATCCAAAGCCAGCTTATGGGAGATCTAGCTTCAATGACGAAGACAAGCCTCAGAAGTTCCAGGAGAGCAGTTATGGAGAAGAAAGCTATGGTCGCAAGAAATCTGTGAGTTGATCTTTGAATCTTGTTGCGATCTCTATATCAGATGAATAGTTAGTCAGCGATAGTAGTTTCTGTTCTTAGTTATCGCTATTTTAAATAATGAGATGGTGGGATTATCTTTTGATTTCTAATAGTAAATGGATTTTCACCCATTTGATGATTTGATTGGGTGATTTGGTTGCTGCTTTCTGCTTTGAATCGAATTGGGGTTTTGATCCGTTGTACCCACTAAGTCTGTTTTTTCAGTAAACTTGGCGTAATGGCTTTGCTTCCCAATTTTCCTGTTGGAAAAAAATTCGATTCTGGTTTGTGTCGAAACCTTGTGGATGGAGGGAAGAATATATCACTTCTGAATCTTGTCACGTTAACTAGCTACCTTCCTTGTTACTTTATCTGAAATTCTAGCATGTTACTGCTCCTTTAGTAGTTTTAAATCGAATTCCCTTTTTCAAAAGCTGGGGGCCTATAGTGTGAGAGGCTGCGTCAGCCTGGTACAGAGTCTTGTTTAATTTTCTGGTGCCAGTGACCATGTGTTGTGAACAATGCTCCTGTTTTAGGTGGATCTTAGGTTTAAATGAAGAAATTTCCCTATCATGCCTCAGGATTTTGGTGGAGTTAGAATCATTTTACAACTCTTCAAACTTGAGTTGTACATGGTTTCATGCCATGAAACTATGCTAATCATTCTCTGCTTAAAATCTATTTCATGTGGATGGCATTCGAGAATGCTAATCATTCTCTGCTTAAAATCTATTTCATGTGGATGACATTCGAGAATCCTTGCTATTCGTTTTTTACTAAATTTTTTGTTGGGTTTCTGTTCTCATCTCGTAAATGTTGGATACCCCATACAAAGCATGCAACTAAATTGGAACAAATCTCAAGGACCCAGAGTTTGCTAGTATTGATAATGAAGGGTTTTAGACTTCTCTAATTAAATTGATTTTAAAGTATGCAATCCTGGTTTATGGTTTTGCAATGTTATGTTAAGCTTCTGAATCATCCAAAAAAGCAAATTCTCACAAATGTGCCTACACAGACGTTTGAGTTTGAATGTAAATTGTTAGCGAAATAAAACATACTTTGAATACCTTGAAATAAAGTTGTAACTGATGTTATTGAGAAATAGCAAAAGTTGGTTCATTGTTTTGTTGAGGTGTGCTCCATTCTAATTATATACTATTACAATTTTCAGGGAGATGATGATTCTGACGATGATGATGATGAAAAGAAGAAGCACCGCTATCAGAAGCACCACCACCACCACCACCGCAAGGACTATGATGATGAATGAAAAGAGCACCTAAATATCCCAATAGGCCCCCGGTCAAAGTAGGGTTTATGCCCACTCCGTATCAGTTTACTAAATAAAGATTGGGGACCCTGCGTGTGTTTGAGTTCTCTTGAGACTTTATTTGACTTGTTTGCTAGACTGGTAAATGTGTCATTTGAATAAAATCCCAAACTTTGTGGATTGTTTCTTTCAAATGAATTCTTGTGCATTTGCGTGATGATTATACCATGCACACACACACACACAGGCCAATATTTGTTACAGGAACAAGCTCCTCGGATTGAAATCCTCTCCAATTCAACGGTGCAGAGAGCTCGACATGTGGAAGATACTAAATCCAACGGTGCCAAGCTCTATTGACCCAGTTTTTTTTTTTCCCTTCTCGAGCTCGGCACTGTTGGATTTAACATCTTCAACTTGTTGAGCTCTCTTCCCCAAACCGCACCTCACTGCACTTTTGAGGGAATTGGAGTGGATATTTCTGTGATCCCCTATAATATAGCATTGAAATTAGTGGAATCGAGTGTGATCTTTTATAATGATATTTCTGTCAAAAATCATTGAAACAAATTTAGTGATGGAATGGCAGCCTGAAGTCTGAATAGACCCTGTGATTTTTTACAATTAGAATTGATGTCCCTATGTCTGGGATGCTGACCAACCCAAAAGCCATCTCCAATTTCTCACTGTGAATGTAGAGAAACTGCTCACCCTCCCCTAGTCTTCTACATCCAACAGACTTCTGATGTGCATGGTACGTGGCCTTCCAATTGGGCCAGCCTTGTGATCTCTTCAACCATCTTGTAGATAGCAGTCGCATGCCTGTGGCTCTGATCACCTGCAACAAATTCATGGATGACTCCGTCCACTTGGATCCAACTGCGACCTGAAGGCTTCCTCAGACCCATTGCAACCATCCTCTGTCTAACCGTAACAACATCATCCCATCTTTTGGCTGCGGCATACACGTTCGACAAGAGCACTAGAAATCCAGAAGCTTGGTCTGGCTCAACCTCTAAAACCAACTGGTTATCAATATTGGCTGCAAGCTCCACATTCTTGTAAATCCTGCAACCACCAAGGAGAGCGCCCCATATAGCAGTATTTGGTTTCATCGGCACAGTCTCAATAAGCTTCTGCGCTTCATCCAATTGACCTGCACGACTCAGCAGATCAACCAGGCACCCGTAGTGCTCAATCCTTGGCTCAAGGTTGTAAGTGGTAGTCATGCACTTGAAATAAGTGAGACCCTCGTCAACCCATCCCGTGTGGCTGCAGGCACACAGCACCCCAATGAAGGTTATCTCATCAGGTCTATTTCCTTCTCCTTCCACACTTTGCATCCACCGGAAGACAGCCAGAGCCTCCACTCCAAAGCCGTGCTTTGCGAAACCTGTGATCATGGTTGTCCAAGAGATGGTGCTTCTGTGTGACATCTCTTTGAACATCCTGTAAGCTTCTTCAATAACTCCACAACTTGCATACATATGAATGAGTGCATTCTTTAGAGGCACATAATGTGGTTTTTGAATGCATGAAGCCTTGTCAAGATAGGAGTGTATCCATCTTCCTGTTCTCAAGTCTCCTAGTTCAGCACAAGCTGATAATACTGCTAATAAAACTACCTGGTCCACTTCCACATGAGCTTTCCTCATCTGATAGAACAATGCCAGTGCCTGCTTGCATTTCCCGGTCTTGGCATAGCCTGCAATCATGGTTGTCCATGATACGGTATTCCTCTCTGGCATGCTATCAAATATTTCCCCTGCAGTCTTAACGTCTCCACATCTAAAATAGCCAGAAAGCATGGAATTCCATGTCCTTGCACTCCGTTGAGTCATCTCATCGAACACCTTACGTGCCTTGAGAACACCAGCAACCCCTCCTGCAGTAACATACATGTTGATTAGATTTGTCTGCACAAAAACATTTGAGCAGAGTCCATTGGACATAATTCTCCCATGTAGTTGTTCCCCTTCTTTCAAGTAGGACGGTCTTAGACAAGCACTAAGAAGGAACAAGAAGGTGAAACCATCAGGTTTGGCTTCAGTAGCTCCCATTTGATTGTATAACTGGAAGGATTTCTTTGGTGTTTCGCTCAAAGCGTACCCTCTGATCATCTGATTCCATAGAATGGTGCTCGGATCCATGATCTGGTCAAAAGCCAGTTGGGCACGTACGAGGCTCCCAGAGGTGACGCAGAAGGACAAAAGCTTGGCAAGAATGTAATTTTTCTGAGAGAAGCCATTAACCACTATCTGGGCATGAATCTGGGTGAGCTCCTTGCTTCTTTTGCAGCGCTGCAACAAGGAAAACAGGTACTGTTGCTTAGCTCTATAGGTCAGATTGGCCAGTAAGTATTTTAAGGACATGAGAGCTTGCAACCCGATGCTTGATAGTCTGAGTTATACAATCATTATAAATGGGCGGTCCCGAGCCAAGCGTATGCTCTGTGCAATGATGTTGCCCGCTGCTATGGAATGGACACCATAAATCTGCTGTTAAAATTTTAGAAGAGGCAGACGAACAGTCTTGAAATGGATTTTGGGGGTTCGATCACTCTCACTTGGAGATGGTCTTTTGGGTCATTGGAGTTGAAGGGAGATTCCTACACTTCGTTATGATGATTCATGAACGTATCACCACCAGGTTGTAATCCACGCGAAAAGGGTTGTCACTTCTCACAGAAACTGAGACCCATTGAAATTATTGCTAAATTCTGTCCTACTATTAGCAAAAGAGCCATCTGAGGGATCGCATGCAGGTGGGGTGAAGATAGCCTCTTTACAACCCAAATTTCCACATAAATTCCCCAATTGACTTTATACTAATATGTTCAA
This sequence comes from Telopea speciosissima, assembly GCF_018873765.1. Taxonomy (NCBI): domain Eukaryota; kingdom Viridiplantae; phylum Streptophyta; class Magnoliopsida; order Proteales; family Proteaceae; genus Telopea; species Telopea speciosissima. The sequence goes on along the minus strand of NC_057918.1, from coordinate 12,679,446 downwards.
CGTCACCATTACCCTCCTCTACCCGTTCTTTTTGCCTCTCCCTTCGAGTCACCCATATCATGAGATTCCTGAGTAGGTATCCTTCGCCCTTGACAACCTTGACCAAGTTATATTCTACCATCCAACAGGAAGCTCAACTCCATAGCCACCTCAAACCACAAAAATCAAACACCATTCTTAAGGGCTACGTCAAGACCAGCTCCACCATTAAGGCCCTCTTACTCTTTCGAAGCCTATGGAGAAAAGGCACTTCTTGCATCGACAGCTTCTCCCTCCTCCTCATCCTCAAGGCATGCACTCTGAAGTCCCATGTCGGAGAAGGCAAACAAGTTCACGCTATGATCATAAACCTGGGCTTTGAATCAGTCATTTTCCTTCAAACAACTCTACTGAATATGTATTCGGCAATGGGAAACCTTGATGATGCACATCGCCTGTTCGATGAAATCCCCTCCAAAAATGTTGTCTGCTGGACTGCCTTGATTTCAGCTTATGTCAACAACGGGAAGCCTAATAAGGCTCTCAAGATCTTCAGACAAATGCAAGTGGATAATGTGGAGCCAGATCAGGTGACTGTCACTGTTGCTCTCTCTGCATGTGCAGATCTTGGAGCGCTGGACATGGGAGAATGGATCCATGCCTATGTCTGTCGTTATCAAGGGGTTGAAGCAGATCTATGCCTTAATAATGCTCTCATAAACATGTATGCAAAATGTGGGGACATAAGAAAAGCCAGGAGATTGTTTGATAGGGTGAAGCAGAAGGATGTCGCTACTTGGACATCAATGATTGTCGGCCACGCTCTGCATGGGCAAACAGAAGAAGCTCTGCAACTTTTTGAGAAAATGGAAGAAAGTAACAGGTGCAGGAATAGAAACAGGAACAATAGTGATCAGAGAAGTAATTTAGTGCTACCCAACCAAGTTACATTCATTGGAGTCTTAATGGCTTGTAGCCACGCAGGGCTTGTGGAAGAAGGGAGGCAATATTTGAAAAGCATGAAGGAAAATTATGGTTTGACCCCTCAGATTTCTCACCATGGCTGCATTGTTGATCTCTTGTGCCGAGCTGGGCTTCTGGAAGAGGCCTATGGCTTTATCATGAACATGCCAATTCAGGCAAGTGTAGTGGTGTGGCGTACCTTGCTCAGTGCTAGTAGCCTCCATGGGAACATTGAACTTGCAGCAAATATCCATCACCGGCTGCGTGAGTTAGAGCCTAACCACGCTGGTGATGATGTTACCATGTCTAACACCTATGCTGCTGCAGGTATGTGGAACAATAAGTTAACTGTAAGAGATCAGATGATGCAACGGCGACCTCCAGGTAGCAGCTCAATCGAAGTGGGAAGTACAGTTCATGAGTTTGTGGCCGCTGATAAGAGTCATCCTTTAAGAAGGGATATATATGCCACCATTGAGGGTATGAACAAGAACATTAAGGCTTTTGGCTACACACCAGATATCTCATGGTAGGATTACAACAGCAAAACAGAGTACTAAAGTTAATAGACCAACAGTGGGTAAAGGTTGCTGTAGAAAACAGAATCGAAGTGATAAACTACATTAATAAGTTAAGTGTCTATTTTCTCTGGCCTGTTCATGTAATTTCTCTTAAATACATTATTGTTGGGGGAAAATTACAGAAGCAAAAGAAATATTCTAAGAAAGAACTACAGGAGCTTCTTCCTCTCAAAAAACGTCTTCAAATGCCATAGCTGCAAGCCTGCCACTGACAAGCATACTAACAATGAAAGAAAGCTCAACCAGGCCATTCTGGAATTGGTTTTTATATTAAGTTCCTGCATTTCTTCCTCCCTGAGACAGCCACAAAAAGAAAGGAAAAAGAAAAAGACTAAATGGTTAAGAAACAAAAGGCATTAGATAGACGGAAGAACTAAAACCATGTGCGCATTCTGGGAAGCATGGCTAGTATCCAATCCAAACAGTGTCCAGCTCGGGGCACCAGCCATGTCCCAGAACACTAGCGAACAATCATCATTTTCCTTGGATATCTAACAATCCACAGAGAGAGAGAGAGAGAAGCTTTGGTTAATGGAAACTTGACCTACTAGCTTACCTTTCACGGAGATAAAACATTTCTTCATGAATGGATGATACAGTGTCGAACAACTTCTTCAGCTCCAGCTCCATGACCTGGAACAGTACAAATAGGAGGGAAAAAAAACTCAAATATAATTCAGTAGCTACCTCCCAAGGAATGCGCATGTTCACTAAAATTAGAAATCTCTCTTCAATAGTAAATAGTGGAATATATTAAAAAAAAAAGGGGGGCAAGAAGATAATGTTCTACATAGGGCACGTGTTTCCAACGTTTAAAAATTAATCAGAATTTCCCTGCTAACATATCAGCTACTGGATTAAGTCTTAGAATGTGATGGAAGCCTATATTTTCCCTCATCAGCTCATATTCAGCCATGTTATGCAAAACAATATCGTTAAACTATCAGACAGCTAATTAAAAAATTAAATTCCTTTCCACAAAAGTGTCACAACAGCTTATCCCAAAAGCTCGAGCTGTTAAGTAAAGACCAACAATGCATATCAACACACATCAACAACCTCCCCCCCCCCACGCACAAGCTCATACACACATGGCTCTGTGTGACACCATCAAGTGATGGCGCCATCATGTAGCACCAAGGAGCACAACAAGCTGCACAACAATACATAATACGTATCCCTAGCGCTACCAGGGATCGAACACCCGACCTCCTGCCTTTGATACCATATCACAACTGCGTATCCCATAAGCTCGAGCTGTTTAGTAAGGGCTACAATAATGTATATTAACACACATCCACAGTAAGAAACTTTAAAGGCAATGGGACCTGAAAGTGCTAATCTTTCATTATATTATTTGAATTGTAACATAATGTCTTTTAACACAAACCTACTCATTCCATAACACTTTTTTTTTTTGGTGATAGATAACAAAAGGAAATTTTATTGAGAAGATGTGGAATACAGGACGAAAATGATACAACAACAACCACAACAACCAGAGGCACCTAATACTTTCCCAATGGGAGACCGAGGCACAAAAGAGGAGTTACATTAATGAGAACACTCCCACAGATGATCGATCCCTATTAATTCTCTCCTCATCGTTCCATGACACTGTTGATGTAAAATAAGTGGTCAAACCAGCAAACTGGATCAAACCAGTGAAATCAGGCCACCCATAAATGTAAATTAACAAAATAAATATCTTTTATCCTTTTCCTCACTCCAAATCCCCCAGGAAGCACTAAAAGTAGTAATAAATATTGTGTCTTTTCTTTTAGTTTCCTTTTTTTTTCATTTCAACATAGAAAGCATTTACACTCAATTCAATGGATGGGTTTCAATACTTCAAAGAGGATAACTTCCACCAGCTTCTTGGCAAGGTACTTTATAGACCAGGGTGATACACAAAGACAGACTATAAAAGAGAAGAGAAAAGTTGTAGGTGAATAGAACCAAGTTAGTCTGTTCCAGTAAGACATCCTCCTCACCAAAACATGATACGCAGCTTTTGCCAACTTTGGCATACATACAAGTAAAAACTTTTTGAGGTATCCAACGACAACCTCAAAACTAGCACTGAGAAGGTCATTGTCTAGTATGTCTTCAGGTCAGGTTTCTTGTCCTCAGTAAAGATTTACAATCCCCACTGGTAAAACTGAAAAGCAAACAAATGAAGTCTGGACCCTAATACAGGTGCTACAATCCCTCATCTGATCTCTTCTCTACAGTAGTCATATTTGAAATGCCAAAAAAATGACAAGAAATATTTTCAAGGAAAAGTTCATCCCAAGACCTTGTAAACAGAAATTGACCTTCATACATTTATCCCAGAGTCCATAAACCCATGAACAACAAAATCTCCATCTAGGATTTCTTTACCCCATGGAAATGAAAATTGAGGATGATTAGTAGTTCAAATACTCTAAACGTCAAAGGAAATAATTTGGCTATGATTTTGACAACAACAAAAACTCAGCTTTATCCCAACTAAATGGGTCAGCTACATGGATCCTTACCCTCCAATCAGCTCTTTTCAAGGTCATACTTGATACAAGGCCTAAGCTATGGATGTCTTTCCTCACCACTTCTCCTAGAATCATTTTAGGTCTACCCCTGGCTCTTTTAGATCCTTCAATCTGAATCAAATCACTCCTCTGTATTGGAGCATCCAAAGGCCTCTGTTGAACATGGTCAGACCACCGTAAACGACTTTCTCGTAGCTTATCATGTATCGGAGCTACTCCCAAATTCTAACTTCTTTATATGATCATTCCTTACTTTATTTTTCCTAGTTTTTCACACATCCATCTCAACATCCTCATCTCAGCTCAACTGAGTTTATCTATATGATGCTTCTTAACTGCCCGACATTCCACACCATATATCATAGCCTGTAGTATGACTGTCCTGTGATTTCACAGACGTCCATCTAAATGATGGCTCTAAAATCGTCAAAGAAAACCAGCCCATCCATCTCTAGAGCAAGGTTAAGGGGATGAAAAGCTGATTAAAGGGATCCAATTTCACATCTCATATAAATCATTCAACGAAAATTCATACCCACGATGCTGATACAGCTGAAAAAGGTTGGCCAAATAGTTTTTATTTTATTATTCCCGGGGAGGAGGGGGGAGGGGGCTGGTGAAGCTAATCAAATAGTTTTAGTGTACAACCAAATCACTATAATCACACAACCAAAATAATCCGTGGTCCAACTAGTTGAGATCAGCTATGCAGATCCTAGTGGCAATAGAGTGAGGACCTTACCATTTGGCTACCACATGTCAAGGTCCCAATGCTTCAGGTGACTGACAATTTGAGAAGCATTCAACACTTAGTGGTCACTGATCTGTTGATTAACCTCAAAGGCTCATATGCTAAAGGTCCATGAAGGTTTTCCCCTTGATTAGCGAGATCAGATCTCGTCTCAGTGAGGAATGCTTGGTTCCACCAGGAGCCAAGGTCAGTTCACTCCATGATGGATGAGCTTGCCAAATATGGGGAGAGAGAAACTCTCTACCAAGTTTGTTCCCCCCCTTGGCCTCCCCGTAACCACTCTTGAATCATCCCTCCCTTCCTTCCCCATTTTTTAACTCTTCTATTCTTCGTAATGTAACTTATCTCTTCCCTCTTTTGTACAAAGATGAGTTATGAATCAAGATAATTTTAATCAATAACATTTATCACATAAAAAAAGTTTAGTCAATAACATGTATTAAATTACATAGAATTACAGGGATTGTGGAGACCCTTTTTCTATCTGATGTTCTGCAAGAGCCAAGAGGCCTATCAGATCAGTTCATCAGAACTGATTGTGAATACCATTGAGACCAAAAGGGGACAAATGTTGTATTTACCAGTCTTCTCACAACCTAGTCGACAAGCATAGCCCTTCTGGAAATTTTGAAGGGCCTGAACTCAATAAATTTAATACCAAAACAACAGAACGAGTACCAAGTAATGCGAATCCAGGAAAAAACAGTTACAGAAGATAATGGCACATGAGTTACTTACATCGATTTGCCCTTTCTTAGCAACATTCGACCAGTCCTTCGCAGCAACACCACTCTTCCAATCGAAATCAACCGTCAACTTGACTGGTGGCTTCTGCTCAGGAACCCAGAAACAAGCCATGTAGTCACCAGACTCAGCAGCAGTGAAAGCAAATTGTCCAGACTCCACAAGTTCTCCATAGTGATAATTGTTGCCGTAAGAGGAGGTAACCTGATAATTCCATGACCACAGTCACTCTAACCACAACCAAAGAGACAAAGCTCTAGAATTGCAGACAAATCATAAAATTCAAAACGAAACTGAGGTCAGAGACTCATGTTATAGTGATTAATCTTTAGATTCTTACCCTCACAGTGACCTTATGCGAATCGGGCAACGGGTACCCCTCGTTCAAATTAACAACGCTGTACTTCCCAACAGTCATAGAGTTGCTCTTTATATCTTCCGAGATGCATTTGGTGTGACCAGACTGAAGGTCAAAACGGAGGGATTGAGCGACAGAGGAGAGAAGCCCTAGAGTTAAAATAAATAATCCGAATCCGCTCATCGTGTCGAAAACCCTAAACCGATTTATTAGCTTCCACAGCAAGATGTTAGCTTCAGTAGCGGATTCGATACCCAAAAGACTGTGGATGCGGTTGGGCTTCGAAGCCTCTGCAACTCCGTCTGTGCAAGATCTCTTGGTTTTTCTCGCCGAACGTCCGAACTACAGATACTAAAGACCACCCCTGCGCGCTAACTCCAATTCCAATGTTATTCGGAAGTATTTATCGTGTGTAAGTTAATCGTAATCGTGTATGGTATGACAACAACGATCCGACCGTTGTTTATCAATTGCTGAGGGTCAGCGACAAAACAACGATCTACAACTCGATCCCACCTGTACTGGGCCCATGATAAGTGTTAAGGTGAAACCACAGATTCGAAGTCTAGAATCAGGGAGTCGGACGAAATGAATCTATTTTTCGTTTCCATTTTTTCTGCAAAATTGATACAGGGGAAAGGTAACGCTAACTGGTGCTGTCCTGGGCGTGTACCTGCGCCCAGACACAGCCCAGTGTGGAAAGACTGGCACTGCCCCTGATTCTTTCCGCTTTACAGGAGCAGCACCGATCTTTTCTGTGCTGGGCTGTGCAGGTACACATCGAGGCACAGCACCGGTAAGCATTCTTTCTCCCTTGATTTAATTATGTATTGAAAGAAAGAACGCTAACTGGGTGCACGTAGGGCGCTACCCCTGTGCCTAGACACAGAGGCGTGTTAAATGATCGCCGCACCCTCATGGAAAGGCAGAATTTCTAGGGGGTGCAGTGGTCATTTCGCACACCCCTGTGTCTGGTTGCAGAGACAATGCACCAAGTATCATTCTCTTTCCCTTATGTATTATATGTAGTTGTGATATAAGTGAGTATTTCAAAATGAGCCGTTTACTTCTCTGTATGTGTTTAGTGTTATTTATGTAAGAAAAGTGAGTACTTCAAAATAAGTTGTTTACTTCTCTCTATGTGTTTAGTGTTATTTATGTAAAAAAATGAGTCTTAGAAGCATCTCAAACAAAGAATTATATAGTTCCAATCTACGAAGAACAAAATCATCAATAAGAATTATTTATCTATAGATTTTTCAATAGGAGAAAAATGAAAAAGACATACCCTTTTGAAGATGTGAATCTAAAATGCTTTGTTGAATGAGTTGAAGAAGAAGACTTAAACTTCTCTTAGTAAATTTTATAAGAAAAATTGTAGATGAACACAATTTGATGAAGCCACTAGAATTTTCAAGGATCTCACAAACAATCAAGGTGTTTCACCCCAATGGACAGGTATACCACAATCCGGTATTTTGAGCATCTAAAAGATCTCATTGCCTGTGTGACCTTGAGATATTTATATATTTAGGTGAAAAAGATTAGTCATAAAGTCCAACCTTAAGTGAGATGCTAGCCACCTAATATCTATATCCAGAATGCCTCTTGGGCTGAAAAGGCAAGCGTTTGGTTTGGTTTGGGCTAGCCAGAGGTGCACGGTAACCGAACCCAAACCGAACCGACCTAACCCGATAAATGAGTAAATCGTAAATGCCTAATGCCCCATTGTCCCTAAATGTGTTGTGATAGTTTCTCACTTTATCTCATATCCTTTGTTAGTGATTACAACCAATTGTATCCATAGGCCATAGGACACGGGATACAAAGATGCGTTGTATTTGAAATATTTTATGTATTTAAAAGAGAAAGAGAAGAAAAATTAGCACTAATGGACCTTACTAGTTATATAAAATCGGTATCAAATCGAATCTAAACCGATATCAACCCGTTATCATAAATCGAAACGACACGAAACCAAACCGCACCGAAATCGAATATTTCTTAATGGTTTGGTTTCGGTTTCTATAAAAGTTACAGAAACCAAAAGCCCGAACCGAAACCGGCCCGAACCGGCCCATTGACACCCCTAGTAGTTGTGATATAAGTGAGTATTTCAAAATGAGCCGTTTACCTCTCTCTATGTGTTTAGTGTTATTTATGTAAGAAAAGTGAGTATTTCAAAATGTGCTGTTTACTTCTCTCTATGTGTTTAGTGTTATTTATGTGAAAAAAGGAGTCCTAAAAGCATCTCAAATAAAGAATTATATAGTTCCAACTATGAAGAACAAAATCCTCAATAAGAATTATTTATCTATAGATTTTTCAATAGGAGAAAAATGAAAAAGACATACCCTTTTGAAGATGTGAATCTAAAATGTTTTGTTGAATGAGTTGAAGAAGAAGACTTAAACTTCTCTTAGTAAATTTTAGAAGAAAAATTGTAGATGAACACAATTTGATGAAGCCACTAGAATTTTCAAGGATCTCACAAACAATCAAGGTGCTCACCCCACCGGACAGGATATACCACAACCCGGTATTTTGAGCTTCTAAAAAGATCTCCTTGCCTGTGTGACCTTGAGATATTTATATCTTTAGGGTAAAAAAGATCAGCTATAAAGTCCAACCCTAAGTGAGATGCTAGCCACCTAATATCTATATCCAGAATGCCTCTTGGGCTTACCTTGACAATTACCAAAAATGCCCCCAAACAAAAAGAAAACAAAAATTACAAAACTGCCCTTAAACAAATAAAAAATGGTTTTACAAAGATAGAAAATAAATAATATTTTTATATCAATAAATAAAAACATTTTCACAAAACTATATTGACGATAAAACCTTTTAAATTGGCAGTTTGTAGGTACGCATACACTTCCGTAATTGTCAAAACACTGGCAATGGAATATTAGTCACTAAGATCAACACTCAACGTACACGAGGTCTTTTCATGGATGGACTCCACAGACCTTATGTGTTTAGACCATCAAGAGACTAGTCTTCATGTCTCTCATAGTCTGAGCAATTTTGACTTGTACCCCTCAAACCTATCACAGTCCAACAATGCATACATAAACATGTAATACATCATGATAAGTGCGATCAAGTCGAGGACTACAAAGTGGTTCATCAAGATGATCATCCAAAACACCAGTTCACTAGCCAAGTAGACCAAAAATCATGGTACCAATTTAATTAATTTTACAAGCCACAAAATATAAATGTCACATGACATATGCCACAAAATGAGAATATAGAAATGTCCAATAATGTGTAAAAATTACACAAAATAAAATTGTGTTGCGCCACACAATTCTAACAATTTATCATTGTAATTATGAATTTGTGTTAAAAATAGAAAGCTATCTATGCATGTTAAATATGTTATGGACTGATTTTGTTTTGTTAACGAATATTTTTCATTTCAAAAATAAAATAAATAATAATAAGAACTCCCTAATGGTTTCCAAACACTTTTTCTCTCCATAGGCTTTCCAATGCTAATTAATAAAGGAACAGTCTAGTTGGTCCAATTAGAAGGAATCTTTGGTTGGTAGATTTATTTCTATCGTGTAGCTAATTTTGTTTGATTGAAATTTGAATTTTGGACATGTGTACCCACAATCCCTATGGGTTTTTTTTTTTTTTGGTAAACCCCACAATCCCTATGGTAGAAATTTGGATATTTGACATGTATAACCAGGATTGCAAGTTTGGCCCAGCAAACTCAAGCCAACCTCTTTTTTTATTTTTTTTATTTTTTTGTGAAAGCCCAAGCCAACCTGAAGCCTGCTCAGAGCCAAAGTTGAGATTTATAGGCCCGAATCTAAGCTGAGGCCTGAGTTGAACCTGGCCCTATAAGGGCGGCCACGGATTAAATATCATCATTTACATTTGAATAAGATTTATTGGATCCATGGACAACCCAGACACATTCTTAATAGTCCTAAACACGACTTGGAACAATTGGTTGGATAAATCCTTTATCCTTATTTTTTGCCATTGATGATAAATCACTCATATCTCGTTCAAAATTTAATGATTTTAAATGAATTTTGATTCCTTACGAAGCTAAGCCTCCAAGGATATAAAAAGGCTTTTACCCAAAGTCCACAAGCACCTTTGGAGAACTTTTAGAGAATGCAAGAGAATCCCCAACATATTCAACAAAGCCAGAGATAAATTCACTGTCAATATCCCTAAAAACTCCTAATACTTGTTGGGCCAGGAGAACCAATAGTAGAACCGTCAATCTCTTGGTTTTCAAATAAAACTCAAATCATCCCCTGGTTTTTGAACAAACTCAAATCACCCCCTAGTTTAGACCCCAATATGACAAATTAATCCCTATCGTTAGTTTGATGCTTTTAAGTGATGATGTCAGCCAGTTAAATAAATTTAAATCCCTAAACTATCCTTGGCCAATGTTGAAGATGTAGGAAGGGTAGTATTGTAAATTTAATTTTAATGTTTTAGTACAAGGATAAAATAGTCCTTTCACAATAATAACTAACACCGTTACTGTAGAGGGGGTGATTTGAGTTTTTTCAAAAACCAGGAGGTGATCTGAGTTTCATTTGAAAACCATGGGGTGACGTGTAATTTATCCTTGATTTTAATATGACCCTCAAAAAGTTTAAACCAAGAAATAAGAGTTCGATTTCAAATCCTACATGTCTCTATAATAAAGAAGCAAAAGTGCAAGATAAAAAGAGATCATCTATTGTGATTAGAGAAGAAAAAAAGGAACATTCAGTAGAAGTGGCACTCCATATATAAGAATCTGCCCCATCAGACAAGGGCAAAATCTCAAGAAAAGAAAATGGCATGACACATGACTAATAAGTAGTTGTCAATGGTTGTTATCACTACAATGGTGCAATTAAGTTGTTGCAGCCTCAAATTATCAGGGTTTGAAGTAAAATAACTTTGCAAATGCAAGTTTTCTAGTAATGCCGGAGTTGAATGCTAACATAAGGGAAGTACTTAATATTCAAAGTCAAAGTGGGTTTGAACTTTGGCAGGAGTTTTGGGTGGTTCGTTGATCTGATCAATCAATAAAATGGGTTGAGTGCTGCCACAGGTTTCAGAACAATTGTTTTAATGCCCCCAATACTTTTTCTGCAAGATTAGCTCAATAGAGTATCCATCGATCCTCTAGAACTACTACACAAGGAAGAGGTTGAAGACTGATTATTGATGTATACATTAATGTATTCTCCCTAACTGTTCGAGTTTTTAGGTGAAACGGTAGCAAATATGGTATCAAAGCAAAGAGATTAAATATTCGACTCTTGAGAAGTGCATCGAAGGAGCTTTCTTAACATTTCTTCTCCCTAGATGTCACAGAAATTGTTCCATCACCTCATAATTAGTCTCAATTAATAACATCCACCAGCTAATGGGCAAAGCAATCAAACTAATAAAGACCCCTCAACTAAGCAAATGAAGCAGAAACATACACTGCTTAGACAATATCTATTTCTTAAGAGGAAAAAGAAGATGAAACATCCCATCAATCAGCAACCCCAAATCCTTATATTTTGGTGGATGATTAATTTTTTTATTTTTTTTTGGTTGAAGGATGATTAATTTAGTAAGACGTCTTTCAGCGTGATATATATTTTTTTGGGTCTACCAATTTAATTTGATCTGTGAATACTACTACCAGAGAGGGGGAGTGTGGTATTACTATTTACTACTAAACTGTATGCAAAATGCCGCTTTTTCTTTCTCTTTGCAGGTCAGGGGTAGGGGTGTCAAAAGTTGGCCACACTCGTAGGCTCGTTTGGAACCGATCGGTTAAAACCCAAAACCAGATCGATCGATCAGTAGACCATCTAGTGCCGAGCCAAGACTGATTATTTTATTTGGGCGTTCACGGTGCTTGATTATAGCCCGTTGGGCATCCAATCGACACCAGTAATCGATCGGGACCGATCATTTATAGCTCATTTATATCTTGATCAACTTGTTAAGCGCCTATTTACTAAGCCTAATTAGCCCATTTAAATACCAATTAGTAACCAACCTATCAATCAGATATAAATGTGTGCATGCCTAGCCTATGTGGTCCGATTAACTAACTTATGCAATAACGATGAAAGGCTTTAAATTAGTGGAGACCGCTTAGGCCTACCAAAACTGACCTACACCAATTCGTTTACACCCCTAATGGGGGCGGGTGTTTTCACTTTTCATGAGAGGTGGGGTGGTCATTTTGCATCCCTTTGTGATGTTATGTAGTGTCATATTTTTCAGAGTTATTTTCCCTTTTCAATAATTAAAAATTAGAAAACAAAAAACTGTGTGAGTGTGTATGCCATGCACCTTGACATATGGGGGCAAAATGACTGCCCTACCCCCCATAAAATGTGCATTTGACATCTCACTTGATGTCCTTATGTGTTCTCCCATTAGCCCCTACGCACACCACACATGAATCATGCTCCTTTCCTTAAAAATTGGACTAAATTTTCTTTCACCAAAGGTCAAGTTAGAATACTAGAATCTCTTGACCAATGATGGGATAGTGTGAGAAGGTTTAGGGGGGGAGTCATGGGAATATTATCGACTTTAGTGATTGTAATAATGAACTTGTTAGCTTTGTTGTTTCCAAGATTTTGAAGAAAAAGTTTGCCCGTGCATACCGTGTGTGAGCATTCATTCATTTTATCTTTCATTATGTGATTATCTACTTTTGTCAATACCGTGTGTGAGCATTCATTCATTTTATCTTTCATTATGTGATTATCTACTTTTGTCAGGAAGAATGAGTTTTTTTTTTTTTTTTTGGGTAAATGGGAATATTATTGCAAAGGGGGGACAAGCGAAGCACCTGGCATCCTTACAACAGAGATCAAGAAGCCAGGGAGAGGAAATAGGCCAAAGAGTCTGGCTTGCCACAGACAATGCCTTCCGAGCTAGAGAGTGCGCAACAAGGTTTGCATCTCTAGGGATATAGGAGAAATTACAAGTGATAAAGCTTGGGATAAGCACTATTAAGCACCCAAATATCTTGCAAAGTGCTCCGGAGGAAGAGGGGGTGTGGTCTAGATGGGTCTCTAATAAGCGAGACCAGGTCCTCATTATCCGATTCAATGTGAACTTTGATAAAAACTCCGCTGCTGGCCAATTACAGACCAAAGAGCACAGCAAGGGCTTCACCAAGCAGAACCTCCTTAAATGGAATGGGATTCGATGCGGCTTGTATAAGATTACCCAGGTGGTCTCTTAGCACCACATCGATACCACTGGCAGAAACCTTCAGTGAGAATGCAACGTCACAATTTATCTTGATGATGCCTGACTCTGGAGGAGACCATTGCCTGCTAATAGAATGGTCCACATGAGTATTCCTCTCGGAGGGGATGTTACCCCTAGTAATTGAAAGGAACTCAGCAGAAGACGCTTGGGCTCGAGATATAATATCCTCCCGGGTCCAATCTTTGATGCCAAACACCAAATCATTTCTGGCCAACCAGATGTTCCAACACATGAAAGATAAAAGGCACAACACATCCTCGCAACATCTCTTATCATGAAATTTTAGACTTGGCCAGTGGAGCAAGAGCTGAGCAAGTGTGAAGGGTCCATAAGCAAGAATACCAACATTAAGATTGCTTCCAAACCAAGCCGCTCGGGCTATAGGGTAGAGGAATAGGAGGTGATTGACAGATTCGGGATCGTGCCCACATCTATTGCAAGAGGGATCAATGGGGATGTGGTGTTTCATAAGATTTTCACCTGAGGCTACACCATTAGCGCAGCATCTCCACAGGAAATTTTTAACTTTAGGAAGAGTTTTGATATTCCAGATCCTTTTCCACACCTCGGATGGGATGTCTTCCCAAGCATGCCTATGCGATGAAGTAGCATGGGTCGAAAACTGCTAATCACGTTGATTGCTACACCATTAGTGCAGCATCTCCACAGGAAATTTTTAACTTTAGGAAGAGTTTTGATATTCCAGATCCTTTTCCACACCTCGGATGGGATGTCTTCCCAAGCATGCCTATGCGATGAAGTAGCATGGGTCGAGAACTGCTGATCACGCTGATTGCATAATAGGTGATAGGCAGATTTGACAATGAAAATGCCGTTTCTAGCTCCTCCCCAACATAGCACATCCTCACTGGGATTAACGCTCAACTTGATCTGCTTAATGGCCTCTCTATCCTCAACCGAAAAGAACTGGCTAAGTAAATCCATCTTCCATGTTCGATTCCCTTGATCAATGAGGTCCTTCACTTCCTTAAGATGGCAGCCTATGGGACGTTGACCTTGGAGTCGGAAGTTGAGGTGAGAGGGGATCCAGTTGCTCCGCCAGTTGTTCACCTTATTCCCGTTCCCAATGGACTAGAGTTGACCCAGATCGATGACCTTATGCCCCTCTAAAATGCTCCTCCAGGCCCAAGATGGGTTTCTACCAACCGAAGCTTCCAGAAAGTTGCAACGTGGGAAGTAAATAGCTTTGGTGAATTTGGCCCATAATGAATCCGGATTGTCCAATAATCTCCAAGCAACCTTAGCGAGGAGCGCCCTGTTGTGTAGAGTGGGGTCCCTAAAACCCAAACCTCCCTTCTCCTTGGACCTGCATAATCAAGTCCACGATATCCATTGAAGTGTGCGTTTGTCTTCTTTTTGACCCCAAAAGAAATTCGACATCGCCGATCTAGTCGAATCATGGTGGGAAGCCGGGAGGATAAAGTGCGAACCAACATAGCTGGAAATAGTGGATGCAACAGATTTTATGAGCACTTCACGACCGGCCTGAGAGAGCTATGTTTCCAACCCTGTACCCGTTGGCACGTTCTGGTAGTGATGTCCTTAAAGACCTCGGCCTTGGAGACCCCCATCTCAATGGGCAAGCCCAGGTATTTAGAAGGACCATCACCATAGCGGACCTTGAGAATGCGAGAGAACCATCTCTTGAACTTTGTAGGAGTGTTTGGGCTAAAAGTGAGATTAGATTTACTAAAATGGATCTCCTGGCCACTGGCTTGGCAATAAGTATCAAGACAATCTTTGAGGTGATTGATCTCTTGCAGCGTAAAGCATGCTCAGAGCCTCCACCATCCCTATTTGTTGATTATGGATTTTTAGATTCCTAATTTTTCTTTGGGTAGAAAGATTCCTAACTTATGTTATTCATTTTAATGTCTGGTGGTTAGTCCCCCTCCTATCCCTGTTGTACTCCCAACACCTTGCTGGAATTTTTTGATTTAATAAATCATGGTAGTATTGTGTTTAACAAAAAAAAAAAAAAAACTAGAGAAGGAAATGAACCCCACGTCTTCGTTTTCCAGTTGGCCACTAGTCACATCCAGTCACTCTCCTGGTTAATTAATTATTTTTTTAGGGTAAGAGAATGGCAACTGGTTGTGTAGTATCTGCATCAACGTGGGATCAATGCAAATGCGTGTAGAAGCATTTAACTGAATGGAACTTTCATTTGCAAGAACCACGCAACCAGTTAGTGTTTTTATTTTTTATTTTTTATGTTACTAATGTCAAAATCCAAGCCAAATTACTCCATAAACTATTATGGATCTTTTTCTATGATTTTGTTCCACGAAAAACATGATCTCCATTCTTTACAATTTTTTTGCGTATTTTAAAATAATATATTGTAACGATAAGCTCCATAGTGAGAGGAGAGATTTGGTTTTGTTACTAATTAATCGGGAAAATGTTATTTGAGCAAGTAGAGGGTATGTTAGCCAAGGTTCAATACTTCAATTAAGTAGAAGGGAGAACGTATATTGCTAAGCTGCGTAAGTTACTCTAAGGTCTCCTTGTGTCTATCTATTTCTTTACTCTGCTGAAATGATATATTTGCCCCCTATTGTGGGAGGAGAGAGAGGGAGAGAGAGAGAATGGAATCAATATTAGAATAGGCCAATTCTGATCTTCTTCCTCAAACCTAGTTTTTATTTTAAAAAATACTTTATTTTAGGGATAAAAAAGAATTTTTAAAAATATATTAAAAGTGACTTTATCATTATGTCATGGGGAAAGGGTTCATGCACGCTTGCATATGACTATCGAAACCATTCATCAAATAAGAGAAGGGGAGGGTTTGATCATTTCTTCCTCCTATTATTGTTCTCATCCTATGTTTCGTGGGTGATCATGCACAAAACCTTTGGCCTTACGTTATTATCCAAAGAGGCAAAGATATTGACTTGCATAGGGTTAAAATGACACGAATTAGTTTTATTTTTTTTAAAATATATTATATTAAAAAGAAAAAAAAAATAAAAGGAAAAGAAGACTGCCAGCTGTGTACAGTCTCTGTACATAGACAAAGGAAGAGGGCAAAATGATCGTTCACCCCTGTGAAATAAAAATCCCACCCTGTTGGATGCCCCTCCACTGTTGGTGGCCCACACAGCCTAGCAACGATCCCCTTCTAAAATAAAAAATAAGAACACAGGAGTAAATCTGTCCGATAAGGGTCTATCCGGATCGGTATCGGATGTATTGGTTATATCCGATACCGCATACCGAAACCTAAATCCCCGCCGAGAATCCGAGATTCTAAAGAGGATTCATTTCCAGTCAGCGACAGCGTTGGCATCATGGCGTGGCGTCGTCTCTATTTTCCAAACAACACTCTCAAAATTGCCTCTTATTGAGTGATCGACGAACCAACTACCAGGAAAGAAGAGAAGCAAAGCAAGCGACCCAGAGAGGGACTGTGAGAGAGAGACTTTTTCGCTTTCTTTTGGGTCCGTGTTTCAACAGTTTGGCCTCTCCAATTTCTTTTTCCCTTTCATTCATTGATTCGGGACGATACTTCAGAGCAGTTATTGGAGTACATTTATTTATTTTTGTTTCTGCTTCGATTCTTACGATTTCTCCTCTCGATCGTTTCGTCACAGCTTTGGCCTTGGGATTGCAGAACACATTAGCTAGGGTTTCTTTCTAGTGGAGTTCTGCGGAAACCTATGCTGAATGATTCGACATTGATGTATTTTGTCCCTAGCTAGATGTTTTTCTGGAGATCATTTCGTTATGTTTCGTTTGATTCAGTGGACTCAGTGTTCCGATTGCTGAGGAGAAAGGTCGGATGAAGCGGCTGAGTGGGTTGGGCATTAGATATGGAGGTTAGATCGGAGGCTTTATCTTTGCGGTGTGATAAGCTTCCAACCTCCGTGCTTCCCAAGACTCGTTTGCAACTTTGGTTCATTCGCGTCTGTTCCAGCATTTTGTTATGGACTTGCTTTGTTCACCTGGTTGTCTTCGGGGAATTCTGGCATCCACAGTTGTTGACTGGCTTGTCCAACCAGGTATCAAGGTTCACTTACTCACACCGTAAGGAAGGGTCTTCTCCAATTACCCCTCCAATAATGCACCGGCAGCTTTTACCTCCAAGTGAGACCGCTCCACTGCACCTGCAGCTTCTGCCTATAAGTGAGACTGCTTCAATTCCCCGGCAGCTGCCTACTCCAACTGAGTCCGCTGCAATTCCCCGGCGGCTCCCACCTCCAAGTGAGTCTTTTTTTTTTCTACTCTCTAGGGAAGCTTCCGAATCGTCTTTTTTTTTTTTTTCCCCTCACACTTTAAGAAAATCCTTACTATAATTATTAATTCAGTTCCTGCAAATGATGGAAATCCAAGAAAAGAACGCGTTGATTTCTTTCTGAATGGTGTGTGATTTTGATATAATTGTTTGCACCCAAATTTCACAAATTGGGATTCGGTAATTCGTGCTTTAAGGCCGTGCATTGCACGCTGTCATCAAAGAGTTCCCCTTTTGATTTTGAATGACAGCATGGAAAGGTGGGACCCGCCATGACTATAGATGGTGGGAGGTTACAAACCCCACATGGCCACATGGCGCAGGAGATTAGCACTTTGGAATGAAAGTGGCCTCAATACAAGGAAGTGGAAGTGTTGGTTACGGGAGTTACCAAGTAAATGTCTTCTATATAAGACAAAAGCCAAGCAAAAGAAAGACACAATCAACAACACAACACTCTACAATAGAGTTTTTATCTTTTCTTTTTTTATCATTTAAGATGTAGATCTCTCATCTTGTCATGTAATTTTCGCTGGAGTTGGCTTCCAGCCACCGATGCCTCTTTGGCTTGTGTTTCAAGGGGCATTCATGTAGGTCTTGCTTGGAGAATAACTCCAGCACCCATGTCTTTTGGCCCGTGTTTCAGAAGACAATCGTCATCATCAAGTTGCAAACTTCATCAGTCCGTGGTTGACAGAGTTGTGGAAGCTTCATCAATACCGTTTTTGGGAGATGCTTGGAGAATAACTCTAGCAATTTTGTCTTTTGGCCCGTGTTTCAGAAGACGACCATTAACATCAAGTTACAAGTTCCATCAATCCATGGCTGGCAGAGTTGTGGATGCTTTATCAAAACCGTTTTTGGGAGATGCTTGGAGAATAACTTTAGCAATTTTGTCTTTTGGCCCGTGTTTCAGAAGACGACCATTAACATTAAGTTGTAAGCTCCATCAATCCATGGCTGGCAGAGTTGTGAAGCTTCATCAAATCCGTTTCTGTGAGATTATGTGATTTAGTCGTAGAGTAGTTGTACTGTAAACATAAAGTTGTAAATCTCATCAATGTCGGATTTTGTAAGTTGTAATGACTCCAACGGATACAGATTGCAAGTAAGCAATTTGATCTTCAATCTTCTTCCTTTGCTTTGTCCATCGCGATTTTCTTTTACCTAAAAAACCTTATAGCTACTCAGGCACGGAAGGATCCTCTTCTCGTCCTGGTTAGAAGTCAGAACAGGCCGTTTCTGGCCTCTTAGAACAGGCCGTTTCATCTTAGAATAGGCCGTTTCGTCCTAGAACAGGTCGTTTAGTCATTTAGAACAGGCCATTTCGTCCCGGTCGAAAGTTAGAACAGGCCGGTTTGTTAGTTAGAACAGGCCGTTTCATTCTGGTTGGAAGCTAAGACAGGCCGTTTCCAGTTCCGTTTGGGCCTGCGTCAAAGGCTCTGGCATGCCTGCATTACCTCCATCACGTGTGTTGTGCCCCTGTATGTAGGTGTTGGATTTTTCGCCAACAATAATGCATACGTATTTGTCATTTTTTAATGTTGATAGTAAGAGTGGTATAAGGGGGTGCATTTACTTCTTAAATGCGTGTGTGGTTTACCCCATCTACTGCTCCACATTGTGCATTTGTTGAATTGCTGAACCTTAGTAAATTCGTCTACTGCAGCACGGCATAAACTTGGGAGTTTCTTGCCTTCATGGTTCAAACACTGTCAGCTCAGTCGGTAGTGTTTATATGTGGGTTTGAGGATCGATGCACTCCAAAACTCTAGCATTTTATCCCTTGCTACCCTATAGGTCTATGAAAGTGCTCCCCCACCTCCCCCACCCAGCCCAAAAAAAAAAAAAAAAACTCTTTCTAAAACTTAAGACCTCGTAGAAAATGGTAAATGATTCTTATTCCCAAGTGCAGCCTTCAACACTTGTTTTTCTGACATCTCTTAGCAGCTGGGTTGATTTCCCAGTTGTGTGAGGTGACATACAAGGGTTAGGGTGTAACACCCTACAACAAAGTGTAGACCTTTCGATACCAAAACAGTTATCACTGACTATTATTGCTTTAGCAGTGAAATTATTTATTTTATTCTTATAGAAGTATGGGAGAGGGTTCCTTGAAAGGAAGCGTGGCCCCTACGCTAGTATGGGGGCCAATGAGAGCATGCGCAGAAGCATCAACAGGGGTGGGATTTCCACCTTTCATGGAGGCGGGGCAGGCGCCCTCTGTGTTTGGGCACAGAGCCCACATTGCTTTTCAATGATTTTTTTCCCATAAATTTATTTAAGGGAAAGGATACATGATAAACTATGAAAAAATCGTTTGAGGTGGCATGACCATGTTTAACAGAGGCCTATGGATGCTCCAGTACGAAGAAGTTACTTGATTCAGATCGAAGGAATTAAAAGAGCAACTCGTAGACCTAAAATGACCATAGGAGAAGTGGTGAGGAAAGACATGCATAGCTTGGGCCTTGTATCAAATATGATCTCGAATAGAGCTGATTGGAGGGCAAGGATCCATGTAGCTGATCCCATTTAGTTGGGATAAGGCTGAGTTGTTGAACTATTGTGCATTCTTTCACATATACTGAAACAACCGTGAAAGGGGAACCATACGTATTTACTTGATAGAGGAAACAACATAATTGGATATGCCCTTATGTGAAAATGTTCCTTGACATCACCCTCCCCGACCAGCTTGTCCTATAATGTATTGCTTGATCTTGCTCTCCATTGGAAGGAGATGGTTCTAGATCAATTAAGGAGTTTGGCTAGTGTAATCTGAATATCTGATGTGAATATTTTCATGGGATTGCACCATCTTGGTTAGCCATCGGAATATCTAATAACTAATGCCAAGTGACCTTCCACCATCAATTGCCCCCAAGTCTTTTTCTCTCTTTTTCCCCCTTAAAGAGTTACTAGGTATTCTTTTAAATGGTTTGGCTCAATCATGAGCCTTTTAAGATGTTTAAATGTTAATACTCCCCTTGGGGGAGGGATTTCATTCAAGTGGACTGGAGAAGCATAAAATTGTACAGTTTAAAGTTCTGCATATGAAATTTAATACCAAAGAGTCCAAGGGATTTGAGAGAGCTGAGACCCTAATGAAGGCTGAAAATTATGGTAATTCATATCTCATCTCAAAATTTCATGCATCAGAGTGACAATGGATGGATTGGTAGGAAATTAGATGGGAATTAACCTTCTTTCACATGCGAACAGAATTGAGAGAATTGTGTTGCTGGTGTTTGCAAGGATGTATATCTTAGCCTTAAATTCGTTGATTTTATTTCTTACTAGCTGTTGTGGGAGGGTTTTATATGCTTAGAATGTGGGTGAATGACTTACATGTTGCATGGAGGTATCCTCATCTAATTGATGGACTGAGTCTGTGGTACCTCCTGGCTACCTATGGGGTAGTGATGAAAACTTACAATTTTCACTGGAAGTTCATGTTGAGGGTTGATGTCTTGTATTTTGTAGTTTAGTTTGTGGGCTTAAAAGCCTGTAAGGTTTGAAAATTGGGAAAAAGAACTCTGTCCGAGAGTGTGTGCCATGCGCTCAGACACATTGGGGTGGGGGGGCGAATTACCGCCCCGCCCCCCATGATATCCACAATTGACCCCCGCTTGATGCCCCCAGGTGTTCTCCCATTGGCCCCACGCGTGAGCAAGAGCCATGCTCCCGGACAGAGAACACTTTCCCTTGAAAATTTTTAGGGTTTACATGGGGTTAATTACGGAAATTTGTAACTCTTTGTTTTCCCTTTAAATTATTAGTGATGGGGGTTAGGGCTACGGGGAATTCTTTGTAAACACAAAGAGGCATGAGGATGAGAGCTTGTAACCCTTTCTCCATTGCTAATGAAACTGTGCTCATCTCTCCGTAGATGTAGGGACCTTGCCGAATCACGTATATCCTTGCATTGTGGTTGTTTGATTCTCTTTCCTTTTGTTTCGCTTTGTTTTCTGCATCGTGTATAAGTTTCCATTACTACAGTCCATCTTGTGGGTTGGCTTATCCATTCTTTGAGAATTTTGGGCTATGCCCATCTGATCGATTGTCTAGGTCAGTTGGCTGTACCCATATTATCATAGACTTGAGAGGCTTTTAAACTCTTTGGTTATCTTTCTCATTATTATAAAATCTTTTGTACTCGCACGGTCGCCAATAGTTGTTTTATACTGCCAGTGAAGATGTGGATTACTATTTTCTTCCACAATGAATATTCCATATGTAAATCTATTGACAATTTTACTAATGAAAACATCCTATTGGCGTACCCAGGGCCCTGGAGGCTATTGTGAAACTCTTTGCTTCTTTAATAAAAAGAAAAGTAAAGAAAAGTAGAAAAAACCTCTTTGCTTCTTAGGCAGTAATTAATGCCTTAACAATGCACATTGCAGGAATCTATAAAAGCAATGGTTATCTTAAAGTGTCTTGCAATGGAGGCTTGAATCAAATGCGTGCTGGGGTTTGTATTCATCATCATTTTGCTTCTTGTGGCTTGGCTGTCCCCATCGATATGCTGTGTTATTAATCATCATTTATCATTTCAGATCTGTGACATGGTGACAGTTGCTCGGCTTTTGAACCTCACCTTGGTTGTTCCAGAGCTTGACAAGACTTCTTTCTGGGCAGACCCCAGGTATTTAACTGGTCTGGAAAGTCTGTAACTGAATGTCATTATGTTGCAGCTATTGGTTATAAAAGGGGGAAACTGGTAACTTCTGTGGTTTTTACTGGCAGCAATTTTGGTGACATATTTAATGTGAAACACTTCATTAATTCCTTGAGAGATGAAGTCCAAATCATCAGGAGGATGCCAAAGAGGCTTAGTAGGAAAACTGCATATAAACCTTTAGTGATGCCACCAGTGAGCTGGTCGAGTGAAAAATATTACTTGGAGAAGGTTTGCAACTTTCTGTACTCTTTTTTTTTCGTGGTTGATAACTTTCTGTACTTCCTAATTTATCTACTGGAAATGATTGCACCCCTGTTGGGGATCTACCTCAATCTCTGTGGTTGTGCCTTGTTTAGAGAAATGAAAATAATCTCCCCTGATTTGTCTCAGTTATTTTCTTACTCTGAAAGGTGATACAGATAGAACACAGACATGAGATTATTTTAGTGGATATCATAAACCTTTTGTTGAGTTACATATATGTTGGGCCTTTGATCCAATGAGTTTTCTTTGTAACAGGCTACTTTAATGGGTCTAAAATATGGGTAGGAGGAAGGAATACAGGATTTAATAATTACTTAAGTTATGGGGGTCTTGTTAGAGTCATATTCATTTATTTCTAGTTGTTATTAAGTGTTAGTAGTTGGCTAGATTAGGGACTCCATGTGTCCAGTCTCATGTTAAGCTGCTTTCCTTTATTTTATGCAGAGTTTGAGTCAGTGAAGACTACTTTCATAGCAATTTATTGGCTGGAGGAGTTTTAAACTTAGTTTGAGTTTGTTTTTTAGTCTTTTATATAAGGTTGTAAGGGGCTTCAGCCTGCCACAGGAATTTGATGAATGAAAATTGGCTTTTCCTTTTGGTTCTGTGAGATTCAGAGGTCTGTTTTGTTGTGAGATGCAGTGAAGGCTTGGTGGAATTCCAAGCTTGGGTTTGGTGGGTTGCCAACTCAGAGGATCGGATGTGATTACTGATTCATACCCCCTCTTCTTTTTGTCATATCGTCTATTCTTCTTCAATTGAACAGGTTAGATCTGCAACTTTCTATTTGCTGCGCACTTTTCTTATTGACTTAAATCTGATGCTTACTTGATTTATCTGGGTAGCTGAACTTCTGTTTACAATTCTCTTAAAAGTTCTGATTTTGTTCAAATGTAAAAATCCAATCTTTTTCAAGTTTCTTGAATTCCAACTCCAACAAGGAATTTTCTGAAACTTCAAATCCAGCCATTGGATTTCAGATCTGTTTTCACTTAACCATCGGTTTCTGTTAAAAAATTGCCTAAAATTTCAAATTTCAATCTTTGGTTTTATTTCCTGTTTTCCTACTAGAAGTCTGATTTCAGTTTAATCAATTTTCAATATCTGTTTTCTAAGTCTGATCTCAGTTTTCTGGCTATCATTAGGCTTGTTATTTAGTATTGAGATTAATCTCTAATCTGGTTTGTGAATCTTTCCTTGATTCTCTGATTTGGGAATTCTTTCTTCAAGAAGGAATTTTCAGATCCTAAGAATTTGATCATCGGATCTCTATCAATTTCTGCAGAACAGTTCTGTCTGCCCTGGGAATTTTGACCAGAATTATAGCCAGATCATACTTGCCTTATTGAAATCTAGTTTCACTCCTAATTTCCTGCGATTCTGGTTTAAATGAGGTTTTCTTAATCCTGAATCCTTAGGTGCTAGAAAACCCCCCATTAAAAGGTCTTTATTAAGGTAACCAGTCAGGGGAAAACGGTGTTTGTGGTCCTTAGCTTTACCTATTTGGTGTTGGAAAACAAGGGTAACCATAAATTGAAGCTGGCTTCTGGAACAATAAGAAGCCTAGGAATTTTAGTGACATTATTGGAATGGTGTTTGATATGTTGGGTAGGGCCAAAAGATTGTATATCACAAAAAACACTTGTCAAAATCATAAGAAAGAAAAAAGGAGAAAGGATAATTTTCAATAGGGGATCCGCATGGATCCTCTTAGAATCTACAAAGAGGAACTGAATTCCCCAGTGGCAGTTGAATAAAAAATTCGGGAATTTACTAGTCACTACAGTAATAAGGTTTAGAGAAATGTTTCAGGTATCAATATTGCTGTTACTTTTTGTAACCAACACAAATTTCTGCCATGTGGCTTTCTTTGTTGGTCATTTTGACCATGGGATTGCATAGATGGGAAATTCTGTGTATAAAGCTACAATGTTAAATCTAGTGGCCTACCTCAACCATATAATTTGCCATGTTTGGGGCTTTTCCCATTGTTCTTAGACAGTCCCTGTTTTTCAAGCAGAATTTCTTTTCAAACATTTTTCTTTTGCAATATATATTTTTTTATAAGTTACATGGAAGTATTTAGATGGATTGAAAATTAAGATGTTATTAGATGATGACATGAATTACATGATTTCAAAGCTTGGGTGCCAACATTCACTGCCACGTGGCCAAAATTGCATTGGTTCTGAAATGATACCAGCACGGTTGGTGCTGGGTACCCAGTCATGTGAAATCTATAGAAGATTTAGCCTCCTGAGAAAGAATTTGAGTATAGTGTCTATATAAATATATTATTATAGTGGAAGAGTGAACTATAAAAACTTGGTTAAGAAGATTCTGTCTTCATGAAGGATTTAATAATCCAGAGGACCAGATCATGATCAGCCGAGGCTGAACCAAGTTAGCTATAGATTGGGCAACTCAGCATATCCTAGCTACTTTAGTTGAGAACCAGTCAAAGTTGAATTGGCTAAACCAAATCAGGGTTTCTGTTCACTGATCGA
Organism: Telopea speciosissima; assembly: GCF_018873765.1. Classification (NCBI taxonomy): domain Eukaryota; kingdom Viridiplantae; phylum Streptophyta; class Magnoliopsida; order Proteales; family Proteaceae; genus Telopea; species Telopea speciosissima. The sequence continues at coordinate 12,654,554 of NC_057918.1, read as the reverse complement.
ATGCTACAATCCTTTTGTTGAGCTCCCAATAAATTATGCCCCTGAAATGAGCAGATAGTTGCCATAGATTGATAACTTGTGGGAGAGACATGGTGGAAACAGGTGACACAGCTATTCCCTTTTTCTATCTAATTCAATATAGTAAGATATAAGAAATATTGAGAAACTGGTTATTAAAAAGTATAATCACTGATTGAATCAGACTGAATATTACTGATTTAAGTTGTTTGATTTGACTAGTTTTGAAATATCGAGTTTGTGTGACGAATGAGTCATGAATCTGCCTGATATTTAGTTGTGTTGTTTGACCGATTTAAGTTTCAGACTATGCTTCCCATAGTTGATGATTCCTCTAATGATTGATACCAACAACTGCATGGCGCTCCATTTTAATTGATGATTTTTCATCAATCCTGCAGATCTTGCCACTTCTAAGCAGGTATAAAGTGATTCACTTTATTAAAACAGATACACGTCTGGCAAATAATGAGCTCCCTATCAACCTTCAGATGCTCAGGTGCCGTGTTAATTTTGAGGCGTTGAAATTCACTCCTCAGATTGAGGCCTTGGGGCACAAATTGGTTCAAATTCTTCAACAGAGGGGATCATTTGTAGCATTGCATCTGAGATATGAGATGGACATGTTAGCTTTCTCAGGTTGTACTCAAGGCTGCACTGAAGAAGAAGCAGAGGAGCTGAAGAGGATGAGGTTTGTTGCTGACTTATTTCTTTTGTAGGGATTCTTAGCTCTTGTGTTACTAGATGTCCTGTCAAGGAGAGGGTCCATGTGGGATCCATCACATGGTCCCATATCCTCTGTAAATCTATAACACTATGGCAGGAACTACAAAGTGTTCAGTTTTCATCTATATAAGTCAGCTCTTCTTTCTGTACCTTTAATCTAAAGAAATGCCAAGGCAACTCCTAATTATTGGAGGTCCGATGATTAAAAATGTCTTGTTTGATTGTTTGAGTTACATGGATGCCTTTTTGGAGAGCATTCTTTATGAAATTATAGGTTTGGTGGCATTGGCATTTCCTTGGTTTATGGCACTTGTTGAGTTTTGAAATAGAGAACAGTTGTTGGAGGCATGCCCATGATTTATTCAACAAACTATTCCAGTTCATCAAATCAGAGTTGAAAATTTTACTTCCTCTTGTGTACATTAACGGTTCTGAAAATCTGTCTTTCTATATTATCAGAGGATATAAATACCCTTTTATTATACCATTACTAATTCAAAAGATGAAACACAGTTAAATTCTTTTTTGTTTTTATTATTTTGTTGTAAATCATTCAGATATGCATATCCTTGGTGGAAAGAGAAAGAAATAGTATCTGCAGAGAGGAGATCCCTAGGTTTGTGCCCTCTTACACCAGAGGAAGCTGCTTTAGTTTTGCAAGCATTAGGCTTCCAGAAGGACACTTATATTTACATTGCTTCTGGTGAGATATATGGTAGCAAACGGAGGCTTGCTGCACTAAAAGATGTTTTTCCTCGGATTGTGAGTTTATTGCCACCCTTCATATTGTTGGACTTTTTTAATAGTACACTGTATCTGCTCATTCACTTGGGTAGATTTTGCTGACTTGTTAAATCAGTTTTTCTTTGGCCTGAAAAGTATGAGGGTGATAGATCAGTTGGTACATGAGGGTTCATTTTCTCCACCTTTGGCGTGGCAAGGCAACTTGCATGTCTGAGACCACCATTTAATAGCAATGCTTCCCCACCCTCCCTTACTGGGAGATGAATTATGTGAACTACCTGATGATCCTACCTGTAAAATCCAATGCTCCATTTTTTACAATATATGGAGGACAATGTACTCAATTCAGTGTAGTAATGGGCATTACTTGCTTTCATTCAACAACAAAGTAAAGAAATTTGATATTCTAATCTTTGATTTGGATCACTGGTATTTTAGGTGAAAAAGGAGATGCTATTAGATCCAAAGGATCTGCAACAATTCCAGAACCACTCTTCTCAAATGGCAGCCTTGGATTTTATGGTTTCAGTTGCTAGTGACATTTTCATCCCCACTTATGATGGAA